>NC_056628.2:9046754-9388004 GCF_002870075.4 Lactuca sativa
GTAGTAAGAATCCACACATAAACTAAAAAAATCCCAATTCAATTATTCTTATGCACGCCAAACATAGTCTCAGTCTAATACCCCAATGCATGTTGCTGATGGGTTTCAAGCCTCATTAGATCAAACATAGGGCAGCGAAAATGATAAACAAATCTGATCTAAACTCGAAATCTAAAGGATCTAAACTCACTAGTCTATGGAGCTTAATAGAACACTATATATAACATATATTTGATTTCTTTGTTGGTTTCTTCTTTTGTCGAGCCAGTGGATTAAACTAGAGAACCTAAAGGAGAGTACATCTTCTGTGATCACACCCAAGATGCAAACAAAAAGCAAATCCAAGTAATCCTCACACTTCAAGCTCAAACATAATCGAAATATTGATTTTTTTTCTTCATTCACGAAGTGAGAATGAGACTGTCACGGTGTGAGAACAGTGATTTAGGACTCTTGAGTGTTTTGAGTTGTAACATCCCAAGTCCAGGTATACCTTGTGAACCTTGATCTTTTGAGCTATTGTCTATTTTGGCCCTTATTATTATTTGGGTGAAACACGAGTACGTGGGGCATACCTGAGGTGTACGCTTAGCGTACTCGTCAGTGTGCAAGTGACGCTGGGCGTATTAGGTTGAAAATGTATACGCACAAGTGATGTAAGCCGTAAGTTCTGTTTTGAAATATTCGCCATGCTCCTCTAGAAAATCATATATTTCCTACTTGAATGAAAGTTAAGTAAACTGACACTACAAGCTTTTCTATGCGTACTAAGTGGGTACAATTTATATATATTTAGAGTAAATAAACAATCGATTGTGCGCATCTGCCCTAAACTCACAACCCAACGGAGGACCCCGACTCGAGAGTAGGAGCTGGAAAATGAAACCCTAATTTTTAGGGTTTGCACCCTATTTAAAGGACCTTAAGTCCTTTCTTCCACCCCATACTACCTCTTGACGGCCATAAGAAACTGTAATTAGTCTAGACCTTGTTCTTGAGTGTTTTTGAGATTTAAAGAGTGATTTTGGTGCATTTTGTTAAAAAGTTTTGAAGGCTAAGGAGCTTGGAGCAAAGATAAGTTTATGGATATGACTCTACTTCATCTTGGCATCATTTTGAAGGTAACTATTCGTTACCTTGACTTTCCTCTAGCTAGATCTCTCCATGCTTAAGTTTAGGGCCATTTTACATATATGTGAACCATTTTGGGTATTGGTCATGATCTGAAGTTGTAATTTCAGATCTAGATTTCTCTAAGTCCCTATAGCCATAAAATTATCAGATTCAGCAAGTTTGTGCATTTATCTTTGGGTTAAACCTTTCCCTTAACTTGGTATTGGCATTTAGGACCATGCATGTACGTAAAGTTTGCAACTTTACATGGAAACCATACCCTAGGAGGTTAGATCAGCAATATGGAGCTTTGGCATGGCTTTAAAACGTCTGGATATGAAATGGACTGCATGAACTCAACGAGTCGCATAGCCAACTCGGTGAGTTGGATGAAGATTGCCTGTATTTGGTTCTGCATGAACTCGACGAGTCAGTAAGAGGACTCGATGAGTCCGTTAGGGTTTTCCCCAACATCTGGACACGCATGGACTCGACGAGTTGGTTGGAAACTCGGTGAGTCAATTAGGGTTTTGGTGATTTCTGAGTTCTTAAGGAACTCGACGAGTTGCTAGCTACACTCGACGAGTCGGGTTAACATGGACTGTTGACTTTGACCGTTGACTTTGAAATTGACCAAGGGTTGACCGTTGACCTTGTTTCTACAAACCATTAAAGGAAATAATATTCCTCGCCATTTCAGATGAGTAACAGCATTTATTCAAATCTAATGTAAACCCATTACTTAGCAACAAAGAGTAAACTCCAATCTTGTTGACAGGTAAAGCTTTCCTATTCCCCATGATTAAGTTTATCTTCCCATGCTCACATTCTCACTTCTTCTTAGTCCCTACAAATCAGAACATATGTGAATACCACAAACTATATCAAGGACCTAAGAATTAGAATGGGGTGATTTATTAGACAATATAGTGTATATACCTTCATGAATGGGTTTTACTTTCCCATCCTTAACATCTTGCACGTACTTATGGTAGTTTTTCTTCCAGTGCAACTTTTCATGGTAATAGAAGCATTCAGCCTCTCTAGGGTTGGCAGAAGGAGTGACAAAACCTTTCTTGGTTCCACTTGAAGAGGAACCCTCAAGGGACTTTCCCTTGGTACCCTTCGAAGGGCTCATCCTCTTCTTTCCTTTGCCTTACCTGATTGCCAAGACAGGGGTCGCGGTAGGACTAGGAGTGGTAACAACCGACTTACCTTTAAGACCACTTTCCGCGCTCTTCAAAAGTCCTTGAAGTTTACTGAGCGTAAATTCTTCCTTGTTCATGTGGTATGTCATTCGGAATTGATCATAACACGAAGGCAAGGAGTGTAAAATGATTTCAACTGCCAACTCCACGGGGAAGTTCACATTCACTTTCAGCAAACGGTCCACATACCTTTGCATTTTCTACATGTAGCCCGTGATGGGTTCACCATCCTTCATCCGGGTTGTTATCATGGAGGAGATGATATCGTACCACTCTTGACGAGCACTCTGATGGTAGCGGTCCATCAAGTCCTGGTGAATCTCAAAAGGTTAATAGTCCTCATAGGACTTTTGTAGGTCGGATGTCATTGTGGCCAACATGATACCTGCCACTTTGGTAGCATCTCTCTCATGGGCCTGGTATTCAGCGATCTCCTCAGGAGTAGCAAACGACTCATCAAGTTCCTTAAGCTAGTTGTCGATGACATATTCCTTGTCCTCATACCGAGTGACCATCCTGATGTTCCTGATCCAATCCATATAGTTGGATCCATCGAAGATGACTCTCCCACAAAGATTCATGAGAGAGAAGGAGTCGGTAGGGTTTAAGTCAGAAGCAGCATTGTTGGAAGACATCTAAAAAGAAAGAAGGACAAGTTTTGATTAGATATAAAGATAGTCCTTAATATAACACCCAAATGTAATATTAAGGCTAGGACCCAACACAATATTTTATAACTTAGAAAAAGGATGCCGTAATCCAAGCTATAAAATATTTGAAGGTAGGTGAATGACGATCACCAATTTCCACCATGAAAAATGAAATACATTATTAGGTTTTAATTGGTTTTGAAGTTCCTAGATTCTTTGAGATTCATTGAACTTTTCAATGACATGTTTCAATCTCAACTGTACCCTTCAAGTTTTGTGAATGGGATGCCGAGGATCACAAAACAAGGTGTGAAGTAACCATGCAAATTACTTGGTACTCTTAATGTTTATCACTCAAGCGATGTGTCGGTTAACCACATGCGCTCCACTAATCTATGATAAACCTTAAGCCACTCCTTTCCTACCTTGTTAAGTCTAGGTTAGTGTGCCGGTTAACCACACACGCTCCACTAACGACTTAAGCAAAGTGCAAAGTGTAATTTCATGGGTTAGCACCTTATTCACATTTTCCTAAAGTAACTAAGATTGGGAATTTATAAAAAAAAAAAAAAAAACATTTGGTTACTTTATAACCATCATACTTTTAATGAGGATTAAATTCATTGTCCTGCCCGTTAGGCTAACGACCCTCCACCAGTCAAGGAAGCGTTGGGTGAGAGTTGACACCCATTAAGCTGCCATTTTATAGGCAACAACCTTATCCCCCCCCCCCCTTATAGATCGGATTCTTGAATAAGGCCTGCTAACGGTAAAACGACTTGTATTGGCATTTAGGACCATGCATGTACGTAAAGTTTGCAACTTTACGTGGAAACCATGCCCTAGGAGGTTAGATATGCAATATGGAGCTTTGGGGTGCCTTAAAAACGTTTGGATAAGAAATTGACTGCATGAACTCGATGAGTTGAATAGCCAACTAGGCGAGTCGGATGAAGATTTCTCGTACTTGATTCTGCATGAACTCGGTGAGTCTGTAAGAGGACTCGACGAGTCATTTAGGGTTTTTCCCAACATCTGGACACGCATGGACTCAACGAGTTGGTTGGAAACTCGGTGAGTCAATTATAGATTTGGTGATTTCTGAGTTCTGAAGGAACTCGACGAGTTGCTAGCCGCACTCGACGAGTCAGGCCAACATGGACTGTTGACTTTGACCTTTGACTTTGACTTTGACCAAGGGTTGACCAGTTTGACTCCAGGGGGTATTTTGGTAATTTGGGAATTTATGGAAATGGATCATTGGTGGATGTAGGTGTTAGACTTGGAGTTGCATTTGGTGGAGTTTGACTTTATTACATTGAGCAACTTGTGAGGTGAGTTCTTCTCACTATATCAATGGGGTCTAGGGCACCAAAGTTGGCCCTTTATGATTTGTATCCTGGTTATAGGATGGTTGTTATGTTAGTGATTTGTTAGATCAGTATCCTAGTTATAGGATGGTTGATATGTTAGTGATCCCTTAGATCGGTATTCTGGTTATAGGATGGTTGCTATGTTAGTGATCGGTTAGATTGGTATCCTGGTTATAGGATGGTTGCCATGAATAGTGATCTGTTAGATCTATGTGGCTATCTATACTTGCTAGCTAGTGTATGATATGTATGTGCACATTATTGTTGGTTTGGGGGGATTGGGTTGAGTCAGGTCCTGCTTTGTGCTGTAGCCCAAGATACCCAGGGCGAACCGGATAGACTGCAGACCCGGTTAGGTCATATGAGTCAGGCCGAAGGCCCGGCGAGCGGTCTGGATAGGCTGAAGGCCCTAAGAGGCGGTCCAGGCATGTCAATGGCTCAAAGAGCGGTCTAGATAGACTGATGGCCTGTGAGGCGGTCCAGTCAGACTGATGGCTCATTATGCATATTGTGCTTGTTTATATGATATGGTTATATCTGTATGGCGTTGGTCTATTGAGGGAACTCACTAAGCTTCGGGCTTACAGTTGTTGATTTTATTTCAGGTACTTCTGATAATCGCGGGAAGGCGAAGGCATGATCGTAAACCTCCTTATATTTTCATGATTTGATTATGGGGATACTCTGATGTTTAAACTATTTTTAAAACAAATTGTAATAACTTAATGGTTTTAAATGTTTTAAAAAAGTTCAAATTTAGCATGATTTTTATGGATGTTACATATGGTCTTTGGAGGAGGATACTTGGAGTCTTGAACAACTCTACGTCTTTGGTTTGAATTTGTGATTATTTCTAGACCTTATGATCCCATAAAGTCAAGTTCTTGCACTCAACTCTTCAGTACATCGACCTTTTAAGTCATTTTGGTCCCTTTTTGTGTTAGGATTTGAGTTCTATGTCTCTAGAGGTCAAGGAATGGATAAAGTTAGAAATTTTATCCCTGTACGGATTAAATCGATCCAAGTATGAGTTTTGGAGCTTTGGAAATAATGGTTAAGAGCTTAATGGATTAAGATATTTGGGACATCAATCGTGGCGTGGTTAGGGCCTTGCCACAGTGCAGTGGGATGATGAGTCATGTGGCTAGGGTCAGTGAGAGTTGATCGTTGACGTTGACTTTTGACCAGATTGAGTTTTGGTCAACATATATGTTTTAGGTTGAAAGATGAGGTTTGACCTCTGTTTATTATAGGTGGTTCATGTAACATCCTTATTCCCGATATGTAATTTAAATATGGTATTAAATTAAATATTCTAAGAAATATGAAATTGGGAGTTAATCTCAAGAAAGCGTAACGTGCTTCCTATGGGTGCAACGTGATAAGGACCATGGGGTGAATGGATTTATTAGGGATTTGGGACTATTTAAAGGGCATTAAACCCCAAGGTTTGTTCATTTTCTACCCCCAATGACCCTTTGAGCATTATTTCAATAACCCTAACAATATTTCTCTCTCTCTCTCTCTCCCTCTCTTTCTCTCTCTCTCTCATCTTGAGCTTGAAATCTCCTTTGGAAGCTTATTTCGCCTGATTTGGTGTGAAGCTTGAAGAACAAGGTGGTTGCAAAGTGTTTTGGTGAGAGGCTCAAGTCCAACAAGGTTGCTTCATTTTTGGACTATTATGAGTAAAAAGCTTCTAACTTGCTTATTGGTTTCATAGATCTTGTGATTTCTTTTATTTTTCACTTTTGGTCCCTTTAAGCTTGTGTTTTGGAGTTGGAAGAACTCTAGCACCTTTTGAACACTATGGAACACTCCTTGGACTTTTTGGACTAGGAAAGTGGTGGTTTGGTACTTTTTCATAACACCACGCAAGTTGTGTGGATGATTTAAGTCAAGATCATGCTTGATTGGTTTGTTTTAATGAATAAAATTGGAAACTTTATCCATTGAGACGTTTTTAATCACCAGAGCTGAAAATTTGGGCTTTTGACTTAATGAATTAAGTCATTTTGTACTAGGACCTAAGTCTGAGCATGGGGCGTTTGTGTTGGAATAGTGTCTAAGGCTGCAACTATATTAGGCAAGTATTTGACCCGATTGTGCATGGTCCTTTTGGGTTGCCTTCACCATAGCAACTTGATTGGATGATTTATTATGAGAGAATAGATATTGTTAATATATTATGAGAATAATATAAGGAATAATAATATTGTTATTTGATTAATATAAGTCATAGATTAATTAGTATTAATTTGGGGACTTAAAGAGATTAATTAAATAAGAGGGTATAAACTGTCAATTATTTGATAGTTGCAATTTGGGCTGTAAATCCTTAAGGGATAGGGTTGGACGAATTCTAGGGCTTGGGATAGCCTCAAATTCGTCCAAGGCATTATCTTGGAAAGGATTTGGATTGCTTTAAGGAAAGATTATCCAACTAGGGTTTAAGGGTGAAACCCTAGGAGCCCACAAGTATAAATAGACCCTTAGGGCATGTGAAATTGGCATCTCTTCTAAGAAAGAAAACCCTAGTCGAATTTCTTCCTTAACCTCTCTCTCAAATCATCCTCCTTGCTAGTTGGTGTTTGTAAGCCATTAGAAGAGTGACAATAGTGACTCTAGAGCTCCAAGACAACAAGATCAAACAAGAGATTCAAAGGTAAACTTCTACATCTGATTTTGTATTGTTTTATACCTAATTAGTCATTAGAAGTCTTGGATTCAAAGCATGTTTAATTAGAGAAACCTAGATCCAAGCATTAGGGTTTGCATGTGCACATACGAATGTTCATATGGCCAAAACCCATCAGTGGTATCAGAGCCTAGATTGGTTTCTATTAAATTGTTGCTTGTTTGTTTGAATCTTGCTTGCAAAATTCGAAATTTGTGTTTCTGAGTCATGGACTCGGCGAGTTGGCCTGACTCGGTGAGTCCCATGGTGCACTCGGCGAGTCCAAGCGTCAGGAAGGGCCAAATTCGAGATTTATTGATATTTATCTTATGGAAACTTGCCTTTATCATATTAGATCAACCCTAATCCGATTTTTTGATATATATGACTATAATCTTGATCTAATTAAAGATATTTATCAACTAATAAAATATTTAATTTCCTTATGTGATAATTAATTAATTATTTTGATTAAATTGGTAATTATCTTGCAAGAAATCTTAAATAAATCAAATATGGATAGTTATGGAATTAATTGTTAGTTAAAATTATTTGTTATTTGATCATCTATGTTTTAAATGTTTAAAACCTGCCCTCAAGTTTTGAAATTTATGTTTTGAGATTAAACGTTTTTAATTTAGAAAATTTAAATTTCAAACCCTAGAATTCTACAAGTTTAAAATACAACCCTATACTAATATAATATTACAAGATTAATATATATATATATATATATATATATATATATATGTATAACTAAAATGCTAGTCTTACCGTTAGTAGGCCTCATTCACGAAGCCGATCTATAAGGTGGGTATAAGGTTGCGGCCTATAAAATGGCGTTTAATGGGTGTACACTCACACCCACCGCTTGCTTGATCGGTGGAGGGTCATTAACCGAACGGGTAGGATAGGGCAACCTCATCCTCTCATTAAAAGTATAATATGAAATACGTAGTAACTACAT
The DNA here is from genome assembly GCF_002870075.4 of Lactuca sativa. Classification (NCBI taxonomy): domain Eukaryota; kingdom Viridiplantae; phylum Streptophyta; class Magnoliopsida; order Asterales; family Asteraceae; genus Lactuca; species Lactuca sativa. The sequence continues at coordinate 9,054,740 of NC_056628.2, forward strand.
GTTTTTTTAAAATTTCCCAATCTTAGTTACTTTAGGAAAAGTGAATTGATGCAATCCCATGAAATTACACTTTGCACTCTTGCTAAAAAGTTAGTGGAGCGTGTGTGGTTTACCAGCACACTAATTGGTTCTAAGCAAAGGTGGAAAAGGGTGATTCATTGTTCATCATAGTTCGATGGAGCGTGTGTGGTTTACCGGCACATCGAATAGGTGATCGTTACAATGAAGGCACCATGTGAATTTGCATGGTAATTCACACCCGCTTTGTGATCCTCGGTATCCCAGTCACAAACAAGAGGGGCATATCGAGATTTAAACATGCCATTGAAATGTTTCAATGAATCTCATCTAAACCTAGGAATTCTCAAATTCATTTAGAACTTAAAGTTAGGTTTTCATGGTGGAGAATTAGTGAATCGTCATTCACTTACCTTCAAATTGTTTGCATGTTAGATTACGGCATCCCTTTTCTAATACGTAAATATTGTTATTGGATCCTAGCCCTAACTTTTCTTATTGGGCGAGTCGGTTGGTTGTCTCTTAGACATTTATTAGGGAGCTCGGTTTGCCAGTAGGAGAGCTAGAGTTTCTGATGCGAGTCTGTAGGGTTTTAAGAATTCTAACACTCCTAAGGTGTACATGCAACCCTAGAAACCTTAGATCTATGTTTTACTAAGATACATGCAAATTTGATTTCCATGGTTCTTAACCTATTTAGCATTGCATGGGAACTTGAATCATAATAGCTAGTAAGAAAACATACCTTTCTTGTTGCTTGGATTCCTTGAGAACCTTGTGAGCCTAGCAACTCAAGTGTGATGCCTCAAATATCTCACACAACACCACAACACTTGGAATAACCTTGAGAGAAGACACTTATCACTCAAAATCGGCTATCCCTCTTGTTCTACACTTAGTAGTGCCGATTTTGCTAGTCAGGGGTTCTTATATAGTTGTGTCACAAGTAGGGTTACTCCATGTAAACCCTAATGTGCATGGCTTTCCATATTCCATGATCCCTGGGGTTTGTAACCTCCATCGACTATCCATGGAGCACCTTATGCGTTTTAGCCCATGTCATATAAACCATGGATCATTAGCCCACTATACAAGAATGGATGATTTACACAATCAACCCCATATATTTAGTTAGTCTCTTTTTGATCACTTAATTAATTCCAAATTAATTATTTGATCAATACCAATTAAATAATATTATTAGTATATTATAACTTGTAATATATTAAAAAACCTTCAGTGTCCTTTCTCTCATTTAGTCTATCCAAGTGTTGCAATGCCATGCAACCCAAATGGACCATGCCAACCGGGTCAAGTACATTCTAGGAATAGTTATGAACTTAGACACCTAATCCGACAGTCTCCCACTTGGATAAGTCTAATAACTATAACTACAAGAATGACTTCAGGAACCAATCAACAATCGTAGCTCTTTCAAGGTCTCGTGGAACTAAGATGATGATGATACACCATTTAAGATAGGTGATCATATAATCCTCTGTTCTAGATATCTGCCGGACAAATACATGGAACAATGTCTTACTTATTGTCCAAAAATTTGTTTCCCAATTTCCGATTTGTTTGACATAGAACTTAATCAAACACATCAATTTAGTTTTGACCGGGCCCGGTACATAGGTGATCACAAAATCATCGAGGGGCCCAGATATCGCTTCTAATCCAAGAAGGAACAGATAAACTTCGACTCATATGCTTGTTCTGCTACTTGTTGATTTATACACAAAGGCACATTTTATAACATCGAGATACCAACGCGTTTTCGTATAATCAATGCATAACCAATTCTTAGGCAACAACGCATATCTCTAGGTTTGAAGACTTATATGATATTTCCGTCTCACGATCACTCGAGATAAATTCCATGAAGTGATACAAGTGAGCGTGGGTTGAATCCAATACTCAGAAATTATGAGTACTCATGGGTGTTGTAGCAACTCTTGCTTTGTCCAACATCTTAGACATCTACAAGCCAACTCATGACAGTCTTGATTCATACCTACTTCCAACATATGACCGACTATGGAGAATTTGAATAATATGACATACCATAACATAATTATTCTGGAAGTCAAAACATGTAAATTGAAATGATAGTAAACAATTGACGGAAGATAGCAACACTTTACTTATAAATAAACAACAACTTTTATTCATCATCAAATGTCAATTACACTTTACACATTTCAAAGCTATCTAATTACTAAAACTAATATCATCCTTTGGCCCTATGCGCCTTGCATGCTGGAGATGCTTAAACCTACCCAGTCCCTTTGTGAGGGGATATGTTGGGTTCTCATTCGACGATACCCTCTTTTCCACGAGGAGTCCTTCTTCTATTCGTTTTCGGATGAAATGCTATTTTTATGTCGATGTGTCTGGATCTCCTGTGATCCCTTGGTTCCTTGGCTAAGGCAACTGCACTTACACTATCACAGAAAATCTCTATAGGCTCCTTTATAGCTGGTACAACTCCAAGGTCTCCAATGAAGTTCTTTAGCCATATAGCCTCCTTTGCTGCCTCGTTTGCTGCTATATAATCTGATTCGCAAGTTGAATCAACCACTGTCTCCTGCTTGGAACTTTTCCAAGTAATTGCTCCTCCGTTTAAGGTAAAGGCCCAGCCTGACTAAGAGCGGAAATTATCCCTATCATTCTGGAAGCTAGCATCACTATACCCTAATACTCTCAAGTCATCACTCCCACTGAGGGTAAGGACCCAGTCCTTAGTCCTCTGCAGGTACATGAGAGTGTTCTTTACCGCAGTCCATTGAGCCTTACCAGGGTTCTCTAGATATCTACTGACCATGCTCAATGCAAAGGCCACATTAGGACGAGTACAAGTCATAGCATACATGATCGAGCCTACAACGGAACCATATCTCTCATATCTCAGCCCCTGTACTCGGACTCTGAGTCTTACTCAATTTGGCGTTACTTTGGATCGGTAACTCTCCTTTCTTGGAATTCTGCATGCTGAACCTATTCAGCACATTATCCAAGTAGGTACTCTGACTAAGTCCAATTAGTCTTTTACTCCTGTCTCTGAAGATCCTTATACCTAGGATATAGGTAGCTTCTCCAAGGTCCTTCATAGAGAAACACTTCCCAACCCTGGACTTCACTTCCTGGAGAGTTAGGATGTCATTCCCTATGAGTAGTATGTCATGCACATACAGTACCAAAAAGCTAACTATTTTCCCACTAGCCTTGACATATACACAAGATTCATCTTCACTCCTCTAAAAGCCAAACTCTTTGACTTTCTCAATGAAACAAAGATTCCATCTACGAGGTGGTTGTTTCAATCCATAGATGGATTTCTCAAGCTTACACACTCTATTAGAGTACTCAGTACTAACAAAACCCTCTAGCTGACTCATGTAAACATCCTCAGCCAACTTTCCATTTAGGAAAGCGATTTTGACATCCATTTGCCATATTTCATAGTCATGAAATGCAACAATGGCTAGCATAACCCTAATAGACTTAATCTTTGCTATGGGTGAAAAGGTTTCATCATAATCAACTCCTAGAGTTTGAGAAAAGCCCTTTGCAACCAGTCACGCCTTATAAGTATGTACATTACCATCCATGTCGGTCTTCTTCTTGAAGATCCATTAGCACTCGACGGTCTTGCGACCTGGTACATTGTCAACCAAGTTCCAAACTTGATTTACATACATGGATTGTATCTCTCTCTCCATATCCTCTTTCCATTTTGCAGCCTCAGGGCCTGTCATGGCTTCCGTGTAGCTGTTAGGTTCATCCAGACTTAACAGTGTATTATCACTGATAAGGTATCACCTTTCGCAGTAATATGGAAACCATAGTAATGCTCAGGTGCATTCCTAAATCTCATAGAATGCCTCAGAGGTACAGACTCATCTGTCAGATCAACAGGAGTTTCCTCCTCAAGTTGATTGCTAGGGTTTAAGGTTCCTTCACCACTTGACTCTTGAATTTCTTCAAGGTCGATTTGCCTCCCACAGTTTCCTTGGCTTATGAACTCTCTCTCGCGAAAGACTCCTCTCCTTGCTACAAAGACCACATTATCATTGGGTTTGTAGAAGAGATAACCAAAGGATTTCTGTGGGTAGCCGATAAAAATACACCTCTCACTTCAAGTTTCAAGCTTATCGTGAGTCTCGCGTCTCACAAACGCCTCGCAACCCCAAATCTTGATGTGGTCCAGATTGGGAACTTTTCTAGTCCACATCTCGTGAGGCGTTTTGGCAACCTTTTTAGTAGGGACTAGATTAAGAATATGGGTGGCAGTCTCTAAGGCATACCCCCAAAATGAGATTGGTAGCGAAGCTTGACTCATCATGGAACGAACCATATCCAACAAGGTTTGATTGCGCCTCTCAGCTACACCATTAAGCTGTGGTGTCCTGGGAGGTGTCAATTGTGAGACAATCCCACATTCCTTAAGATAGTCAAGGAGCTCTATACTAAGATACTCACCATGTCGATCAGATCGAAGCATCTTAATGTTCCTGCCCAACTGATTCTCCACTTCCTGTTTAAACTCCTTGAACTTTTCAAAGGTTTCTAACTTATGCTTGATTAAGTAGATATATCCATATCTACTAAAATCTTCAGTAAAAGTCACATAGAAGTGGTTAGCATCCCTTTGGCGGTTCTGAAGGGTCCACACACATCAGTATGTATGAGATCCAACAAACCCTCACCCCTAGTACAAGAACCAGTGAAGGGTGACTTTTTTATTTTCCCAAGCAAATAAGATTCACAACTATCATTCGGATTTAGGTGAAATGACTCCAAGACTCCATCCTTTCAGAGTTGGCCTATGCGTTTCTTGCTTACATGTCCAAGACGACAATGCCATAATCATGCTTTATCCAAGCAAGTGGAAGAATCAATACACAATACATTATTTCCTATGTTATCTACAATCAACACAGTTTCATACACACCATCACAAGGTACTACTTTAAAATAAAGAACATTATTAAAGAAAGCATTAATACCACCATATTCATTATCAAATGAAAAGGTAAGTCCTTGTTTCTACAAACCATTAAAGGAAATAATATTCCTCGCCATTTCAGACGAGTAACAGCATTTATTCAAATCTAATGTAAACCCATTACTTAGCAACAAAGAGTAAACTCCAATCTTGTTGACAGGTAAAGCTTTCCTATTCCCCATGATTAAGTTTATCTTCCCATGCTCACATTCTCACTTCTTCTTAGTCCATACAAATCAGAACATATGTGAATACCACAAACTATATCAAGGACCTAAGAATTAGAATGGGGTGATTTATTAGACAATATAGTGTATATACCTTCATGAATGGGTTTTACTTTCCCATCCTTAACATCTTGCACGTACTTATGGTAGTTTCTCTTCCAGTGCAACTTTTCATGGTAATAGAAGCATTCAGCCTCTCTAGGGTTGGCAGAAGGAGTGACAAAACCTTTCTTGGTTCCACTTGAAGAGGAACCCTCAAGGGACTTTCCCTTGGTACCCTTCGAAGGGCTCATCCTCTTCTTTCCTTTGCCTTACCTGATTGCCAAGACAGGGGTCGCGGTAGGACTAGGAGTGGTAACAACCGACTTACCTTTAAGACCACTTTCCGCGCTCTTCAAAAGTCCTTGAAGTTTACTGAGCGTAAATTCTTCCTTGTTCATGTGGTATGTCATTCGGAATTGATCATAACACGAAGGCAAGGAGTGTAAAATGATTTCAACTGCCAACTCCACGGGGAAGTTCACATTCACTTTCAGCAAACGGTCCACATACCTTTGCATTTTCTACATGTAGCCCGTGATGGGTTCACCATCCTTCATCCGGGTTGTTATCATGGAGGAGATGATATCGTACCACTCTTGACGAGCACTCTGATGGTAGCGGTCCATCAAGTCCTGGTGAATCTCAAAAGGTTAATAGTCCTCATAGGACTTTTGTAGGTCGGATGTCATTGTGGCCAACATGATACCTGCCACTTTGGTAGCATCTCTCTCATGGGCCTGGTATTCAGCGATCTCCTCAGGAGTAGCAAACGACTCATCAAGTTCCTTAAGCTAGTTGTCGATGACATATTCCTTGTCCTCATACCGAGTGACCATCCTGATGTTCCTGATCCAATCCATATAGTTGGATCCATCGAAGATGACTCTCCCACAAAGATTCATGAGAGAGAAGGAGTCGGTAGGGTTTAAGTCAGAAGCAGCATTGTTGGAAGACATCTAAAAAGAAAGAAGGACAAGTTTTGATTAGATATAAAGATAGTCCTTAATATAACACCCAAATGTAATATTAAGGCTAGGACCCAACACAATATTTTATAACTTAGAAAAAGGATGCCGTAATCCAAGCTATAAAATATTTGAAGGTAGGTGAATGACGATCACCAATTTCCACCATGAAAAATGAAATACATTATTAGGTTTTAATTGGTTTTGAAGTTCCTAGATTCTTTGAGATTCATTGAACTTTTCAATGACATGTTTCAATCTCAACTGTACCCTTCAAGTTTTGTGAATGGGATGCCGAGGATCACAAAACAAGGTGTGAAGTAACCATGCAAATTACTTGGTACTCTTAATGTTTATCACTCAAGCGATGTGTCGGTTAACCACATGCGCTCCACTAATCTATGATAAACCTTAAGCCACTCCTTTCCTACCTTGTTAAGTCTAGGTTAGTGTGCCGGTTAACCACACACGCTCCACTAACGACTTAAGCAAAGTGCAAAGTGTAATTTCATGGGTTAGCACCTTATTCACATTTTCCTAAAGTAACTAAGATTGGGAATTTATAAAAAAAAAAACATTTGGTTACTTTATAACCATCATACTTTTAATGAGGATTAAATTCATTGTCCTGCCCGTTAGGCCAACGACCCTCCACCAGTCAAGGAAGCGTTGGGTGAGAGTTGACACCCGTTAAGCTGCCATTTTATAGGCAACAACCTTATCCCCCCCCCCCCCCTTATAGATCGGATTCTTGAATAAGGCCTACTAACGGTAAAACGACTTGTATTGGCATTTAGGACCATGCATGTACGTAAAGTTTGCAACTTTACGTGCAAACCATGCCCTAGGAGGTTAGATATGCAATATGGAGCTTTGGGGTGCCTTAAAAACGTTTGGATAAGAAATTGACTGCATGAACTCGATGAGTTGCATAGCCAACTAGGCGAGTCAGATGAAGATTTCTCGTACTTGATTCTGCATGAACTCGGTGAGTCTGTAAGAGGACTCGACGAGTCATTTAGGGTTTTTCCCAACATCTGGACACGCATGGACTCAACGAGTTGGTTGGAAACTCGGTGAGTCAATTATAGATTTGGTGATTTCTTAGTTCTGAAGGAACTCGACGAGTTGCTAGCCGCACTCGACGAGTCAGGCCAACATGGACTGTTGACTTTGACCTTTGACTTTGACTTTGACCAAGGGTTGACCAGTTTGACTCCAGGGGGTATTTTGGTAATTTGGGAATTTATGGAAATGGATCATTGGTGGATGTAGGTGTTAGACTTGGAGTTGCATTTGGTGGAGTTTGACTTTATTACATTGAGCTACTTGTGAGGTGAGTTCTTCTCACTATATCAATGGGGTCTAGGGCACCAAAGTTGGCCCTTTATGATTTGTATCCTGGTTATAGGATGGTTGTTATGTTAGTGATTTGTTAGATCAGTATCCTAGTTATAGGATGGTTGATATGTTAGTGATCCCTTAGATCGGTATTCTGGTTATAGGATGGTTGCTATGTTAGTGATCGGTTAGATCGGTATCCTGGTTATAGGATGGTTGCCATGATTAGTGATCTGTTAGATCTATGTGACTATCTATACTTGCTAGCTAGTGTATGATATGTATGTGCACATTATTGTTGGTTTGGGGGGATTGGGTTGAGTCAGGTCCTGCTTTGTGCTGTAGCCCAAGATACCCAGGGCGAACCGGATAGACTGCAGACCCGGTTAGGTCATACGAGTCAGGCCGAAGGCCCGGCGAGCGGTCTGGATAAGCTGAAGGCCCTAAGAGGCGGTCCAGACAAGTCAATGGCTCAAAGAGCGGTCTAGATGGACTGATGGCCTGTGAGGCGGTCCAGTCAGACTGATGGCTCATTATGCATATTGTGCTTGTTTATATGATATGGTTCTATCTGTATGGCGTTGGTCTATTGAGGGAACTCACTAAGCTTCGGGCTTACAGTTGTTGATTTTATTTCAGGTACTTCTGATAATCGCGGGAAGGCGAAGGCATTATCGTGAACCTCCTTATATTTTCATGATTTGATTATGGGGATACTCTGATGTTTAAACTATTTTTAAAACAAATTGTAATAACTTAATGGTTTTAAATGTTTTAAAAAAGTTCAAATTTAGCATGATTTTTATGGATGTTACATATGGTCTTTGGAGGAGGATACTTGGAGTCTTGAACAACTCTACGTCTTTGGTTTGAATTTGTGATTATTTCTAGACCTTATGATCCCATAAAGTCAAGTTCTTGCACTCAACTCTTCAGTACATCGACCTTTTAAGTCATTTTGGTCCCTTTTTGTGTTAGGATTTGAGTTCTATGTCTCTAGAGGTCAAGGAATGGATAAAGTTAGAAATTTTATCCCTGTACGGATTAAATCGATCCAAGTATGAGTTTTGGAGCTTTGGAAATAATGGTTAAGAGCTTAATGGATTAAGATATTTGGGACATCAATCGTGGCGTGGTTAGGGCCTTGCCACAGTGCAGTGGGATGATGAGTCATGTGGCTAGGGTCAGTGAGAGTTGATCGTTGACGTTGACTTTTGACCAGATTGAGTTTTGGTCAACATATATGTTTTAGGTTGAAAGATGAGGTTTGACCTCTGTTTATTATAGGTGGTTCATGTAACATCCTTATTCCCGATATGTAATTTAAATATGGTATTAAATTAAATATTCTCAGAAATATGAAATTGGGAGTTAATCTCAAGAAAGCGTAACGTGCTTCCTATGGGTGCAACGTGATAAGGACCATGGGGTGAATGGATTTATTAGGGATTTGGGACTATTTAAAGGGCATTAAACCCCAAGGTTTGTTCATTTTCTACCCCCAATGACCCTTTGAGCATTATTTCAATAACCCTAACAATATTTCTCTCTCTCTCTCTCTCCCTCTCTTTCTCTCTCTCTCTCATCTTGAGCTTGAAATCTCCTTTGGAAGCTTATTTCGCCTGATTTGGTGTGAAGCTTGAAGAACAAGGTGGTTGCAAAGTGTTTTGGTGAGAGGCTCAAGTCCAACAAGGTTGCTTCATTTTTGGACTATTATGAGTAAAAAGCTTCTAACTTGCTTATTGGTTTCATAGATCTTGTGATTTCTTTTATTTTTCACTTTTGGTCCCTTTAAGCTTGTGTTTTGGAGTTGGAAGAACTCTAGCACCTTTTAAACACTATGGAACACTCCTTGGACTTTTTGGACTAGGAAAGTTGTGGTTTGGTACTTTTTCATTACACCATGCAAGTTGTGTGGATGATTTAAGTCAAGATCATGCTTGATTGGTTTGTTTTAATGAATAAAATTGGAAACTTTATCCATTGAGACGTTTTTAATCACCAGAGCTGAAAATTTGGGGTTTTGACTTAATGAATTAAGTCATTTTGTACTAGGACCTAAGTCTGAGCATGGGGCGTTTGTGTTGGAATAGTGTCTAAGGTTGCAACTATATTAGGCAAGTATTTGACCCGATTGTGCATGGTCCTTTTAGGTTGCCTTCACCATAGCAACTTGATAGGATTATTTATTATGAGAGAATAGATATTATTAATATATTATGAGAATAATATAAGGAATAATAATATTGTTATTTGATTAATATAAGTCATAGATTAATTAGTATTAATTCGGGGACTTAAAGAGATTAATTAAATAAGAGGGTATAAATTGTCAATTATTTGATAGTTGCAATTTGGGCTGTAAATCCTTAAGGGATAGGGTTGGACGAATTCTAGGGCTTGGGATAGCCTCAAATTCGTCCAAGGCATTATCTTGGAAAGGATTTGGATTGCTTTAAGGAAAGATTATCCAACTAGGGTTTAAGGGTGAAACCCTAGGAGCCCACAAGTATAAATAGACCCTTAGGGCATGTGAAATTGGCATCTCTTCTAAGAAAGAAAACCCTGGCCAAATTTCTTCCTTAACCTCTCTCTCAAATCATCCTCCTTGCTAGTTGGTGTTTGTAAGCCATTAGAAGAGTGACAATAGTGACTCTAGAGCTCCAAGACAACAAGATCAAACAAGAGATTCAAAGGTAAACTTCTACAACTGATTTTGTATTGTTTTATACCTAATTAGTCATTAGAAGTCTTGGATTCAAAGCATGTTTAATTAGAGAAACCTAGATCCAAGCATTAGGGTTTGCATGTGCACATACGAATGTTCATATGGCCAAAACCCATCAGTGGTATCAGAGCCTAGATTGGTTTCTATTAAATTGTTGCTTGTTTGTTTGAATCTTGCTTGCAAAATTCGAAATTTGTGTTTCTGAGTCATGGACTCGGCGAGTCCCATTATGGACTCGGCGAGTTGGCCTGACTCGGTGAGTCCCATGGTGCACTCGGCGAGTCCAAGCGTCAGGAAGGGCCAAATCCGGGATTTATTGATATTTGTCTTATGGAAACTTGCCTTTATCATATTAGATCAACCCTAATCCGATTTTTTGATATATATGACTATAATCTTGATCTAATTAAAGATATTTATCAACTAATAAAATATTTAATTTCCTTATGTGATAATTAATTAATTATTTTGATTAAATTGGTAATTATCTTGCAAGAAATCTTAAATAAATCAAATATGGATAGTTATGGAATTAATTGTGAGTTAAAATTATTTGTTATTTGATCCTCTATGTTTTAAATGTTTAAAACCTGCCCTCAAGTTTTGAAATTTATGTTTTGAGATTAAACGTTTTTAATTTAGAAAATTTAAATTTCAAACCCTAGAATTCTACAAGTTTAAAATACAACCCTATACTAATATAATATTACAAGATTAATATATATATATATATATATATATATATATATATATATATATATATATATATATGTATATATATGTATAACTAAAATGCTAGTCTTACCGTTAGTAGGCCTCATTCACGAAGCCGATCTATAAGGTGGGTATAAGGTTGCGGCCTATAAAATGGCGTTCAATGGGTGTACACTCACACCCACCGCTTGCTTGATCGGTGGAGGGTCATTAACCGAACGGGTAGGATAGGGCAACCTCATCCTCTCATTAAAAGTATAATATGAAATACATAGTAACTACATGTTTTTTTAAAATTTCCCAATCTTAGTTACTTTAGGAAAAGTGAATTGATGCAATCCCATGAAATTACACTTTGCACCCTTGCTAAGAAGTTAGTGGAGCGTGTGTGGTTTACCAGCACACTAATTGGTTCTAAGCAAAGGTGGAAAAGGGTGATTCATTGTTCATCATAGTTCGATGGAGCATGTGTGGTTTACCGGTACATCGAATAGGTGATCGTTACAATGAAGGCACCATATGAATTTGCATGGTAATTCACACCCGCTTTGTGATCCTCGGTATCCCAGTCACAAACAAGAGGGGCATATCGAGATTTAAACATGCCATTGAAATGTTTCAATGAATCTCATCTAAACCTAGGAATTCTCAAATTCATTTAGAACTTAGAGTTAGGTTTTCATGGTGGAGAATTAGTGAATCGTCATTCACTTACCTTCAAATTGTTTGCATGTTAGATTACGGCATCCCTTTTCTAATACGTAAATATTGTTATTGGATCCAAGCCCTAATTTTTCTTATTGGGTGATAATTAGGGATTCATATTCTAATCTATCTTTGTCCTTTCTATTTGTAGATGTCGAACGCAAACAACGCTGCTGCTAGTTCTTTCACATTGATGAGCCTTTGTCAAAATGTCACTTTCGATGGGACGAACTTTAGCGAATGGGTAAGATACATTCGCACCATTGCTCGCTATGAGGATAAGGAGTATGTCCTCGATGAGAAGCTCGAGAAAATCAACCCTGAAATCGCTACTCTGGCTGAAATGACCGCTTTTGAAACTCACGAGCGAGATGCAACGAAGGTACATCGCATCATGATAGCCACTATGAACTCTGAATTCCAAAAGTCCTATGAGGACATGTACCCGTATGAGATGCATCAAGACTTATTGGAGAGATACCACCAAAACAGCTAGATTCGGGAGTTTACCGCCCAAGAATGTTCTTGGAGAGTAAACTCCAATATGTGGCTTAAATGCTACCTAGTCCTTTCCCCGTGATTTGTAACTACCTTAGACTTGTATGCTAGTATGTATATGACTAGAAAACATCAAAATCGGATTAAGACCCCATGATTTGGGAGTTTACCGCTCAAGAACACTTGGGGAGTAAACTCCATTTTAAGGTCCTAAAGTGTTCCAATGACCCTCAAAGCTTTAGAACTCGAACTAGAACCCACCATTTCATGTTTAGGACACCAAAAGCAATTAAAATCAATGATGAAAAGTGAGTTCACGGCCAAGGGTGTTCTTGGGCCGTGAACTCCATGTTTAAGTGCCAAAATGCCCTTAAAACCTTCTTTAAGCCAAGAGACTAATTTGGGCATGTACCTAAATGAGTTTTGGACTAGCTAACACACTTAGAACACCAAGAGTAAGGTGTTCACGGCCATAAAGGTTCTAGGGCCGTGAACTCCATAAAATGGTGCCAAATGGTGCCATAAACTCTCTAAAGCCAAGTACAAAATCCTAGTTTAGTTCCTAGTTAATTTACAGACTTGAAAACACCATAACCACCCTCCCAAGGGAGTTTACGGCCGTAAACTCCATGGGATATGGTCCCAGGGCCGTAAACTCCTCAAAGGAGTTAATAGGAAGCCCAAACACTTGATCTAGCCTTGAAACAATTCGCCAAACTAGTTGTATAAATGATAGGCTTCAATTAGAGACCTTGTTGAGAGTTTACGGCCAGGAGTTTACTCCCTTGGGCAGTAAACTCCAAAGCATATGGTCATTTGACCATAAACTCCCATTAGAGGCTTGGCACTCCTTTGTTGCAACTCATTAGCCTCCTAACACTTGACCAAAAGTGTTTTCCTCACGTTAAAATGTTTATACTTGTATAATTAGTGTTTTAATCACTAATTATTTATATACAAATGTCTTCATATGAAATTAGGATCATTGTGTGTCTCTAAAGTCTTCACTTGACACCAAGCACTTGTCCGATCCTTCCTTACGATAACAGTTCGTTCAATTCCAGTCACATACTGCAGGTGAGTTCATACCCCTTAATCAATGTTTTAAATATTTTTAAATGTTATATGGGGGGATACAAGTAGAATCATGCTACTTATTATATCAATCACATGTGATTAATAAGCAGCATTTATATGATTTAATACTCATTAGCCGTTTTACCAAATAGTTTCCTTCAAATGATTTTCATAAATATTTTATATGTTTTAAAACTCCTTATTACACTATACATTTTACTCTGTATATTACATTTCAAACTTATTTACAATTGTGTTTCAAACAAATGTTTCTTTAAACTAAATTGTTTTATCAAACCCATGCCTTCAAACTGTTTTATAGATTGACATCAAGTCCATCTTTTCTTAGGAAATATTTATGTTCAAAACTTTTACAAATCTTATTTTATGCTTTTAAATTATAAATTGCATGCCTCTATATGTATAGTTATATAAGAAATGTTTAAAAGACTTAGGAAGGCTATCTACCCTATTTCCTTTTCACGCTTGAGATGTGGTCTGGTGGGATATCGGGTACTCGTCCGAAGGTCGTTTAAAAATTAGTTATATAACATATGTACATATATAGTCATAAAGGCCCTTCCAGTTCATCCCATGCCCTTGGGTAGCAAGGGTATACATCCATGTCCATACGTACAAGTTAGATTACTAGTAAACTACCATATGGGTAGTTTAGGAAGATACTAGAACTATTACTAGAAAGCAAATATCATACAATGAGTCAGTTCATTCATGAGTCAATACTTTCTAGATCATTATTGTACATTACTATACTTGCTAGATAGAGAGAGCATACATTACAGCTAGAACATTACAGTACATTACTATACATGCTAGATAGAGAGAGAACACACATTACAGCTAGCACACGTAGAACATTACAGTACACTACTATACTATTACATGATCACACTTACATGAGTACGCTTACATATACATAGAGCAGACGTCACTAGGTTCTATAGCACAGAACCAGTTCAGGATCTAACTATACTGATGAATCACAACGCAATTGTGATAGTTATATCGAGTATACATGATCATAGTAATGTGGATGCTCACGACTTGCATTCATGCAGTGGTCGTGGGTAGGTCCCAAAATCCATTTGATAGGGGAGCGTATAGTCTGGGATCTAGACATCACAATATACCTTATCCCTCAAATAAGGCAGTTGAGTACCGATGTAGTTATTTATATCAAATACTACAGTACTTGGAAGTATTACCCTAGATTTACGGTAATAGGTACGGTTGTAGTTCGACACTACACCATAGTACTATTTCTTTTCCCATTACATTCACTTCGTGAACATTCACACGACGCCCGGTAATGTAGAAACTATATTTTTGGTTAATGATAGTTAGACTTGGGAAAATACACATTCTTACTAGAGACACACACAGAGACACTAGATGCCTTGGTAGAAGGCTACATAAAGATCAGTTAAGTCTTGGTAGAAGACTCCCTGTTATAATAGTAGGAATCATAGGGATTTCTAGAGTTTTTCAAACGTTTTCAGTTGTTTTACATACATTTTCAATACTTACGATTTACATACATTTTCAATACTTACAAATTCTTACATACAAATTCTTACATACAAATTAAGACACTAAAATACCTATGATCTCACCAGCTTCAAAGCTGATACTCGCTTTCAAAATTACTTATATCCTCAGGTCATCATAGACAGGTACCGATGCAAGGACTAGGGAAGATGGAGCTTGTTCAAGACTCATCTTTCATTTTGATTTATGCTTTAGTGTTTATCAAAATTTGACAGAACACACTTGTATAATAATTATATTATTAATGCAATGGATGATGTTGTTGCTTGTTTACTACTTTACATTGTTGTGATACTATACATGACGTCCTCCTCCCTAGAACGTTTCCGCCGTTCATGGTTTTGGGGTGTGACAGATTGGTATCAGAGCATTGTTTATAGTGAATTACGTATATCAACCCATAAAAGATATACTAACTATAAATACATAAGGGATTAAAAAATACTCTGACCAAGAGTTTATACTTTAAATAATAAAATATTTAAGTAAGTATACGTGCTGCATTCATACTAAAATCAGTGTCACTAGGACAGTACAAAAGAATTACGATTGTTGGGCAACACAGGTGGGCTTAGAGACATATGGTCAAAACTGTGAAGATATAGCCTGATCACCCATACTATCCGAAGGTTGACTAGCATGTGCCTAAGTTTAATTGTGTGGTTGCAACAATGCTAAAATCTTACCAACCCTACCACAATGAGAACAATAGAACATAACATTAAAATTAAAATACTATAGGAGTATTTGGTGTTACGATAAGTACTTTATACTTGAGAACTAAAATGGGATCTTCATTACTAAGTTGATAGTTGCTAAGTGGATACCCTAAGGCTATATGTAATTAGATATTATAGACTGAGAATCTGTGAAAATTTTACTTTACCCCTATTCTGTGTGAATTCGGAGTTAAGATCACTTATTCGAAGGTCTATCCTGTTTAGATTACACATAGCTGGTATACACTTCACAAATAGCGATGTAACTAATGAAGGTTTTCTAAATAATTATCTAGATAGTTTGTCTAATAATTATTCTCTTACCCTAAATTCTCGCATAGAAAACATAGTTGGATTCCATCCCCTCGGCAACCAGTATCTTTCGAATGAAGTCATAGCTGGATGGTTTGGAGAAGAACCAAATAATGATCATCCTATCCCTTTGAATGATCACCATGATTAAGACCTTTCGGACGATGCTAACTCCGAACCAAAGGTTGAGAACCTACCCCAAGCAGCTCCCTTTCAAATTCCTAACCCTCGTCCGGCTTTTCATGGCCCGACCCTGAGTGAGTGGAATGCTTGGAAACATGGAGCCAAGGACAAGATCAGCCTATGCAATTTAATGGCGACCGAAGCTTTTACGACTTGAGCAATGGGGGCTCAGCATACAGAATCTTGCCAATCTTGGTCCGCAGAGTGGCCCGAAATGAGATTCAAGGCAGGACAGCCCTATATCAGATTACCGAAGTTGTCGCCGATGCGAGAATGCATACCCTCCGCACCATTCGTCTAGAAGATACTCGCGAGAGATCAGAGAGAAACCATGAAACCCTGCTGCAAGCACTGGCTGAACTGAGAGTTCACCTGAGGGATGACTGTCGTCAGTAGTAGATTCTTTACTTTGTTGTCCTCGTTAGAAGGAATCGTTTTCCTGTCTATGCCCGATGAGGCATTTTCTATGAAATTATCTTGTACCGTAAGTACTTTAGTTAGGTCTTTATGCTGTCAAGAACTATCTTCTCTGGATATGATGTAAGACCTTTACAAGGTCAATTTCCCGAATCTTTACGTCGTGAATATCAAGATGTTGACAGCTGGCTGACTTCTATGTCATTCTTTATTCAAGTACTCTTATCACACTCTCATTGGAGTCTATCTGAAACCTGCTTTAGTCAAGTCATTGGACTATAGCAAGTTAGATCTGGAGACATTTCCAAGTCTCTTTCCGTGGTTGGATCTAGTTATTCACCAACCCACGATACCTCGTCTTGAACGACAAACGTCTTGAGACCATTCTACAAACTCACTTCCATTCTGTACTAGGACTGCATCATAGGGATGGAGGTCAACCTTTCGAGAACATACTCTTACTCCTTACTTGAACAATCTAAGTACATCTAGGTTCAACCAGAATCGCTCACAAAATCCTTATTTTTCGTGTAACAGAATCATGTCGTCATCCGGAAACAACCAGCCAAGCAACGAGACCTCTACTTTTCCTATGGACGCCACTACTTTTCAAGCCACCGTTACAGCTGCCGTGATGGCTGCCGTGACAGCAGTCCTGGCAAATCGCAGCACTGCCAATGCAAATAAGGCTGAAAAAGGAGTTGACAATCCCGATCGTGTTAACGATCCGAGGAATCAACAAATAGTAACAGTCGCCACCACCCAAAACAACAACTCAGAGTTCAAGAAAAGAAAACATCAAGCCAAAGTGGAATGCAAACAATTTTAGAGAATTGCCAGGCAACAACCACAAGTAGAAACCTCTGCCATCCCCGTACCGAGCAGACCATATAAAGGAACACTCCCGAAGTGCAATCGGTGCAACCACCACCACAAGGGAATTTGCCGAGCCTGGCAATGCAAAAATGGCAACAAGATGGGACACACTGCTCGTTTCTGTAGAACTACCTCCGCCACTGGAGCAAGCCTAGTTTGCTATAGTTGTGGTGAGGCAAGGCACTATTACAGAAATTGCCCAAAAGAGAAGATCAACGAAAGCAACTGTGTGCCCATAACTCCTACTCGACACTTCACTTCCTCCACTGATGTGGGTGTTGTCCAGATATGTCACCAATGCGGTGAAATTGGACACCTCAACAAGGATTGCCCGATAACGCAGAACTCTGGCGCGGACGGGAAAATTCTCAAGATCACAGCTGCAGGAGAGCCTGCTCTGGAACCACGTTAAATGTAATTTAGGCGTTTCGTTGTAACAGGCTTATAAACTATCCCGAACTAGTGCAACTAGAGTCCTATCTTTTGCGAGATTACGTAGGATTAGGGATGCTCGTGTTGCGTATACTTGTCTTTTGTAGTATACCTTTTTAGCAGCAATAGTCTTGTAGGAACTCTGTTATTGGTTGCACGGTTGTGTTTTGTCTGTAAAACGTCTTATGCTCAAATCTAATGTCTTCAAGTTTCAGCATGATTCTGACATTATCATGAGACTCGATTCAATTTGATCCTCACAAAAACAGCTTCATACGTACATCTCTTTCTTCTATATCGCTTTTCCAGTAAAGCTGTTATATCAGAACACCGAAGTACTCATGCATGGAGTACCTCATAGTTCTTTTCTTTTCCGAAGAAACCCCCGAAGTACCACTCGTGCAGTATGTCAAGTTCAATCCAAGGATTCATACGATTGATCTATCACTGAGGAATGTATGCATAAGGGTGATATATAATCAAGGTTCTACAGGTTTAGAATTGATGATTCCACTTTAACTTCTTTTCCCGGATGGGATGTGAGCTTAAAGAAGAATCAGTTATTCGACTACATTTTCAATCTTAATTATATACAACTCGTATACACGAAATTGTGATTGTGAACCATGTATGAATTCTAATATGAACTTTAGGATGGAGAACTGCTTAAGCCTACGAGTAATCACATCGTCATGTGAACAAACATAGAACCCAGTACAACTCTTGTAAACAGATCATCCTATAGTCTAAACACCTACGGAGATACCAGAACAGTACAAACAATTTAACGAACAGCACAGCGATAGAATAAGAAGACTAGGCTTCTCACCCTGGAGAACCCCCAGTCTTATTCTCCCAGAGATCGACGGATTGCATCGTATGTGCCTCGGATTTCGAGGACTCCGTTAAGATTTTTCATTAGAAATCGTTATCTCTGCCGCACATAGATGAAATGGTTGAGCAAACGCAAGGAAAGAATAACTTTCAGAAATGGATCTGAGATCCGAATATCACCAGTTCGAGTGTTAGGGAAGCATGTCCGGAAGACTATCTTCCGAACTCGATGCGGACACTTCGAGTCCGTAGTGATACCCTTCGGATAGGACCAATACGCTCATAGTTTTCATGAGCTAAATGAGTAGGGTACGTCTTTCTTAGTTGGATCAGTTCGTCATTTCTCCATGTAATGACTTACTTATCTACCCTCGTAGTAAGAAGAAACCAATGGAAACATTTCCTACAGAGGAACTTTTAGCGAAGTTCTCTAGGCATGAGTTTTGAAATTGAAGAGTCAAATTTCTATGACACACTGTTAGTAATATGGGAAATTTTGAATACTTTTTCAATTTGTCAAAACCGTTGAGCATTCGTCGACACCAGAGACGCCGACAGTCTTTCGCCAAATTCTAGGTCTTACAGACCTAATATCATTATTCATCCAGAAACCCTCGCAAATCACAGGAAACCATACGACCTTGACCCAGGAAGGAGTGGCCCTTGACTGGGAAGTTAAGCAAGAGAAAGAACCTTTGGAGATTCCAAGTGAGAGACCAAATTCTTTAGGAAGTCTCACTCAGAAACGGCTTAATACGCTTCGTAAAGCGTGGAAAGCTAAATCCAAGATACACAGGACCTCCGAGATTCTTACCAGAATCAGTCCTATATCTGGCAAACTAGACCTACTCCGCGAACTTAGTAACGTACATTATACACTTAGCGTCTCGATCGTGAAACCATACCTTTCTGTTAGGACTCTTGTAAGTCCACTCGTCGAGATCCTTGCATTCGTATTAGAACCGTAGTGACCCTCGACCGAGAGGTCAAGCGGACGAAGCAGCGCCATCGCCCGATAGTGAAGGTTCATTAGGATTCCAACCGAGAACCCGATTTCATTTAGGAGCGCTGGAACCAATCGATTAGGAAGTTTCCTCCTCACGACTCGATCATTTGTACCTACTTCCTTGCCTAAATTCTAATTTCGGGACGAAATTTCCTTCAACAGGGAGATGATGTGACAACCCGAAATTTCCATTCTGAACAAACCATATCAATCCAATAGAAGTAGAACAGTTACAGTGAAAATTCAGACTTCGAGTATAAGTTTGGCAGTTTTCAGGATTTACACTTAAGGAGATATTAGGAGAGTGGATGCACTAGGGTTTTGTGCAACACTGTTATTCCAATACTTTAGGATTTTAGAGTTCATTCCGGGAATAAAAATATTTTCTGCCAAAAATCCCAGGACTATATATAGAAAACTGAACCAAATAGTTCATTAGTTACATTTCCAATTAGAGAAAAGCTAAAATTCTCTCTCACGGATCTTCGGGTTTTTATCCCAAATTGTGAGTACTTCGATCTAGTTATGTTATATAGCGTAGATTGTGTTTAGAAACATCAATTTCATAACAAAACAGCTAGATTCGGGAGTTTACCACCCAAGAACGTTCTTGGAGAGTAAACTCCAATATGTGGCTTAAATGCTACCTAGTCCTTTCCCCGTGATTTGTAACTACCTTAGACTTGTATGCTAGTATGTATATGACTAGAAAACATCAAAATCGGATTAAGACCCCAAGATTTGGGAGTTTACCGCCCAAGAACACTTGGGGAGTAAACTCCATTTTAAGGTCCTAAAGTGTTCCAATGACCCTCAAAGCTTTAGAACTCGAACTAGAACCCACCATTTCATGTTTAGGACACCAAAAGCAATTAAAATCAATGATGAAAAGTGAGTTCACGGCCAAGGGTGTTCTTGGGCCGTGAACTCCATGTTTAAGTGCCAAAATGCCCTTAAAACCTTCTTTAAGCCAAGAGACTAATTTGGGCATGTACCTAAATGAGTTTTGGACTAGCTAACACACTTAGAACACCAAGAGTAAGGTGTTCACGGCCATAAAGGTTCTAGGGCCGTGAACTCCATAAAATGGTGCCAAATGGTGCCATAAACTCTCTAAAGCCAAGTACAAAATCCTAGTTTAGTTCCTAGTTAATTTACAGACTTGAAAACACCATAACCACCCTCCCAAGGGAGTTTACGGCCGTAAACTCCATGGGATATGGTCCCAGGGCCGTAAACTCCTCAAAGGAGTTAATAGGAAGCCCAAACACTTGATCTAGCCTTGAAACAATTCGCCAAACTAGTTGTATAAATGATAGGCTTCAATTAGAGACCTTGTTGAGAGTTTACGGCCAGGAGTTTACTCCCTTGGGCAGTAAACTCCAAAGCATATGGTCATTTGACCATAAACTCCCATTAGAGGCTTGGCACTCCTTTGTTGCAACTCATTAGCCTCCTAACACTTGACCAAAAGTGTTTTCCTCACGTTAAAATGTTTATACTTGTATAATTAGTGTTTTAATCACTAATTATTTATATACAAATGTCTTCATATGAAATTAGGATCATTGTGTGTCTCTAAAGTCTTCACTTGACACCAAGCACTTGTCCGATCCTTCCTTACGATAACAGTTCGTTCAATTCCAGTCACATACTGCAGGTGAGTTCATACCCCTTAATCAATGTTTTAAATATTTTTAAATGTTATATGGGGGGGTACAAGTAGAATCATGCTACTTATTATATCAATCACATGTGATTAATAAGCAGCATTTATATGATTTAATACTCATTAGCCGTTTTACCAAATAGTTTCCTTCAAATGATTTTCATAAATATTTTATATGTTTTAAAACTCCTTATTACACTGTACATTTTACTCTGTATATTACATTTCAAACTTATTTACAATTGTGTTTCAAACAAATGTTTCTTTATACTAAACTGTTTTATCAAACCCATGCCTTCAAACTGTTTTATAGATTGACATCAAGTCCATCTTTTCTTAGGAAATATTTATGTTCAAAACTTTTACAAATCTTATTTTATGCTTTTAAATTATAAATTGCATGCCTCTATATGTATAGTTATATAAGAAATGTTTAAAAGACTTAGGAAGGCTATCTACCCTATTTCCTTTTCACGCTTGAGATGTGGTCTGGTGGGATATCGGGTACTCGTCCGAAGGTCGTTTAAAAATTAGTTATATAACATATGTACATATATAGTCATAAAGGCCCTTCCAGTTCATCCCATGCCCTTGGGTAGCAAGGGTATACATCCATGTCCATACGTACAAGTTAGATTACTAGTAAACTACCATATGGGTAGTTTAGGAAGATACTAGAACTATTACTAGAAAGCAAATATCATACAATGAGTCAGTTCATTCATGAGTCAATACTTTCTAGATCATTACTGTACATTACTATACTTGCTAGATAGAGAGAGCATACATTACAGCTAGAACATTACAGTACATTACTATACATGCTAGATAGAGAGAGAACACACATTACAGCTAGCACACGTAGAACATTACAGTACACTACTATACTATTACATGATCACACTTACATGAGTACGCTTACATATACATAGAGCAGACGTCACTAGGTTCTATAGCACAGAACCAGTTCAGGATCTAACTATACTGATGAATCACAACGCAATTGTGATAGTTATATCGAGTATACATGATCATAGTAATGTGGATGCTCACGACTTGCATTCATGCAGTGGTCGTGGGTAGGTCCCAAAATCCATTTGATAGGGGAGCGTATAGTCTGGGATCTAGACATCACAATATACCTTATCCCTCAAATAAGGCAGTTGAGTACCGATGTAGTTATTTATATCAAATACTACAGTACTTGGAAGTATTACCCTAGATTTACGGTAATAGGTACGGTTGTAGTTCGACACTACACCATAGTACTATTTCTTTTCCCATTACATTCACTTCGTGAACATTCACACGACGCCCGGTAATGTAGAAACTATATTTTTGGTTAATGATAGTTAGACTTGGGAAAATACACATTCTTACTAGAGACACACACAGAGACACTAGATGCCTTGGTAGAAGGCTACATAAAGATCAGTTAAGTCTTGGTAGAAGACTCCCTGTTATAATAGTAGGAATCATAGGGATTTCTAGAGTTTTTCAAACGTTTTCAGTTGTTTTACATACATTTTCAATACTTACGATTTACATACATTTTCAATACTTACAAATTCTTACATACAAATTCTTACATACAAATTAAGACACTAAAATACCTATGATCTCACCAGCTTCAAAGCTGATACTCGCTTTCAAAATTACTTATATCCTCAGGTCATCATAGACAGGTACCGATGCAAGGACTAGGGAAGATGGAGCTTGTTCAAGACTCATCTTTCATTTTGATTTATGCTTTAGTGTTTATCAAAATTTGACAGAACACACTTGTATAATAATTATATTATTAATGCAATGGATGATGTTGTTGCTTGTTTACTACTTTACATTGTTGTGATACTGTACATGACGTCCTCCTCCCTAGAACGTTTCCGCCGTTCATGGTTTTGGGGTGTGACAGATTGGTATCACAGCATTGTTTATAGTGAATTACGTATATCAACCCATAAAAGATATACTAACTATAAATACATAAGGGATTAAAAAATACTCTGACCAAGAGTTTATACTTTAAATAATAAAATATTTAAGTAAGTATACGTGCTGCATTCATACTAAAATCAGTGTCACTAGGACAGTACAAAAGAATTACGATTGTTGGGCAACACAGGTGGGCTTAGAGACATATGGTCAAAACTGTGAAGATATAGCCTGATCACCCATACTATCCGAAGGTTGACTAGCATGTGCCTAAGTTTAATTGTGTGGTTGCAACAATGCTAAAATCTTACCAACCCTACCACAATGAGAACAATAGAACATAACATTAAAATTAAAATACTATAGGAGTATTTGGTGTTACGATAAGTACTTTATACTTGAGAACTAAAATGGGATCTTCATTACTAAGTTGATAGTTGCTAAGTGGATACCCTAAGGCTATATGTAATTAGATATTATAGACTGAGAATCTGTGAAAATTTTACTTTACCCCTATTCTGTGTGAATTCGGAGTTAAGATCACTTATTCGAAGGTCTATCCTGTTTAGATTACACATAGCTGGTATACACTTCACAAATAGCGATGTAACTAATGAAGGTTTTCTAAATAATTATCTAGATAGTTTGTCTAATAATTATTCTCTTACCCTAAATTCTCGCATAGAAAACATAGCTGGACTCCATCCCCTCGGCAACCAGTATCTTTCGAATGAAGTCATAGCTGGATGGTTTGGAGAAGAACCAAATAATGATCATCCTATCCCTTTGAATGATCACCATGATTAAGACCTTTCGGACGATGCTAACTCCGAACCAAAGGTTGAGAACCTACCCCAAGCAGCTCCCTTTCAAATTCCTAACCCTCGTCCGGCTTTTCATGGCCCGACCCTGAGTGAGTGGAATGCTTGGAAACATGGAGCCAAGGACAAGATCAGCCTATGCAATTTAATGGCGACCGAAGCTTTTACGACTTGAGCAATGGGGGCTCAGCATACAGAATCTTGCCAATCTTGGTCCGCAGAGTGGCCCGAAATGAGATTCAAGGCAGGACAGCCCTATATCAGATTACCGAAGTTGTCGCCGATGCGAGAATGCATACCCTCCGCACCATTCGTCTAGAAGATACTCGCGAGAGATCAGAGAGAAACCATGAAACCCTGCTGCAAGCACTGGCTGAACTGAGAGTTCACCTGAGGGATGACTGTCGTCAGTAGTAGATTCTTTACTTTGTTGTCCTCGTTAGAAGGAATCGTTTTCCTGTCTATGCCCGATGAGGCATTTTCTATGAAATTATCTTGTACCGTAAGTACTTTAGTTAGGTCTTTATGCTGTCAAGAACTATCTTCTCTGGATATGATGTAAGACCTTTACAAGGTCAATTTCCCGAATCTTTACGTCGTGAATATCAAGATGTTGACAGCTGGCTGACTTCTATGTCATTCTTTATTCAAGTACTCTTATCACACTCTCATTGGAGTGTATCTGAAACCTGCTTTAGTCAAGTCATTGGACTATAGCAAGTTAGATCTGGAGACATTTCCAAGTCTCTTTCAGTGGTTGGATCTAGTTATTCACCAACCCATGATACCTCGTCTTGAACGACAAACGTCTTGAGACCATTCTACAAACTCACTTCCATTCTGTACTAGGACTGCATCATAGGGATGGAGGTCAACCTTTCGAGAACATACTCTTACTCCTTACTTGAACAATCTAAGTACATCTAGGTTCAACCAGAATCGCTCACAAAATCCTTATTTTTCGTGTAACAAAATCATGTCGTCATCCGGAAACAACCAGCCAAGCAACGAGACCTCTACTTTTCCTATGGACGCCACTACTTTTCAAGCCACCGTTACAGCTGCCGTGATGGCTGCCGTGACAGCAGTCCTGGCAAATCGCAGCACTGCCAATGCAAATAAGGCTGAAAAAGGAGTTGACAATCCCGATCGTGTTAACGATCCGAGGAATCAACAAATAGTAACAGTCGCCACCACCCAAAACAACAACTCAGAGTTCAAGAAAAGAAAACATCAAGCCAAAGTGGAATGCAAACAATTTTAGAGAATTGCCAGGCAACAACCACAAGTAGAAACCTCTGCCATCCCCGTACCGAGCAGACCATATAAAGGAACACTCCCGAAGTGCAATCGGTGCAACCACCACCACAAGGGAATTTGTCGAGCCTGGCAATGCAAAAATTGCAACAAGATGGGACACACTGCTCGTTTCTGTAGAACTACCTCCGCCACTGGAGCAAGCCTAGTTTGCTATAGTTGTGGTGAGGCAAGGCACTATTACAGAAATTGCCCAAAAGAGAAGATCAAAGAAAGCAACTGTGTGCCCATAACTCCTACTCGACACTTCACTTCCTCCACTGATGTGGGTGTTGTCCAGATATGTCACCAATGCGGTGAAATTGGACACCTCAACAAGGATTGCCCGATAACGCAGAACTCTGGCGCGGACGGGAAAATTCTCAAGATCACAGCTGCAGGAGAGCCTGCTCTGGAACCACATTAAATGTAATTTAGGCGTTTCGTTGTAACAGGCTTATAAACTATCCCGAACTAGTGCAACTAGAGTCCTATCTTTTGCGAGATTACGTAGGATTAGGGATGCTCGTGTTGCGTATACTTGTCTTTTGTAGTATACCTTTTTAGCAGCAATAGTCTTGTAGGAACTCTGTTATTGGTTGCACGGTTGTGTTTTGTCTGTAAAACGTCTTATGCTCAAATCTAATGTCTTCAAGTTTCAGCATGATTCTGACATTATCATGAGACTCGATTCAATTTGATCCTCACAAAAAC
Source organism: Lactuca sativa (assembly GCF_002870075.4). NCBI lineage: Eukaryota > Viridiplantae > Streptophyta > Magnoliopsida > Asterales > Asteraceae > Lactuca > Lactuca sativa. Next base: position 9,080,849 of record NC_056628.2, read on the forward strand.
AGCTTCATACGTACATCTCTTTCTTCTATATCGCTTTTCCAGTAAAGCTGTTATATCAGAACACCGAAGTACTCATGCATGGAGTACCTCATAGTTCTTTTCTTTTCCGAAGAAACCCCCGAAGTACCACTCGTGCAGTATGTCAAGTTCAATCCAAGGATTCATACGATTGATCTATCACTGAGGAATGTATGCATAAGGGTGATATATAATCAAGGTTCTACAGGTTTAGAATTGATGATTCCACTTTAACTTCTTTTCCCGGATGGGATGTGAGCTTAAAGAAGAATCAGTTATTCGACTACATTTTCAATCTTAATTATATACAACTCGTATACACGAAATTGTGATTGTGAACCATGTATGAATTCTAATATGAACTTCAGGATGGAGAACTGCTTAAGCCTACGAGTAATCACATCGTCATGTGAACAAACATAGAACCCAGTACAACTCTTGTAAACAGATCATCCTATAGTCTAAACACCTACGGAGATACCAGAACAGTACAAACAATTTAACGAACAGCACAGCGATAGAATAAGAAGACTAGGCTTCTCACCCTGGAGAACCCCCAGTCTTATTCTCCCAGAGATCGACGGATTGCATCGTATGTGCCTCGGATTTCGAGGACTCCGTTAAGATTTTTCATTAGAAATCGTTATCTCTGCCGCACATAGATGAAATGGTTGAGCAAACGCAAGGAAAGAATTACTTTCAGAAATGGATCTGAGATCCGAATATCACCAGTTCGAGTGTTAGGGAAGCATGTCCGGAAGACTATCTTCCGAACTCGATGCGGACACTTCGAGTCCGTAGTGATACCCTTCGGATAGGACCAATACGCTCATAGTTTTCATGAGCTAAATGAGTAGGGTACGTCTTTCTTAGTTGGATCAGTTCGTCATTTCTCCATGTAATGACTTACTTATCTACCCTCGTAGTAAGAAGAAACCAATGGAAACATTTCCTACAGAGGAACTTTTAGCGAAGTTCTCTAGGCATGAGTTTTGAAATTGAAGAGTCAAATTTCTATGACACACTGTTAGTAATATGGGAAATTTTGAATACTTTTTCAATTTGTCAAAACCGTTGAGCATTCGTCGACACCAGAGACGCCGACAGTCTTTCGCCAAATTCTAGGTCTTACAGACCTAATATCATTGTTCATCCAGAAACCCTCGCAAATCACAGGAAACCATACGACCTTGACCCAGCAAGGAGTGGCCCTTGACTGGGAAGTTAAGCAAGAGAAAGAACCTTTGGAGATTCCAAGTGAGAGACCAAATTCTTTAGGAAGTCTCACTCAGAAACGGCTTAATACGCTTCGTAAAGAGTGGAAAGCTAAATCCAAGATACACAGGACCTCCGAGATTCTTACCAGAATCAGTCCTATATCTGGCAAACTAGACCTACTCCGCGAACTTAGTAACGTACATTATACACTTAGCGTCTCGATCGTGAAACCATACCTTTCTGTTAGGACTCTTGTAAGTCCACTCGTCGAGATCCTCGCATTCGTATTAGAACCGTAGTGACCCTCGACCGAGAGGTCAAGCGGACGAAGCAGCGCCATCGCCCGATAGTGAAGGTTCATTAGGATTCCAACCGAGAACCCGATTTCATTTAGGAGCGCTGGAACCAATCGATTAGGAAGTTTCCTCCTCACGACTCGATCATTTGTACCTACTTCCTTGCCTAAATTCTAATTTCGGGACGAAATTTCCTTCAACAGGGAGATGATGTGACAACCCGAAATTTCCATTCTGAACAAACCATATCAATCCAATAGAAGTAGAACAGTTACAGTGAAAATTCAGACTTCGAGTATAAGTTTGGCAGTTTTCAGGATTTACACTTAAGGAGATATTAGGAGAGTGGATGCACTAGGGTTTTGTGCAACACTGTTATTCCAATACTTTAGGATTTTAGAGTTCATTCCGGGAATAAAAATATTTTCTGCCAAAAATCCCAGGACTATATATAGAAAACTGAACCAAATAGTTCATTAGTTACATTTCCAATTAGAGAAAAGCTAAAATTCTCTCTCACGGATCTTCGGGTTTTTATCCCAAATTGTGAGTACTTCGATCTAGTTATGTTATATAGTGTAGATTGTGTTTAGAAACATCAATTTTATAACAAAACAGCTAGATTCGGGAGTTTACCGCCCAAGAACGTTCTTGGAGAGTAAACTCCAATATGTGGCTTAAATGCTACCTAGTCCTTTCCCCGTGATTTGTAACTACCTTAGACTTGTATGCTAGTATGTATATGACTAGAAAACATCAAAATCGGATTAAGACCCCAAGATTTGGGAGTTTACCGCCCAAGAACACTTGGGGAGTAAACTCCATTTTAAGGTCCTAAAGTGTTCCAATGACCCTTAAAGCTTTAGAACTCGAACTAGAACCCACCATTTCATGTTTAGGACACCAAAAGCAATTAAAATCAATGATGAAAAGTGAGTTCACGGCCAAGGGTGTTCTTGGGCCGTGAACTCCATGTTTAAGTGCCAAAATGCCCTTAAAACCTTCTTTAAGCCAAGAGACTAATTTGGGCATGTACCTAAATGAGTTTTGGACTAGCTAACACACTTAGAACACCAAGAGTAAGGTGTTCACGGCCATAAAGGTTCTAGGGCCGTGAACTCCATAAAATGGTGCCAAATGGTGCCATAAACTCTCTAAAGCCAAGTACAAAATCCTAGTTTAGTTCCTAGTTAATTTACAGACTTGAAAACACCATAACCACCCTCCCAAGGGAGTTTACGGCCGTAAACTCCATGGGATATGGTCCCAGGGCCGTAAACTCCTCAAAGGAGTTAATAGGAAGCCCAAACACTTGATCTAGCCTTGAAACAATTCGCCAAACTAGTTGTATAAATGATAGGCTTCAATTAGAGACCTTGTTGAGAGTTTACGGCCAGGAGTTTACTCCCCTGGGCAGTAAACTCCAAAGCATATGGTCATTTGACCATAAACTCCCATTAGAGGCTTGGCACTCCTTTGTTGCAACTCATTAGCCTCCTAACATTTGACCAAAAGTGTTTTCCTCACGTTAAAATGTTTATACTTGTATAATTAGTGTTTTAATCACTAATTATTTATATACAAATGTCTTCATATGAAATTAGGATCATTGTGTGTCTCTAAAGTCTTCACTTGACACCAAGCACTTGTCCGATCCTTCCTTACGATAACAGTTCGTTCAATTCCAGTCACATACTGCAGGTGAGTTCATACCCCTTAATCAATGTTTTAAATATTTTTAAATGTTATATGGGGGGATACAAGTAGAATCATGCTACTTATTATATCAATCACATGTGATTAATAAGCAGCATTTATATGATTTAATACTCATTAGCCGTTTTACCAAATAGTTTCCTTCAAATGATTTTCATAAATATTTTATATGTTTTAAAACTCCTTATTACACTGTACATTTTACTCTGTATATTACATTTCAAACTTATTTACAATTGTGTTTCAAACAAATGTTTCTTTATACTAAACTGTTTTATCAAACCCATGCCTTCAAACTGTTTTATAGATTGACATCAAGTCCATCTTTTCTTAGGAAATATTTATGTTCAAAACTTTTACAAATCTTATTTTATGCTTTTAAATTATAAATTGCATGCCTCTATATGTATAGTTATATAAGAAATGTTTAAAAGACTTAGGAAGGCTATCTACCCTATTTCCTTTTCACGCTTGAGATGTGGTCTGGTGGGATATCGGGTACTCGTCCGAAGGTCGTTTAAAAATTAGTTATATAACATATGTACATATATAGTCATAAAGGCCCTTCCAGTTCATCCCATGCCCTTGGGTAGCAAGGGTATACATCCATGTCCATACGTACAAGTTAGATTACTAGTAAACTACCATATGGGTAGTTTAGGAAGATACTAGAACTATTACTAGAAAGCAAATATCATACAATGAGTCAGTTCATTCATGAGTCAATACTTTCTAGATCATTACTGTACATTACTATACTAGCTAGATAGAGAGAGCATACATTACAGCTAGAACATTACAGTACATTACTATACATGCTAGATAGAGAGAGAACACACATTACAGCTAGCACACGTAGAACATTACAGTACACTACTATACTATTACATGATCACACTTACATGAGTACGCTTACATATACATAGAGCAGACGTCACTAGGTTCTATAGCACAGAACCAGTTCAGGATCTAACTATACTGATGAATCACAACGCAATTGTGATAGTTATATCGAGTATACATGATCATAGTAATGTGGATGCTCACGACTTGCATTCATGCAGTGGTCGTGGGTAGGTCCCAAAATCCATTTGATAGGGGAGCGTATAGTCTGGGATCTAGACATCACAATATACCTTATCCCTCAAATAAGGCAGTTGAGTACCGATGTAGTTATTTATATCAAATACTACAGTACTTGGAAGTATTACCCTAGATTTACGGTAATAGGTACGGTTGTAGTTCGACACTACACCATAGTACTATTTCTTTTCCCATTACATTCACTTCGTGAACATTCACACGACGCCCGGTAATGTAGAAACTATATTTTTGGTTAATGATAGTTAGACTTGGGAAAATACACATTCTTACTAGAGACACACACAGAGACACTAGATGCCTTGGTAGAAGGCTACATAAAGATCAGTTAAGTCTTGGTAGAAGACTCCCTGTTATAATAGTAGGAATCATAGGGATTTCTAGAGTTTTTCAAACGTTTTCAGTTGTTTTACATACATTTTCAATACTTACGATTTACATACATTTTCAATACTTACAAATTCTTACATACAAATTCTTACATACAAATTAAGACACTAAAATACCTATGATCTCACCAGCTTCAAAGCTGATACTCGCTTTCAAAATTACTTATATCCTCAGGTCATCATAGACAGGTACCGATGCAAGGACTAGGGAAGATGGAGCTTGTTCAAGACTCATCTTTCATTTTGATTTATGCTTTAGTGTTTATCAAAATTTGACAGAACACACTTGTATAATAATTATATTATTAATGCAATGGATGATGTTGTTGCTTGTTTACTACTTTACATTGTTGTGATACTATACATGACGTCCTCCTCCCTAGAACGTTTCCGCCGTTCATGGTTTTGGGGTGTGACAGATTGGTATCAGAGCATTGTTTATAGTGAATTACGTATATCAACCCATAAAAGATATACTAACTATAAATACATAAGGGATTAAAAAATACTCTGACCAAGAGTTTATACTTTAAATAATAAAATATTTAAGTAAGTATACGTGCTGCATTCATACTAAAATCAGTGTCACTAGGACAGTACAAAAGAATTACGATTGTTGGGCAACACAGGTGGGCTTAGAGACATATGGTCAAAACTGTGAAGATATAGCCTGATCACCCATACTATCCGAAGGTTGACTAGCATGTGCCTAAGTTTAATTGTGTGGTTGCAACAATGCTAAAATCTTACCAACCCTACCACAATGAGAACAATAGAACATAACATTAAAATTAAAATACTATAGGAGTATTTGGTGTTACGATAAGTACTTTATACTTGAGAACTAAAATGGGATCTTCATTACTAAGTTGATAGTTGCTAAGTGGATACCCTAAGGCTATATGTAATTAGATATTATAGACTGAGAATCTGTGAAAATTTTACTTTACCCCTATTCTGTGTGAATTCGGAGTTAAGATCACTTATTCGAAGGTCTATCCTGTTTAGATTACACATAGCTGGTATACACTTCACAAATAGCGATGTAACTAATGAAGGTTTTCTAAATAATTATCTAGATAGTTTGTCTAATAATTATTCTCTTACCCTAAATTCTCGCATAGAAAACATAGCTGGACTCCATCCCCTCGGCAACCAGTATCTTTCGAATGAAGTCATAGCTGGATGGTTTGGAGAAGAACCAAATAATGATCATCCTATCCCTTTGAATGATCACCATGATTAAGACCTTTCGGACGATGCTAACTCCGAACCAAAGGTTGAGAACCTACCCCAAGCAGCTCCCTTTCAAATTCCTAACCCTCGTCCGGCTTTTCATGGCCCGACCCTGAGTGAGTGGAATGCTTGGAAACATGGAGCCAAGGACAAGATCAGCCTATGCAATTTAATGGCGACCGAAGCTTTTACGACTTGAGCAATGGGGGCTCAGCATACAGAATCTTGCCAATCTTGGTCCGCAGAGTGGCCCGAAATGAGATTCAAGGCAGGACAGCCCTATATCAGATTACCGAAGTTGTCGCCGATGCGAGAATGCATACCCTCCGCACCATTCGTCTAGAAGATACTCGCGAGAGATCAGAGAGAAACCATGAAACCCTGCTGCAAGCACTGGCTGAACTGAGAGTTCACCTGAGGGATGACTGTCGTCAGTAGTAGATTCTTTACTTTGTTGTCCTCGTTAGAAGGAATCGTTTTCCTGTCTATGCCCGATGAGGCATTTTCTATGAAATTATCTTGTACCGTAAGTACTTTAGTTAGGTCTTTATGCTGTCAAGAACTATCTTCTCTGGATATGATGTAAGACCTTTACAAGGTCAATTTCCCGAATCTTTACGTCGTGAATATCAAGATGTTGACAGCTGGCTGACTTCTGTGTCATTCTTTATTCAAGTACTCTTATCACACTCTCATTGGAGTCTATCTGAAACCTGCTTTAGTCAAGTCATTGGACTATAGCAAGTTAGATCTGGAGACATTTCCAAGTCTCTTTCAGTGGTTGGACCTAGTTATTCACCAACCCACGATACCTCGTCTTGAACGACAAACGTCTTGAGACCATTCTACAAACTCACTTCCATTCTGTACTAGGACTGCATCATAGGGATGGAGGTCAACCTTTCGAGAACATACTCTTACTCCTTACTTGAACAATCTAAGTACATCTAGGTTCAACCAGAATCGCTCACAAAATCCTTATTTTTCGTGTAACAGAATCATGTCGTCATCCGGAAACAACCAGCCAAGCAACGAGACCTCTACTTTTCCTATGGACGCCACTACTTTTCAAGCCACCGTTACAGCTGCCGTGATGGCTGCCGTGACAGCAGTCCTGGCAAATCGCAGCACTGCCAATGCAAATAAGGCTGAAAAAGGAGTTGACAATCCCGATCGTGTTAACGATCCGAGGAATCAACAAATAGTAACAGTCGCCACCACCCAAAACAACAACTCAGAGTTCAAGAAAAGAAAACATCAAGCCAAAGTGGAATGCAAACAATTTTAGAGAATTGCCAGGCAACAACCACAAGTAGAAACCTCTGCCATCCCCGTACCGAGCAGACCATATAAAGGAACACTCCCGAAGTGCAATCGGTGCAACCACCACCACAAGGGAATTTGCCGAGCCTGGCAATGCAAAAATTGCAACAAGATGGGACACACTGCTCGTTTCTGTAGAACTACCTCCGCCACTGGAGCAAGCCTAGTTTGCTATAGTTGTGGTGAGGCAAGGCACTATTACAGAAATTGCCCAAAAGAGAAGATCAACGAAAGCAACTGTGTGCCCATAACTCCTACTCGACACTTCACTTCCTCCAATGATGTGGGTGTTGTCCAGATATGTCACCAATGCGGTGAAATTGGACACCTCAACAAGGATTGCCCGATAACGCAGAACTCTGGCGCGGACGGGAAAATTCTCAAGATCACAGCTGCAGGAGAGCCTGCTCTGGAACCACGTTAAATGTAATTTAGGCGTTTCGTTGTAACAGGCTTATAAACTATCCCGAACTAGTGCAACTAGAGTCCTATCTTTTGCGAGATTACGTAGGATTAGGGATGCTCGTGTTGCGTATACTTGTCTTTTGTAGTATACCTTTTTAGCAGCAATAGTCTTGTAGGAACTCTGTTATTGGTTGCACGGTTGTGTTTTGTCTGTAAAACGTCTTATGCTCAAATCTAATGTCTTCAAGTTTCAGCATGATTCTGACATTATCATGAGACTCGATTCAATTTGATCCTCACAAAAACAGCTTCATACGTACATCTCTTTCTTCTATATCGCTTTTCCAATAAAGCTGTTATATTAGAACACCGAAGTACTCATGCATGGAGTACCTCATAGTTCTTTTCTTTTCCGAAGAAACCCCCGAAGTACCACTCGTGCAGTATGTCAAGTTCAATCCAAGGATTCATACGATTGATCTATCACTGAGGAATGTATGCATAAGGGTGATATATAATCAAGGTTCTACAGGTTTAGAATTGATGATTCCACTTTAACTTCTTTTCCCGGATGGGATGTGAGCTTAAAGAAGAATCAGTTATTCGACTACATTTTCAATCTTAATTATATACAACTCGTATACACGAAATTGTGATTGTGAACCATGTGTGAATTCTAATATGAACTTCAGGATGGAGAACTGCTTAAGCCTACGAGTAATCACATCGTCATGTGAACAAACATAGAACCCAGTACAACTCTTGTAAACAGATCATCCTATAGTCTAAACACCTACGGAGATACCAGAACAGTACAAACAATTTAACGAACAGCACAGCGATAGAATAAGAAGACTAGGCTTCTCACCCTGGAGAACCCCCAGTCTTATTCTCCCAGAGATCGACGGATTGCATCGTATGTGCCTCGGATTTCGAGGACTCCGTTAAGATTTTTCATTAGAAATCGTTATCTCTGCCGCACATAGATGAAATGGTTGAGCAAACGCAAGGAAAGAATTACTTTCAGAAATGGATCTGAGATCCGAATCTCACCAGTTCGAGTGTTAGGGAAGCATGTCCGGAAGACTATCTTCCGAACTCGATGCGGACACTTCGAGTCCGTAGTGATACCCTTCGGATAGGACCAATACGCTCATAGTTTTCATGAGCTAAATGAGTAGGGTACGTCTTTCTTAGTTGGATCAGTTCGTCATTTCTCCATGTAATGACTTACTTATCTACCCTCGTAGTAAGAAGAAACCAATGGAAACATTTCCTACAGAGGAACTTTTAGCGAAGTTCTCTAGGCATGAGTTTTGAAATTGAAGAGTCAAATTTCTATGACACACTGTTAGTAATATGGGAAATTTTGAATACTTTTTCAATTTGTCAAAACCGTTGAGCATTCGTCGACACCAGAGACGCCGACAGTCTTTCGCCAAATTCTAGGTCTTACAGACCTAATATCATTGTTCATCCAGAAACCCTCGCAAATCACAGGAAACCATACGACCTTGACCCAACAAGGAGTGGCCCTTGACTGGGAAATTAAGCAAGAGAAAGAACCTTTGGAGATTCCAAGTGAGAGACCAAATTCTTTAGGAAGTCTCACTCAGGAACGGCTTAATACTCTTCGTAAAGCGTGGAAAGCTAAATCCAAGATAGACAGGACCTCCGAGATTCTTACCAGAATCAGTCCTATATCTGGCAAACTAGACCTACTCCGCGAACTTAGTAACGTACATTATACACTTAGCGTCTCGATCGTGAAACCATACCTTTCTGTTAGGACTCTTGTAAGTCCACTCGTCGAGATCCTCGCATTCGTATTAGAACCGTAGTGACCCTCGACCGAGAGGTCAAGCGGACGAAGCAGCGCCATCGCCCGATAGTGAAGGTTCATTAGGATTCCAACCGAGAACCCGATTTCATTTAGGAGCGCTGGAACCAATCGATTAGGAAGTTTCCTCCTCACGACTCGATCATTTGTACCTACTTCCTTGCCTAAATTCTAATTTCGGGACGAAATTTCCTTCAACAGGGAGATGATGTGACAACCCGAAATTTCCATTCTGAACAAACCATATCAATCCAATAGAAGTAGAACAGTTACAGTGAAAATTCAGACTTCGAGTATAAGTTTGGCAGTTTTCAGGATTTACACTTAAGGAGATATTAGGAAAGTGGATGCACTAGGGTTTTGTGCAACACTGTTATTCCAATACTTTAGGATTTTAGAGTTCATTTCGGGAATAAAAATATTTTCTGCCAAAAATCCCAGGACTATATATAGAAAACTGAACCAAATAGTTCATTAGTTACATTTCCAATTAGAGAAAAGCTAAAATTCTCTCTCACGGATCTTCGGGTTTTTATCCCAAATTGTGAGTACTTCGATCTAGTTATGTTATATAGCGTAGATTGTGTTTAGAAACATCAATTTCATAACAAAACAGCTAGATTCGGGAGTTTACCGCCCAAGAACGTTCTTGGAGAGTAAACTCCAATATGTGGCTTAAATGCTACCTAGTCCTTTCCCCGTGATTTGTAACTACCTTAGACTTGTATGCTAGTATGTATATGACTAGAAAACATCAAAATCGGATTAAGACCCCAAGATTTGGGAGTTTACCGCCCAAGAACACTTGGGGAGTAAACTCCATTTTAAGGTCCTAAAGTGTTCCAATGACCCTCAAAGCTTTAGAACTCGAACTAGAACCCACCATTTCATGTTTAGGACACCAAAAGCAATTAAAATCAATGATGAAAAGTGAGTTCACGGCCAAGGGTGTTCTTGGGCCGTGAACTCCATGTTTAAGTGCCAAAATGCACTTAAAACCTTCTTTAAGCCTAGAGACTAATTTGGGCATGTACCTAAATGAGTTTTGGACTAGCTAACACACTTAGAACACCAAGAGTAAGGTGTTCACAGCCCAAAAGGTTCTAGGGCCATGAACTCCATAAAATGGTGCCAAATGGTGCCATAAACTCTTCTAAAGCCAAGTAAAAAAGCCTAGTTTAGTTCCTAGTTAATTTAGAGACTTGAAAACACCATAACCACCCTCCTAAGGGAGTTTACGGGCGTAAACTCCATGGGATATCGTCCCAGGGCCGTAAACTCCTCAAAGGAGTTAATAGGAAGCCCAAACACTTGATCTAGCCTTGAAACAATTCACCAAACTAGTTGTATAAATGATAGGCTTCAATTAGAGACCTTGTTAAGAGTTTACGGACAGGAGTTTACTCCCCTGGGCCATAAACTCCAAAGCATATGGTCATTTGACCATAAACTCCCATTAGAGGCTTGGCACTCCTTTGTTGCAACTCATTAGCCTCCTAGCACTTGACCAAAAGTGTTTTCCTCGCGTTAAAATGTTTATACTTGTATAATTAGTATTTTAATCACTAATTATTTATATACAAATGTCTTCATATGAAATTAGGATCATTGTGTGTGTCTAAAGTCTTCACTTGACACCAAGCACTTGTCCGATCCTTCCTTACGATAACAGTCCATTCAATTCCAGTCACATACTGCAGGTGAGTTCATACCCCTTAATCAATGTTTTAAATATTTTTAAATGTTTTATGGGGGAGATACAAGTAGAATCATGCTACTTATTATATCAATCACATGTGATTAATAAGCAGCATTTATATGATTTAATACTCATTAGCCGTTTTACCAAACAGTTTCCTTCAAATGATTTTCATAAACATTTTATATGTTTTAAAACTCCTTATTACACTGTACATTTTACTCTGTATATTACATTTCAAACTTATTTACAATTGTGTTTCAAACAAATGTTTCTTTATACTAAACTGTTTTATCAAACCCATGCCTTCAAACTGTTTTATAGATTGACATCAAGTCCATCTTTTCTTAGGATATATTTATGTTCAAAAGTTTTACAAATCTTATTTTATGCTTTTAAATTATAAATTGCATGCCTCTATATGTATAGTTATATAAGAAATGTTTAAAAGACTTAGGAAGGCTATCCACCCTATTTCCTTTTCGCGCTTGAGATGTGGTCTGGTGGGATATCGGGTACTCGTCTGAAGGTCGTTTAAATATTAGTTATATAACATATGTACATATATAGTCATAAAGGCCCTTCCAGTTCATCCCATGCCCTTGGGTAGCAAGGGTATACATCCATGTCCATACGTACAAGTTAGATTACTAGTAAACTACCATATGGGTAGTTTAGGAAGATACTAGAACTATTACTAGAACGCAATATCATACAATGAGTCAGTTCATTCATGAGTCAATACTTTCTAGATCATTACTGTACCACTACTAGAAAAACAGCCTTTTACGACGCGCAAAACACGACGCTCTTTGATTTATGTTACGCATTAGAGAGTGACATTAAAAAAGTGTCATCTCTTCAAAAATTTTAAGGATTTATGTCGCGCATTACTGAGTGCCTTTAAATTAGTGTCTGATGTAAAAATATTAAAAACACGGAAGGCACTTGTGCGTCATCTGTGAATGTCGTTTTATATTTTTTTTAAGAAACGCGCGTGTCCGAGGGAAAATGAAATCCCCCAAAATTTTGAACACCCGCCATCCTCCCTGTGTACTCTCTACACCCGCCAAATCGATTTCATTCTCTCCCTTCCTTCTCTCTGCAACCCCTTCCTCTGCGATCGACTTTCACTTCCTTCTCTGTGTAAACCCTAATCAAACATAACGCATTTGCAATGGTAATGTCTTCTTTCACAAAATAGACGATTGAGCGAAGAACTAGGGCTTCTGATGAATCGAACATCACCAACAATGATAGCTACCCATCATAATTTGTTTTTTCTCTCGGACTCCACCATTCCAACATCGCACCACAACAGCGCTTGCATCTGCTGCATCTTCTCCAACATTGGATTCTGGTTCTGGAAAGCGCTTGCATCCACCTTCTCGTCTCTCCCCCTCCACCGTGTTTTCTCTCATCTCTCTCCTCCATAGATGGAGATTGTCGGAGACATGAAGGGAGTAACCGAAGGAAACCCTAAAACTACTCTGATTGCATAAACACTTCTTCTCCTGCGACTTTAGGTAAGTCTCTCCTCCATAGAGTATAATTTCTGCTTTCATGTTTTTTCATCTTTAATCTTTCAAACCCCTTTCTTGTTCTTCTTTCAGTGTTAGAATTTATCTGGATTTAGCTCTTTGATTTTATAAGATCTTCATAAATTGTTCGGGTTTCTTGATTTTTGGAACCTGCATGTTTATTTTCCTTCCCAATCTAGGCATTTTTATCTGTGATTAGTAAACAAATTAGGGTTATGATTCTTAAACATCCAATCCTTTTGCCTTTGTTCTTGTTCTTAATGTTTTTCTTTTTTAGAAAATTCCATCGTCTTTAGTTCTTGATCTTGACTTTGAAGACACCCATGTGTTGTTTAGTTGAAATTCAGTTTCAAGATCATGATTCTTCATTAACTAAATCAACTTGTCAATCTTACCCTGAAGTTGCTAGTGCTGGAGAAAATTACCATTTAGCGTTTGAGAGTTGGAATTGAAGATATGGAATGGAATTGAAGCTCATTTAGTTGCAATAATGGTCACATCTGTGATCTGTTATTGCTAGGCAAAATGGGTCCCAATCATCAATTACAACAGCAAGGGTAGTGCCCTATGCTTCTTCAGTTCCAATTGAAGGTTTAGTAAATTAAAGCTTTAACCAAGGTAATCATCTGGGGTATCAAAGTTACTGGGATGCAACATATGCACATGAATTGACAAATTTTCGTGAACATGGGGATGCTGGTGAAGTTTGGTATGCATATCTAATTGACTATGACATATACCTTCTTTGACAAGATGCTTTTTTGTATGACTTTTTAAATTCTTTCTAAAGGTTTGGGGCAGATGTCATGGAAATGGTTGCTTCATGGAAAAAAGGACTATGTGCTGACATTTCACAAAGACATTTACAAATTCAACATAAAATTGATGACTCTGAGTCTGTTAGTCAAGAGGATAAAGATTTAGCAAGATGGAGTGTTCTTGATGTTGGAACAGGCAATGGGCTACTTCTTCAAGAGCTTGCTAAACAGGGGTATAGTATTATACATAATAACACTTATTCCTCCTTTTGGTACGATGATAATTGATAAATCATTCTTTATTACTTTTGATGTTAGTATAAATAGGTTCTCTGATCTCACTGGAATAGATTATAGTGAATGAGCAATTAGCCTTGCTAGAAGCCTTGCTAATCGTGATGAATTTATTGGTATCAAACTATTGGTTGATGATGTTCTTGATTTTTTATTTACTCATATTTAATGTCTATTGGTAAGTTACAATTTGCATTTACTCATATTTAATGTTTTTTATTTTTGATTTTACAGCTCCTGATATACATCGATCCAACAGCACAAAGTTCCAGGGATATGCTTGGTATTGACACTCGAGGTTGAAAACTTCAACGTCATGTCAAGGATAAATATAAATTTATTTCAAGTTTGGTCCATTATACCCTTGGTTGACATTTATAAAAAACTTCCTGGAAAGTGAACCAGAGATAGTACATGGTGTGGGTTTATATTGCAGGAAAGTGAACCAGAGATAGTACATGGTGTGGGTTCTGAAGCAAGGCATGTTATAAGAACAACAACACACCCGGTCTTCTTTTTGACTCTGTCATGTAGAAATCGATTGCATCACTTATTCCCTTATGCTCTTGTGAGTATAAAAAATTAGCTACATCATTAACCTAATTTGTGAATTATTGATTTTATTAATTGTTGGAACAGGGGAAACTTGGGGAAACTTGTGATTTCTTTCTTAGGTATCTAATTGCTAATTTTATAGCTACATCATTAACCTGCTACGGTTGCTATTTGAACTTTGAAGTGTTTTCTGCCTTTTTGACCATTTTACCCATGCTCTGTGTTTTGCTTAGTTGTTGTGTTTGTTGGTCTCAAATTTTTTCCCATGCTTTTGGAGCTGTGTGGAGCTTGCTGCCACCTTTTGGAGCTGTGTGGAGCATTCTAGGTGGTTGTAATGATCAGTCTAAACAGGTTTGGAGTAATGAATTTTCAAGAATTAGCATTTTTCATGAGTTTCAACTACAATCTGTTATTTAATTTTTATATGATATAAAGGCTTAACATGGGTTTCAATGTTTCATGCAATTTAAAAAGCAAATTAAAACAGAGCTTTGAGAATTTAATATATGTACATATGGTGGTCAAATGAAGTTGTGTAAAAAATGTTATATGAAATGGATGTGGGAGTATTATGTGGATGCTACAACAGGTAGGTAAGCTTCAATTTCTACCTTTTAATTTCTCTCATAAGTTGAAATTTTGATTTCTAGTTTCCATGGATCCAACCTTAATGTTTTTCATCCTCAAAGGTAATACATGTTTGCTGAAGTACCAGACGACTACGAATAGATATAGACTCTACAAATGTTCAGGTGGGTATTTTTTTCTGAAATTCACATAACTATATCTTTGATAGTCATGTTTGTTTGTTCGGTTGTGCAAGGACAATTAGATGGAGTTTGATAGCACATGCAGCTAGGGAAGTGGATTGGAGTGGGATAGAAAATAGAACAAATGTAGCTAGGGTAATTGTTTTCTGAATTTGGTGTAACTATATCTTTGATTTTGTTTTTCATCTTACCTTTTATGATTTGAGTATGAAATTTTATTTTATATTATGCAATGGATTGTATTTTTTGTATATGCTATTTTATTTCTATTATGAGAAATTAAATGCAAATTTAATTTGAAAATTAATAAATATATAAATTTATTTTCTTTAAACATTTAAATTTACGATACGCAAAAATGTGTGTCATCTTCATTTATGACATGGCCTTTCTTGACAGGGGCTTTCTTGATACGCATTGCGTGTCATTAACACGCGCGTCGTAAGGTTACGACACGCGAATGCGTGTCATCTTCCTTTATGACAGGGCCTTCCTTGATACGCATTGTGTGTCGTAAACGCGCGTCGTAATTGCGCGTCGTAAATGCGCGTCGTCTCTCTTTATGACAGGGCCTTCCTTGACACGCATTTGCGCGTCGTCTGAGCCTTTTACGACGCGCAATGAGCGTCGTAAAAGGCTGTTTTTCTAGTAGTGTACATTACTATACTTGCTAGATAGAGAGAGCATACATTACAGCTAGAACATTACAGTACATTACTATACATGCTAGATACAGAGAGAGAACACACATTACAGCTAGCACACGTAGAACATTACAGTACACTACTATACTATTACATGATCACACTTACATGAGTACGCTTACATATACATAGAGCAGACGTCACTAGGTGCTATAGCATAGAACCAGTTCAGGATCTAACTATACTGATGAATCATAACACAATTGTGATAGTTATATCGAGTATACATGATCATAGTAATGTGGATGCTCACGACTTGCATTCATGCAGTGGTCGTGGGTAGGTCCCAAAATCCCTTTGATAGGGGAGCGTATAGTCTGGGATCTAGACATCACAATATACCTTATCCCTCAAATAAGGCAGTTGAGTACCGATGTAGTTATTTATATCAAATACTATAGTACTTGGAAGTATTACCCTAGATTTACGGTAATAGGTACGGTTGTAGTTCGACACTACACCATAGTACTATTTCTTTTCCCATTACATTCACTTCGTGAACATTCACACGACGCCCGGTAATGTAGAAACTATATTTTTGGTTAATGATAGTTAGACTTGGGAAAATACACATTCTTACTAGAGACACACACAGAGACACTAGATGCCTTGGTAGAAGGCTACATAAAGATCAGTTAAGTCTTGGTAGAAGACTCCCTGTTATAATAGTAGGAATCATAGGGATTTCTAGAGTTTTTCAAACGTTTTCAGTTGTTTTACATACATTTTCAATACTTACGATTTACATACATTTTCAATACTTACAAATTCTTACATACAAATTAAGACACTAAAATACCTATGATTTCACCAGCTTCAAAGCTGATACTCGCTTTCAAAATTACTTATATCCTCAGATCATCATAGACAGGTACCGATGCAAGGACTAGGGAAGATGGAGCTTGTTCAAGACTCATCTTTCATTTTGATTTATGATTTAGTGTTTATCAAAATTTGACAAAACACACTTGTATAATAATTATATTATTAATGCAATGGATGATGTTGTTCTTGTTTACTACTTTACATTTTTGTGATATTGTACATGACGTCCTCCGCCCCAGAACGTTACCGCCGTTCTTGGTTTTAGGGTGTGACAGATTTTAAAGTCATATTTGCAAATATAGTTATTAGACTTATCCAAGTGGGAGACTGTTGGATATAGTGTCTAAGTCCATAACTTTATTTGGTATGTACTTGACCCGACCCGGCATGGTCCATTTGGGTTGCATGGCATTGCAATACTTGGATAGACTAAATGAGAGAATAAGGCACTTATGATTATTAATATATTATAAGTTCTAATATATTAATAATAGTATTATTTAATTAGTATAGATCAAGTATTAATCTAGTATTAATTTGGTGATTAAGTTGAAACTAATTAAATATATAGGGTTGATTATGACAATCATCAATTCTTTTATGGTGGATTAATGATCCATGGTTTATGGGTTATGGATGTAGCCATTTGGAGCTCCATGGATAGTCCATGGGAGTTACAAACCCATGGGTCATGAGAAATGAAGAGTCATGACAATTAGGGTTTACATTTGTAACTCCTAATTATGACACACTATAAAAGAAACCCTATAGCATGCAAAATCGGACACTGGAGTATTCTTGTGAGGGTATAGCCGATTTTAAAGTGTAGAAGTATTCTCTCTAGTTATTCCAAGGTTGTAGTGATGTGTGAAGCATTTGAGGCACAACATTTGAGGTGCTAGGCTCACAAAGTCTTGAAGGAATCCAAGCAACAACAAGCTATGTATTTCTACTAGTTCTTTATGTTTTATGTAATCCCCATGCCATGCTAGTTAGGAAATAACCTTGAAAAAGAAATTTGCATGTATACAGAGAAAACATGGATTCAAGGTTATTAGGGTTGCATGTACACTTAGGAAGTGTTAGAATGCTCAAAACCCATAAGTAGATAACTTAGGAAATGATGTATTGTGTGTGGATTCTTCCAATAGTATGGATAAAGCATGCTTGTGGCATTGTCGTCTTGGAAATGTCAACAAGAAACGTATAGCCCAACTCCAAAAGGATGGAGTGTTGGAGTCATTCGATCTTAGGGGTGATGACGTGTGCGAGTCTTGTTTTCTTAGAAACATGACCAAGTCACCCTTCACTGGCACTTGTGCAAGGGGTGAGGGTCTATTGGATCTCATACACACCGATGTGTGTGGGTCCTTTAGATCCACCACGAGGGATGCGAACCGCTTCTATGTGACTTTCACCGATGACTATAGTAGATATGGGTATATCTATTTAATCAAGCATAAGTCAGAAACCTTTGAAAAGTTCAAAGAGTTTAAACAAGAAGTGGAGAATCAATTGGGCAGGAAAATCAAGATGCTTCGATCCGATCGAGGAGGAGAGTACCTGAGTCTTGAATTTCACGACTACCTCAAGGAATACGGAATAGTTTCGCAATTGACGCCACCTAGAATACCGCAATTGAACGGTGTAGCTAAGAGGCGTAATCGAACCTTGTTGGACATGGTTCATTCCATGATGAGTCGTGCTTCACTACCTATCTTATTCTGGGGGTATTCCTTAGAGACTGCCGCCCAAATCCTTACCTTAGTCCCAACAAAAAAGGTTGCCAAAACACCTCACGAGACGTGGACAGGGAAAGCTCCCTCGTTAGCACATATCAAGGTCTGAGGTTGCAAGGCTTTCGTAAGACGAGAGACTCACGACAAGCTCGAACCTTGTAGTGAGCGGTGTATTTTCATCAGCTACCCACAGAAATCCTTTGGATATCTCTTCTATAGACCGAGTGGCAATGTTGTCTTTGTTATGAGGAGAGGGTTTTTCCGAGAGCGATAACTCAAAAGACAAGGGGGCAGTGGGAGGCAAATCGATCTTGAATAGATTCTAGAGTCAAGCGATGAAGGAACCTTTAACGCTGGCGCTCAACCCGAGGAGGAAACTCTGGTTAAACCGATTGACGAGTCCTTACCTCTTAGACGTTCCGAAAGAGTTAGAGTTCAACCCCAGTTATATGGTTTTCATATCACTACAGAACGGGACACGTATATTAGTGATAGTACAGTAACAAATTTACATGAACCTAACAGCTATAAGGAAGCCATGGCAGGCCCGGAGTTTGAAAAATGGAAAGAGGCGATGGACAGCGAGATTCAGTCCATGTACGACAACCAATTTTGGAATTTGGTTGACCACGTGCCCGGACGTAAGACGGTTGGGTGCAAGTGGATCTTCAAGAAGAAGACCGACATGGATAGGAAGGTGCACAGTGCACACATATAAGGCGCGATTGGCTGCAAAGGGCTTTACTCAAACTCCCAGAGTTGACTATGATGAGACCTTTTCACCAGTTGCCAAAATAAAGTCTATTAGGGTGATGTTGGCCATTGCTGCATTTCATGATTATGAAATATGGCAGATGGATGTCAAAACCGCTTTCCTTAATGGGAAGTTGGCTGACGATGTTTACATGGCTCAGCCAGAAGGTTTTGTCAATGTGAAGCATCCTAATAGAGTGTGCAAGCTTGAGAAGTCCATTTATGGACTTAAGCAAGCATCTCGAGGATGGAATCTTTGCTTCGATGAGAAAGTCAAAGAGTTTGGGTTTGTACGAAGCGAAGATGAATCATGTGTGTATGTCAAAGCCAGTGGGAGTATAGTTAGCTTCCTCGTATTGTATGTCGATGACATATTTCTCATAGGAAACGACATCCTGACACTGTAGCAAGTTAAGCCCTGGCTCGGGAAGTGCTTCGCTATGAAGGACCTCGGAGAGGCTTCCTATATTTTGGGAATAAGGATAGTGAGAGACCGAAGTAAGAGACTAATAGGACTTAGTCAAAATACTTACTTGGACAAGGTGCTAAAACATTTTAGTATGGAAAACTCGAAGAAGGGAGAATTACCGATCCAAAGTAATGCCAAGTTGAGTAAGACTCAAAGTCCGAGTACCGAAGCCGAGATAGCAGAGATGAGTCGAGTACCTTACGCTTTCGCAGTTGGCTCGATCATGTATGCTATGACTTGTACTCACCCTGATGTGGCCTTCGCTTTGAGCATGGTCAGTAGATATCAAGGAAACCCTGGCAGAGCACATTGGACCACAATCAAGAATATCCTTAAGTACCTTCGGAGGACCAAGGAATGGTTTCTAGTCCTCGGAGGGAGTGATGACTTAAAGGTGCGAGGGTATAATGACGCCAGTTTCCAGACCAACAGGGACAACTATCGTTCATAGTCAGGCTGGGTCTTTACCCTTAATGGAGGAGCAGTGACTTGGAAAAGTTCCAAGCAAGAAACCGTAGCTGATTTAACATGCGAATCAGAGTACATTGCAGCAAGCGAAGCGTCAAAGGAGGCGATATGGTTGAAGAACTTTATTAGAGACCTTGGAGTTGTACCTGCCATAAAGGAGCCTATGGAAATTTGCTGTGATAATCAAGGAGCGGTTGCCTTGACCATGGAACCGAGGGATCATGGTAGATCTCGTCATATTGACAGAAAATATCACTTTATTCAACATCGGGTAGAAGAAGGACACCTCGTAGTAAAGAGGGTATCATCAGAGGATAACCCAGTAGATCCGCTTACGAAGGGACTGAGTAAGGTTAAGCACTTGCAGCACGCTAGGAGCATTGGGCTGAAGGACAATATTAGTTTAGATTAGATAGTTTAGAAACATATAATAGATAAATGTAATTGACATTTGATGATAAAATAAAGGAGTATTATTTATAAGTAAAGCTACTGTCTTATGTTAATTGTTTAACTATTGTTTCACTTTGCATGTTTTGACTTCCTGAATAATTGATTTATTGAGAATAATCGAATTATTCGAATGGTCCACAATCGTTCATATGTTGGAAGTAGGTATGAATGAAGATTGTCATGAATTGGTGTGTAGATTGTCTAAAAGGTATTAGACATAGCAAAGGTTTGATGCAACGTTCATGAGTGCTTATGAACAAGTTTTGAGCATTGGAATAAACCCACGATTGCTGGAATCATTTCATGGAATTTATCACGAGTGATCACAAGACGATAATATCATATGGTCTAAAAACCTAAATATATGGTTTATTGTTTGCTAATTGGTGGTGCATTGATAATGCGAAAACGCATCAGTAACTTGATGTTATAAAATGCATTGTTGTGTATGATTTGATTAGTGAATAGTAAATGCCTATAAGTCGAAGTTTATCTGTTCCTTTTATCCTAAGAGGGTAAAAGCGATATCAGGGCCCCTTAGTGATTTGATTTGACTTATGTGTCGGGCCCGGTCAGGACTAAATTGATGTGTTCAATTAAGTTCTACGTCAAATGAATCCGAGTTCGAGAAACCAATTGTTGGACAATAAGTATGATAATGTTCCATGTAATTGTCCGCATGATATCTAGAACAAAGGATTATACAATCCCTTATCTTAAGGACAGGATACTGATAAGATCAGAGTTTGACAGCGTCTTTGAGAGCTACGATTGCTAATCGGATTGTTTTTGCATTTATAGTTACTAGACTTATCCAAGTGGGAGACTGTTGGATTAGTGTCTAAGCCTGTAACTATATTTGGTAAGTACTTGACCCGATTGTGCATGGTCCTTTTGGGTTGCCTTCACCATAGCAACTTGACAAGGTGAGTTATATAGAGAGAAGAGATGTAATTATATTAATATGTTATGAGAATAATATATTAAAGGAATAATAATATTATCTGGTTGATGTAAGTCTTAAATTAATTAAGAATTAATTTGGTGACTTAAAGAGGTTAATTGAATAAAGGGGCATAAACTGTCAAATGTGTGATAGTTGTGTTTTTGGGCTATGAATCCTTATAGATATTAGGGTGGATGAATTTTAGGGTTGGATATCTTAAATTCATCCAAGCCTCATATCTAGAAGGATCTTTGGATTGCTTAGGGCCTAAGTTATTCAATTAGGGTTAAGGGTGTAACCCTAGTAGCTCAAGGTATAAATAGACCCCATGGGTGAGGGAAATCGGCCACTCTTGCACGAAAGAAACCCTACAGCCGATTTCCTCACTTCTCCTCTCTCTACAAATCCTCCTCTTGCTAGTTGGTGTTTGTAAGCCATTAGAGGAGTGACAACTGTGACTCTAAGCTCCAAGAACAAGAAGATTCAAGCAAGCAACTTAAGGTATTCTTCTAGATATGACTTCATATGTTATGATTCAATTGTTTACACTAGATCTAGAATTGTAAGCCTTGGATACATTGCATGTTCAATTTGAGAAACCTAGATCCAAGCATTAGGGTTTGCATGTGCACATAGGAAAGTTCTTATGGCTCAAACCCATCACTAAGGTCATAACTAAATTGGTATAACTTTATGGAATAAAAGAAAACTCCTTTTAAAGTGGCCCTCAATAACTAGAAATATCTAGAAATGCCTTTAGGAGATTGAGGAATTGATTTGTTAATTTATTATATGATTAATAAATTAATTAGAAATAGTTCATAATTAATTTAGAATTAATCAAAATTAGTTGGAAATTAATTTTGGGTTAATTAGAATTAGTTAAAGGTACAAAGGTTGAACTATAATTGTTCGTAATTGAGCAAGGAAGACAATTCTAGATGTCGCTACAGGCTTGGATGATTTTAGAGGGGTTTTGGAAGGGTTTTGGAAGCCTTCTATAGCTAATAAGGATAAATGCCTTGATACATTAATTATATTATTTAATTATTTAAATTTGGGTTTATCATGGAGATCCACCAGCTATAAATATGGACCATAACCCTAGCAAAAACCGATCCCTATCCATACACAAGTAGAATTCAGATTTACCCCCCCTCCCCCTCCTAATTTCGTTCTAGGGTTTCTAGGGTATTACTAATGGGTGTGAGCTATTAGAGGCATCCACACTATTGGTGCTTGCTTTCAAAGGATGATTTGAAGATTCAAGGTTGCTATATACGATTATAGCTAAAGGTATGTTTCTAGTCTAGTTGATTTTTGAAATTAGTAGATTAGACTTTAATTTCATAGTATGTTGCTATAATGAGAAAATGTCATAGATCTTTATGTTGCGTGTGTCCATGAAATAGTTTTATGATTCCATTGGGTACATCTTTTGTTTTTAACCTAGAAAACCCATCAGTGGTGTTAGAGCCTAGGATTTTCTAATATACGTACATTGATGAAAAACTAAAGAAACATAAAAATACGTGTTGAATTGCAGGCACAACGCACCTTGCCTTGTAGATCGGGTCTCAAGATTTTCTTCCTTTATTGAATTGTAGAGTAATTACTAGACATAAATGATTGTTTTAATTGTTTAAAATTTGAACATTTAAACTATGTGATTAGATAAATCCTAATTTCCGAAAATTGAGAAAGAAAGAAAAGACTTAATATTATTTAATTCAAAGTATAATTAAGATAATTATTTAACTCTTAAAAGGCTTAAATATAATTAATTAAATATTTAATTAAAGATAATTGTTAAATATTAAATGGTTTAAATATTAATTAATTATTAATCTATTAAGTTAATAAGATTTAAACATCGTATTCTTAAAAAGTTTAAAATACACACTTACATATATTTATAAGAGTATATAATACAATATGTAAAAGAATAATAATTCGTCAGTCGAATCAAGACTAGGCCTCATTCATGAACCCATATTATAAGAGATGTATAAGGAAACAACCTATAAAATGACAGTTGAATGGGTGCCCTTTTCACTCACCGCTTCTTTGTGTCGTGGATTATCGTTAGCCAAAAGGGTTTTTATATGACGTAAATATCGTTAAACATATAACATAAAGTCCTAGAACACTACAAAATTTCCCAATCTAGTTCTTAGGAAAAATGTGAACTTGTATGCTAATCCATGAAAACCAAAATCATTTCTTTGTGAGTCGTTAGTGGAGCATGTGTGGTTAACCAACACACTAATCTAGGACTACAAAGTGGAAATGATGAGACAACTCAAGTTTATGGTTGTTGATGGAGTGTGTGCGGTTAAACGATATATCAATGTGAGATCGTAAATGAGAACGAGGGTGTCAAGCGGGTTTGCATGTTTATTTTCATCTTGTTTCTGATCCTCGGTATCTCAGTTACAAAAGATGAAACATGCCATTGATAGTTCAATTAATCTTAAAATATCTAGGAGTTTCGTAGTAATCAAAATTAGTTAAATGTATTACCTTCCTAAAATAGATTCGTAATTTAATTACAACATCCATCTTCTTTTTACGAATTGAAAATATGGATCCTGGCCTTAAGTATGTAAAATTTTGGTTAAAATACATTAAGGATTAAAATCAACTAACTAGAACTCTCTATTATGTATATATGCATGGAAATGGTGATCTTCCTCCTCCCCCTACCGACCAAAGTTCATACTTTACTCTTTTATCAATTTTATCGAAGGAAAAACTTATTGGTCCAAAATATGTGGATTGAATGAGGAATTTGAAAATGACTCTTCATTATGAGAATGAAGAGTATGTTATCGATAACCTAGTTCCAAAATTTTACATGGAACTGCATCTCCTGAAGAGATTGCTGCTAATGCTAAGCATGTTTACGAAAGTGCTATGATTCTAGAACTACAAAAGTCCTATGAGGACTACTAGCCATATGAAATGATCCAATAACTTAGTGAAATGTTTCACAAGACAACTTGACAACAACGCTATGAAGTCGTTAAGGCTCTAATGGCGTGCAAAATAAAGGAAAGAGAATATGTGTGTAATCATTTACAAATGATGTAGAGACACTTGGAAATACTTAAGAAGCTCAATATAAATTTCGAAAATGAATTGGCCATTAATATGGCTCTTAATTCTTTTCTTAGTTTTTAAGATCGGTTTATCTTGACTTACCATTTGAACAACATTGAAACTACATTGATGTAACTCCATAATTTGTTGTAAACTACAGCAGTGTAAATAAAGAAGTCTCATCCTACTAGTGTTGTTATTGCTCCTATCTTGGTCATTCATCAAGGCAAGGAGTAGAAAGGGAAAGCTATCAACCAACCCAAGTGAAAAGGGAAATCCCACATTGGAGAGTCTAGTGGTGGATCAAAGGGGAAATCTAACTTTGAATGTATAAGAAAGCGTCTCGTTGACTTGGATAGGCTTAGGTTTTTAATGGTACGACTTAATGATTGAGGGTTTCAGTTTTCCTCCCGGGGCTTGGCGTGGGTATCTGGCCACATTAACGTGTAAGTGGCAGAGTCTGATCCATAACAGCTAAGATTTCAACAAAAGCACACCCTTTGCTGAATTTGTTTTGCCTCTTAGGAATATAGATATCTGCAATCTTCATGTAATTATAGAAAACTTTCCATAGACCGTTGGAATTAGTCACGTCTGGAAAGTTTGTAACAAAGAAGGTAGTCGACAGTTTATCCAATTGAGCAACATAAGGGTCTGTGACCGACTTGCTTGTTTCTCCTATAAAGTTTTGGTGTCTTCCAATATGCCATGTCCAACGACCCTTGTCCTCCACATACTTCTTTTTATTACCCATAAGGTAACGATGAATTTCACCGTCCCGTTTGAGCCCGCCGAAAAAAGGAATTAATGTGTCGTCATTTTCTCTTAATTTAGGTTAACAAACTATCCTTTTTTCCCTTACCTCCATGTTGCTTATTAACGGTCTAATATGGATCGATTTTTATTTTGAAAAAACAAAACTAGACCAAAAAAAAAAAGGCAAATAAGCACAAGCCATGTTGTTTTGAAGAACCGATGTTTAATCTTTTTTTGATTTAAAAACAAAAGAGAAATTAAATATCTTCCTACTTTTCTTTCTGTTGATACTCTTACCTATTAACATTATTACATATGTGAAAGAGTGACAAGTGTATTAAAATATGAAACTTGTCACCATTTCGCATGGGTGAGAAGATAATGAGGAAAAAAAATGTAGGAGGATATTTAATTTCTCAAAACTAAAATCTTGTGGCTTGTTTGGTTTTTTGTTTTAATTAAACTGAAAATGAATTCGGATTAATCGTGTCTTAAGATATTTTTATAGAATATATAGGTTTCTTGTTCGATTAATTATTTATGCCATTTTAGTTTTATAGTTAGTTATAGATATTTGGTTTTCATGTGGCTATGCAAGAGACTACTGACCATATAATCTTTAAGGAGCTATAATAGGAAATCAAGGTTTCGAGATTTCTCAAATAGTTTTGTAGATGACACTATGTTTTGGAAGAATGTTCTCAAGATAATGCAGATAATACTGTCTAAGCTTCTTTTTATCTTGCGCCCGAATTAAAAATAAACATAAATAAAAATAACCTTATATCGATGTGTGTCTTGAATCAATAGGTGGAGGAGTTAGCTACCACTATTGCTTGGTGTTGAAATATACAAACTTAACATTCTTATTTGTGCAGGGTTTATAAAGTAAATATTCTTGGATTATATTTGTATATTATTTTTTTTTGTTCGGGTGTATTGTGTCATTTTCAAATAGAAGTGGGTTGCGGGTCGCTTTTGTGGATGTTTATCAGGTTTCACATGGGGACCTTATTGATCCGTTGACCCAGATACTTAATGGATTGAGGTGCTCAGTTTTTCTCATTCAGTTGAGATCATACACACACACACTCTCAGAACTTTCTCTAATTGCCTCTTGTTTAGGTTTTACACTGTAGAGAATTAAGGCTTCATGTTCATGTTTCTTTGTTCCTTTTTTGAGTGAAAAAGTGATTGTAGTGAGGTTTTATTGTGTACTTTTTGATGTATAATGTTCTGGTTTATTTGTAGTATCGACTAATCAAATTAGGAATATTTGTTTATCCTTTTAACATGGTATCATAGCCATAGTGCTCTGATTTCCTTCTCCAACAATCAACGATGCTTCGATCGTTCTCTTATTTAGGAGGTACAGTTTGTTCCTTCTTCTACTTTATTTTCATTATAGACTTCATATCCTAGGTTGATTTAGGGTTTTCCTTGTAAAAATCTAAATTTTCGACGTTGGATGTGAAGATCTAGGGTTTCTGGTTTGATATAGGGTTTCTATATTGTTACTCCTACATCAAAACATTGTTTGTTTTTTACTTCTTTGAGATCTTGGTCACTACGAGTGCTTGTGTTCTAGTAGATCTTGGAGCCCCTTTATCTGTGTAGATCAATGAATGTATTCTTCAATCTTGTCGATCCCTGTCGAATTCTGATATAACTCTACTAGAGAATGGGTTTTATCACCGACTAACTCTATCCAATCTATCTTCCGGTTGTCTAGAATTAAAAAGTGTCTATAGGACCTTTGTGATCGTTTCTCATTCCCTTCTATATCTCCTTCTTAGTTGTTAACGTGGAAGATCCTAGTTGTCTTGATTTCATCAGTTAATTGTTGATATACTTCTCTATATCTAATTGAATTCTTGTGTTTTCTTTAACTTTGTGATTGACTATATTGAACCACAACATACCGTGGTGCTCATCTAGACATACAGTCATCATATTTGTCTGTGATTTTTTGTTCTTTAAGTCTATTGTTTGATTTCCTTCTATAATGCTTGGTCCAACTTATAAATCTTCTAGCGGAACTAAAAATAAATCCTCTAATTTTGATGATCCTTTTATACATACACCCTTTTGATAATACTGTAACTACCATGGTAAACTTTAAACATACTTGGACCAAAAATTTCCATATTTGGCATAGATCTACGACTAGGAGTCTTAAGGCTTGAAATAAGCTAGGGTTTGTAGATGGATATGTAAAAAAGGTGTTTGATGACAAAACCAAGTCCCCAAATGGGAACATGTTAATGTTGTTATATGTTCTTGGATTCTTGGATCCTTGTTTGAATCTATATACTCTGGCCATGCTTACTCAGAATCTGCAAGGAAATTTGGAATGAACTTTTTGAAAACTACAATAAAGTTGATGGATTTGTTGTCTTCAACATTCATCAGCATATGAACTCTTTAAAATAAAATGGTTCTTCTCTTTCTGAATATTTTAACAAAGTTGATACCTTATGCAAAGGGTTTGATGGTTTTACTAATCTTATAGAGTGTACTTGTGAGCCAACTACAAAATATAATGATCCTTCAAAACTTATGAAATTAATGTAGTTTTTAAGTGGTCTTGATGAGTCCTTTAATCAAGTTAAGAGTCACATTCTTCTAATGGATACTCTTCCCAATGTAAAAGTTTCTGTCTTTATTGTTTCAAAGGAAAAGTCGCATCAGAAAAATGGATCTCTTGCTTCTTCCACTAGTGTGTCTAAGACTCTGTCTTCTACTTTTAATAGTAGATTTAATGATCAGAAAATTCACGGTTCAAATCAAAATAAAGGAAGAAATCAAAACCTACATTGTAAAAAGTGTAGTCTTAAGGGCAATCTCATTCAAAAACTGATATATACCAATTGGTTGTCCATAAGATTCAAGCCTAGAAATGAATATAATAGTCAATTTAATAGCCAAAAAAATATTTTTCTGTGAATTCATCATTTGTTCCTTCTAGAATTCTTCTCGTATGACCTCGGAGTTTATTCGTACTGGTGATGCCCATTATTTTACAAGTAGATAATTAAGAAGTATTGGCCTCTATATCAATTGAATATAAATAATGTTTTTCTTTATGATGATCTATCTGAGGATGTGTATATGACACTCCCCCGGGGATATCACACAAAAGGTGATACTAGGGTTTGTAAATTAGTAAAATCTTTATATAGTTTAAAGAATGGCCCTAGAAAATGCAATGAAAAGTTGTGTTCTATTTTTTAGTTATGGTTTTTTTTAAAGTGTAAATGATTATTCTTTATTCTTTTGAACAAAAAATAACTCAATTGTTGTTCTTCTTGTTTATGTAGATGATAAAATTTTAACAGGAGATAACAAAAATGAATTTAAAAATGTGAAGCTTTCTTTTAATACAAAATTTTTAATAAATGACTTAGGAAATTTGGGTTATTTTCTTGGGATTGAGGTACTAAGTTTAGATAAAGAAGTATGTTTAAATAAATGAAGGTATTGTCTTGAGCATCTTCATAAATTCAGATTGCTAAGTTGTAAATAAGTTTCTACTCCTTTAGAAGCTATTTTTCTTGAAAGCATTACTGAGTTTCAAAAATTAATTGGGAAGTTGATTTATCGTACTATCACTAGACCTTATATATCTTATTGTGTTCAGATTTTAAGTCAAATGATGCACAAACCCCATAAGTCTCACTTAAATATAGCCTTTAGACTACATAGATATCTCAAAGGTGCTCCAGGAAAAGGTATTTCTATAGTCAAATTTGATAGTTTTAACTTAATGGGATTTGTGGATGCTGACTAGATTAAGTGCCTCTCTTCAAGGTGATTTGTTAGTAGTTATGTTGTATATATTGGACATTCATTACTTTCTTGGAAGAGTAAGATACAAACAACTATTTCCATGTCTTCTACAGAATCTGGATACAGAGCTTTAGGTTCTGTAACTTGTGAAATTATCTAGATTTTGAAAGTGTTAATTTTTTGGAATGATGGCATGTATCAACGAAAGACCCTTCATATTATTTCAACGAAATCCAGAGATCCAATTGGGGATTAAAAATTTAACTCCTGTAAAAGTATTTTGTGATAATGAATCTCCTATCAAGCTTGTGTTAAATCTAGTTTTTCATGAAAAAAAAACTAAACACATTGAAATATACTTACAGTTTGTAAGGGAAAAGATTGCAAGTGGAATTTTGAAAAGTAATAAAATTAGTTCTTCAAATCAAAATGTTGGCAATTTTAACAAAATCATTGGTTCCATCTTAACATAATTTTCTTTTAAACATAGTTGTTTTGATTAATCCTTTTAATAAAGATTATGTTTTTTTGAGTGTTAAGTTTATGGAGGGGTGTTTAAATATACAAAATAATACAAACTTAACATTCTTATTTGTACAGGGTTTATAAGGTAAATATTATTGGATTATATTTGTATATTACTTTTGTTGTTTTCATGTATTGTGTCCTTTTAAGAGAAAAGTAGGTTGCGGCTCACTTTTGTAGACGTTTTATCCGGATTTACATGCAGACATTACTGATTTGTTGACCTGGATACTTAATGGCTTGACGTGCTTAGTTTTGCTCATTCAATCGAGATCATACACACACACACACACACACACTTAGAACTATCTCTAGTTAGCTCTTGTTTAGGTTTTACATTGTAGAGAATTAGGGTTTCGTGTTCATGTTTCCATGTATATATTTTGAGTGAAAGAGTGATTGTAGTGAGGTTTTATTATGTATTTGTTAATGTATAACGTTATGGATCATTAATATTATGGACCGATCAAGTTAGGAATATAGGTTTATCATTTTAATACTTGGCGCCTAAGTACTATCATGTTTATCTTTATGGATTACCAGTCAACAAAAAATGCCTATATGGAACGAGTAAAAACCATTATTGATAGATTTACAAAACAAGATTTCCAACTGAAATGTTAAAATCTTTTTAGTGGGTAGAAGGACCACTTTGTTGTAATCGCTTTCTAAGGAGCATTGGCATTTATTATATGTCAATGTTCAGATCTCTAAAATTAGTTCTTTAAGTTGTTGGAAAATTTTAACATGTTGTTATTGTTGGGAGGGAGTTGGAGAAAATAAAATAAGTCGGATAATATGCAAAAAGATTTTAGCTTCCAAAGATGAAGGTGATTTAGGATTTGGAAATCTTTATGCTTTTAGTTAACCACAATTTGTACATGGAGATGTTAGTTCTTAAATGAGTCAAATGCTTAATGGGGTTCAGTAATTAAGTCCATTCATGATGTGGATGTGGGTTTTGGTTTGGGAATCTCGATTCCTTATGTATGCCTATGATGGAATCGTTGAGGAAAGTCATTGAGCATGCTAGATTAGTAGTGGGAGAATGGACTACCAAGTGAATTTATTTGGATAAGAGGTGTGGATTCTTGGTCCAATTTGCAACTCAAGTATGGAAACACATGAATACTTATTTGCTAATTGTTCCATAAAGATTACTATATTGCAACAAATTGTTCGTTGGTCGGGTTTATACACTTACTCAATTTCTTAAAACTTATAATTGACTTTGTTGGACAAATAATTCAAGTCTTTATATGAAAAAGCAGGAATGATCAGATGTGATAGCTCATACTACGTTTTATGTTATTTGGTCTTACAGGTACGATCTTATATTTTCTACTAAAAAAATCATAAAAAGATGTTATGTTTAACAACATGGTGATATTGCTAAAAATTGTCATATATTCTAAGCAATATTTTAATACATTTTTCTACATATTGGTTATTTATTAAGATATTTAGTACTTATTACATTTAAAATCCATTTTGTAGCTAAAAATACCATTCTCAAAGGAAAATGATTTAATTAGAAAAGATGGAGACTTGGAGGTTAGAAGCATAAATCAAGAGGAAGAAAAGTGAAGAAATTTGTATAAAAAGAAGATCCCACATTGTCAGCATACCATTTCCACGATGTGGTGACGTGTCAAAGCATGTAATCTTCCCGATGAATCTGCATGGAAGCATGAAGAATATGACGAAAAAGTGTTTCCCACGTCGTGGTGAGCATTGTGCCCCAACGTGGCAACGTATTACGGCAACTTGTAAAAGTGGCCAAAACCTAATGAGAAACCCTTAAAAGGCAGGGAATCGATTAGAGATCAAGGATTGAAGAGATCTAGAAGTGAAGAGCATTGTTATTCACTAGTTGTGAGACCCATGTATTACATGGGTTAATTTTATAAAAAAAAAGTTAAATATAAAGGTCAAAATATTTGAGAACTTTAAATTTAAAAGAAAATAAGAAAAATAATAAATTATTATAATGGAAATGTTTTTATCTTTTAAATTTAAACAAACAATGTAAATAAATAAATAAAATAAAGTAATGAACTTTAACTTTGGAAATTCTGAAAGTAAAAGGTAAGTTGATTAATGAAATTGATATTCATTTATTACTACATTTATTTCAATTACTACACTAAAATATTATGTGGAATTTAATAAAATAGAAAAACTCATAAAATGACATGTGTAAAAAAAATATTTTAAAATAAGCGTAAAATAACATTTGGCAAATTGAATGAGAGTGTGACAAGTGACAAAAAAAACCCTTCATTTGTTAGAGTAGATTTGGTTTGCTAGTTTTCATCATGTTTATTCTAGTTAACTCTTTGTTTATGTTTTTTTTCTGCTATAATTATGGGTTAATACCCTTACCTTTCATTTGGTGAAGTTGAGCCCTAATACTATGTGTTGATTTCATTATTTATGGATTTATAGATATTGGTTTTACTTGTGTTTGATAGATCAGTATCCTAGCATGTTAAAGTTCTAATCTTTATCACTTTTTCTACAAGTTTAGTACAATTATTTGATCATTCTTATTGCGTGAACTTGATATCTTGATGTTTATGACCATTGAATTGCTACATCTAGTGATTGCACAAATCCTAGAGTTAGGTGGTAAAAGTTAATCACTTTAATTATGTTACAAAGCCTTAATGACTTATATTATGTGTTTATATTACTTGTCTTGATCATAGTTACGTAGTCATCAGATCTTATCATTCATAGTCCAAATAATCTTTAAATTCAATTAAGTGTCCAACTTGTGCTTGATCATTGCATAGTAATGGATGAAATGGTAAATACTAGGAATCAGAACATGATAAATAGTAGCTTCATAATTTGGTAACCAGATATTTAATCCATTAGAAATATACCATCGGAAAAGGGGGATTTGAAATGAAACGAAAGTGCTTTTTAATCTTGAATTAAAATCGTTTTTTGTTTCTT
The DNA here is from genome assembly GCF_002870075.4 of Lactuca sativa. Taxonomy (NCBI): domain Eukaryota; kingdom Viridiplantae; phylum Streptophyta; class Magnoliopsida; order Asterales; family Asteraceae; genus Lactuca; species Lactuca sativa. The sequence goes on from NC_056628.2 coordinate 9,113,501, forward strand.
TGCTTTAGTTAAAAGTAATTTGAGTTAATTGCTAGTTGATATTTAAGTTTTTCGGAACTTGTAAAATCAAATAACCCCCCACCCCCATCATAGTTTATTTAGTAGCACATATTTTCTTGTTAGAACTTACGTTCCCTATGTTCGAGTCCTTACTTACTTTACTATACAGTCTATACTACTATGCAACTAGGTACATTGTCTATTTGTATTTTAGCTGGTAAATTAGATAGGATTATAAGTTTAAAACTGTTAGTGCTTAAGTAAAACACATGAAGTTTTTTGCATCATTGCTAGGGAACGACTTATTTTTACTAAAAATTAGTTGTCATTAGTTGAACGATCCTTTTTGTAGGGTAAAATCCACAAAAAGTTAAATTTTTTATTTCTATAATTTCAGGAACCACGAGGTGGAAATTACCTTGCCATGATGTGGAAACTACCATTTTTTTAGTTTTTAGTTTTATTATGTTTTTGTTCGTTTTACGTGTGATTCCTTATTTTTTTCAGTAGTTCAGAGGATCCTCCCCAAGGATAGTGCCACATTTCAACGATCCGAAATCCAAATTTTGCAAGAAAAGGAAGGATAAAAAGGTATAAGAGTTCAATTTAGACAAAAACGACATCGAGGGAGAAGCAAGCGAACTAGAAGTTAAAAAGTGTGAGTACTTAAACTCAGTTAAATGCGCGAACAAGGTTTACAAACACAAATCTTGAATTAACCTTTAATATCGATGGTTGCTAGTAATTAAGATACAGTCAAGTCTAGTCGAACCAATCAAGACTTAAAGTAAGTAACTTCAACAAAGTATTCAAGAAGATTAAATAAAGTAAAGTTTGAACAAAGTAAAGTAATTAAGAACAAGAAGAATTTATGAAAGATGACTGACATAAATATGAGAATGAAGTGAAGGGTTCTATTAGATGCACAAAAGAGGTGTAAAAGATGTAAGTTTGGAACAAGGTTGACACTGTCACACCCCCAAACCAGGATGGCGGAAACGTCCGGGGATGGATGACTTTCATGTACGGTATCATAACAATTGAATATAAATGATCAAAGCAAACACAACCATCATATATATAATTGAAAATTTTACATCATTGTAAGTGTTACATGTTTCAAAAGTCAATTACAATATGATGTCAAAAGATTTGTTTGGCGCCTTAGCGTCTCATCCTCAAAAGCTGGTGGTTACCGGTTTTAATGATTCCCTAAGAATACAAGTTGTTTTGAAAAAGTGTCAACAATTAAGTTGGTGAGTTCATAAGAGTTTATATGAAAAATAGTAAGCCTTACCATGAAAAGATATCGTGTTTGTTTCCATAAAATCCGATATTTTCTAATAAATTAAATGTAAGTCGTTCACTTATGAAATGATAGTGTTTATTTCAGAAAATCCAGTAATTTCTATAGAAATGAGTTGTAGTCTTAAATGTTCCAAGACCGAAATGTACCAGTGTATTCCGTACTTAAAATAGTAATATATAGTTTTATTCATGTATAAAACGGTTTGATGAAATGTGTTTTCTTGTAAAATATACGTAAAGTCGTACCCCCATGTGATTTTTCATAACCATGCTAAAAATGAATTGCTTGCCGCGACATTCTTCAGACGTCGAAGTGTTTATGACATTTGTCACCCATAACCTGTCGGTCTGACTGTAGCTAACAGTCAGGGTGTGGGATCACCAGTCCCTATAGATCTATACACAAGTATCACGCTCCTTTATGGGAGACTCTAGTTATGAAACATGACTATCGTATATACCTCAGTTAGGTACGATGAAGACAATGTCTCACAAACTTATTCAACGAGAGTACGTGTTTTTATAATGAAAACGTTTGTATATGTAATTATCCCATTTTTTCCAGGATAATTAAGAAATGACGTAAAACAATTATATATGTACTTTTTATAATTACACTCTTTGCTCAACAGGTTACAAAGGTGGTAAAGTTTCGTAAACTTTATTTATATAGTTTAATGAAATGAACGTTTTTTACTCAAAATATATATGGTTATATATATATATATATATATATATATATATATATATATATATATATATATATATATATATATATATATATATATATATATATATATATAAGAATAATGTAGTGTATTTTGTAACCATTTTTCATTTCTTTACGTTTTTATCAAAACGTTGTGTGTAAAAATATGCGCAGTTGGTAGTAAAGCCACTTCACGTATTTAACACTTTTCGTCAAAATAGTAACATAACATATTTAAATGTTTGTGTTTTAACATAAATTTTCTTGTGTGTTACTTGTATTCCCCCCCCCCCCCCCCCCCCAAAAAAAAACATAAGAAAAGTCTTGAAAAATGTAGGGGTATGAACTCACCTTATATGAATTTGCGGTTTGATAACGAGGTGATTGGAAATCCTGTATTTTACATATCCATACGAGTGACGGTGATGATCTTTAAGTTAGAACACTTGAAGGTAGTCGTATCCTAATCGTTTTTAACGCATAATAATGTGTAAATTTGATGAACTAACATGAAATGTATTTGTAAGAGCACTAGATTAGATGAGAAATACTTAAAACAATCCTTGAATTAGCTTGAAGATGGTCTTGTTTTTTAGAGAAAACAAGAATGGGAAGAATGGGTTTGAAGACTTGAGAGAATATGTGTTGAAGTTGTTTAACTGTGAATGAAGAATAGTGAAAGAGTTCCTAATTGTGGTTTATATATGGGATAAGAGTGAAATGAAGTGATAGTGAGTTGATGTTTACATTGGTATATGTACTTATCACGTTGGGAAGGTAATTTCAACCAATCAAGTGGCACCACTTGACCACCATTTGGTGATTTCGGCCAAAATGGGGGTGATTTTGGTCAAGGCATGACTGAAATCCCCTTGTATACTCATCAAAATGTTGATTTTGGTCATGGCATCATCGAAGAAAGGGTTTTCGGTCCATGTGAAGAGATTTGGTCCTAATGAGCCTTAAAATAGGTTCTTTCGGTCTTGTGGTGTTTCCATGAGGGGTGATTTCGGTCCAAGGCTTGGGATTTTAATGCATAACAACCGAAATTTCATGCCATTTGATTCCTAAACCGAAATCCCTAAAGCATTGTAATTCATTTGACTTTTGTTGACTTGAGTTGTCTTGTGTTGTCTTATATTGTCTTAAGTGGTCTTATGTTGACTTATATTGACTTTCAAAGGTTTATTACCACATGGTTTTCAAAGTATTTATATTTATATATTAAGTTATATAAACATGCCCTTTTGTCTTTCAAAGTTCTATTGCATCAAAGTTACGTTACGAATTCACTTGTACACGGTTAAAGTTTAGACCTTGTTTGTTCTAGAAATTTTCCAGCTGTCACAAACACTCCTTTTATAGCCAAATGAGTCAATACATGACAAATACATAGAATAGAGAGTGCTTGCATCAAAAATCTTGATAAAGTGGATTTCCTCTGAATCGACGGTATACCAAAAAAAAGGAATACAACTAAAAGAACTTTCTTCATGTCAGGGAAAGTTGAATAAGTTCCGAATCCAAGGCATCTCGAAACTAGTCATCTCGGAGTCTTGTCTCTGAATCTTCACTTCATCTTTGAAACAACATTCCATCTTGGAATGAGGAATGATCTCGGAGTCCCTACTTCTAGATTAAGGAACTGTCTCGAAACATCATCTTCATCTCGGTTGAGAGGTGATTTCAAAATCACTTCTTCATCATGGAGTCTTCACACCTAAATGCTTCATCTCGGAATGATAGACTATCTCAGATCACTATGTCATCTCGGAATCATAACTATCTCAGAATGGCTTCACAACTTGGATTGTCTAAGGGGCACTTTCATGCACCAACAATCTCCCTCCTAAGTGTCCTTTGCAATCTTACTTCAATTTTTCTAATTCAAGGAGATTCCTTTTCCTTTGTCTTTGGCAAGAGGATTCGGAGGGATGGTAAATGAGATGAATTTTTGACCTATTAGAGTGATGAATAATTCCAAGGGAGGCGAGATCAAAGGTACCTCATGTATGTCATCTAATTTTGTGGTTGGAGGACCATCGCCAATAGCAACAGGTGCAATTTTTGAACAGGAATAGGAGGAGGAATTGGTTGAGAAACTTGGAATGCATCATTATCTATCTTCAATTGTAGTTCAGCCTTTTCTCTGCTTTGTTTGAATACATCAAGAAGATTTGATGGCCAACACATAGATGACCAGTTTTTCATTTTATCTTCAAAGAGGGGTTGTTCATTGATGGCTTGAAGTATAAGAATCGCATTAACCACATGATTGTTTTCATCAATTTCTTCTTCATCAACAAACACGTCTTCAGCTGCAACTTCTTTGACAAATTCAATTGCATCATCACCAAATGTTTCATCTCGCAGTTTGAATTTTGAGATAGATTTCCACAATTATTCCCCCTCTTGCATGAGAAGGCCTTGCTTCGGATGCAAGCAATAAGTTGGGCTTGTGATCATCAAGATTTTCAAACACCCGTTGGAAGATCATATTGATTTGCTTGGAGAGTGAATCATATGCATCATCGATTGGATCTTGGGCTTTGAGAATGTCAAGAGTTTCTTCCATGATCAGGAGAATTGTATCGAATTTGTGATTGGGAGTGTCAACAAAATGTTAAGCAGAGCAAATGACTTTGATGAGAAATTATTGCATGATCATATTAAAACCATCTTTTTGTTTGATCTCTTTCCCCAACCATCGAATTTGTTTCTCATGAAGAACATGAGTCTGCTTGATGAGTTCGTTTGTAGCAGAAATCGTGTAAACAAGAATTTTTAGCATTGTATCGATATTTGAGATGTGATGATCAAGATTATCTTTGTAACGTTCCTCAGCTTCTTCTAAGGTGCGATCAATTGAAGAGAAATGAGTTGATCCAATTGATTTACTCTATCGATTTCAAAGGGAGCAACAGCTTTGTTCTTGGAAAGCAATTTGATCACCAAATCGAGTTTAGAGTTAAGTGATGCGACTTTGGAAGAGACAATGTCAACTTTGGAATCTAATTTTTCAACATTGTCTCGGAGTTCCAAGAGTGCGAACGGATCAACCATGTTTTCATCTGAGGAAGAACTACCAAAATTTTTATGAATATCAACATCTTCAAAATATTGAGAAGCATCAACACCTTGAACTTTATCGTCTCCATCACCATCCTGATCTTTAATATCCATATCTTCTAAGGAAGATGTCAATCCAAGGTCATGTAGAATTCTAGATTTGGAAGGAACCAGGGAGGGGAAAATAGTTTGAGTACGAGAGCAACAACAGAGGCATTGTTATCTTCAAAAGCGATCTCATTTTCATTTGGAGGAGAGTTTTCAAGGAGATTCTTCATCAACTGGATTCAATTGAGCTTCATTATTGAAAGAGGGCAAGAGAGCATCGACTTCGGAGTTAGTTGGTAGTTTCATTGTAAGTTTGCTATGAAGTGCTCTAGTACTCATTTTGAGAATGGTATACTCAACTTGATCTCTTGAAAGCTCTAGATGTTTAAGGTGGGACCTATCAAGAACTTTACCCCAATCGTTAGCAGTAATACATGATATCCCTTTATCTATGGTGGATATCGGCTTGGCTATGGCTTACGAAGTTGGAGGGACAACTCCTAGTTCGTAATGCTTGGAACCTGTGGTAGGGGCCACAAATTATGCTTGTGTTGAAGAAGAATGGGGGTTCAAAATGACTCATGAGTGTGTCCTAGGGGGCTCTAATGGACTTTGTTCAATACCAACACCAACCTTTTGAAAGGGTAGGGGTAGATTATATGGTGACTCACCGTAAGTGCATGCGAGTGATTTTGAAACTCTGATGGGTGCATTGGAAGAGTGGGAAGGTGGCGTAGGCTGCGACCTAGATTCAGGTGCGAAACCAAAATATGAATCCTATTGAGTGGACTCACCGATTTTGTCTCCTTTTAGGGATTTGGATTTAGGATGGATCCTTTTCGCTTCATAATGATATTCTTCTTCCTAGGTTATTTGCTTCAGAGGGATGCTTATTTGAGACATGAAGAGTATTTAGTGGGCCAACCAATCCGTTGTCTCAAGATGAAGCTTTTTATGAGGATAATCAGAAGGAATAACATCTAGAATGTGTTAAGGAAGACGTCTAATAGTTCCAAAAGATGATTCACTTGGTAACTTGTAAGAATTAATCACTTTGAAAGAAGAAAATACCTCAAGGATGTTTGATGCGATACGAAAGGCTTGATGATGATGGACTTGGTATTTCATTTGTTTATCTTCTCTCAGTGAATTTCACAAAAGCTTACCACAAAAATTCTGGTAAATCAATAGCATTGGTCCATCCTATAAAGATGTTATAAATAACATAAAGCCATCCTTTTCTCATAGTGTCAGTACCACCATGCTTTTTGGAAAAACCTCGAACAATCATATGAATCAAAATAGTTCATATGCCAGGAACGGTATTCTTGAATTCCTTGGCCTTGAAATCTCCTTTGTAACCGATGTGACTGAGAAACTCATGAAACTCTTTAGTAGTGGGTTTGACAACCTTGAAGTCATTAGTTTGTAGAGAAACCCCAATAGCACGCAGAAAAATCTCTTTGGAGATGGGACCAAATTGATCATCAGATTTTTTGCATTGAAGAACACCTTCATTGATCTTCATATTCTCAATGGCTTCGAAAAGTAGCTAAAGTGCGAAACTAGGGTTAGGAATTTTGGTGAGAATGATGACTATGGGATGATGAGAGATAAACTCAACCATCACTCGGAAAAATTCATCATAATCTGAAGGATCAAGTGAAAAGAGTTGTGTGGAATCTCTAAGAATGGGTTCAGCAGAAGAAGATAAAGCAAATCCTTTGCAAGTTCGAATCTTTGATGAGGTTTGGGAAATCGTTGAAACCATTTATGAATGCTCGAAGAATACGAAGAACTGAGTACAGAGAGAAATTTATAAGAAAGAAGACAAAGACAACAATAAATGAGAAAAGTTGGATTCAAAACCCTTATATAGGAGGGTGTTTTGGATCGGGTCGATGAGTGTAATAATGACACCCACCACAGAATTGGGTTTGCATTAAATGCATAGGCTATGAAGAGGCTCCTTATATAGTAACTTTACATCCTAGATAAGACATCTGATTAGACAAGAAGAGAATCGTTGATTCTTTTTTTGAAAAACATCCATTACTTTATTAAAACTTGTGCCAAAAGTTTGTTTGAGTTAACGAAGGCAAATGTTGAGAAAACATTTCACATTCTTAAATGCACACTTAACCTAAATCTTCAAAATCACACTTATTATGTATCTTGAAACAATGAAAAATTCCAAGGTGACATTTTTATTGAAGGAATCTTGGAATTAGAAAAAGTCTGAGATAACATGACATGTGATACTTCTGAAAATCTGAAAAATTGTTTCACTAGTGTTTGATATTAATTCAAGAAGTGGCGCAACTTCAAGAATGGATATCAGAGACAAAAGTTGCATGGAAGATCTTACTCGTTTTTTGAAAAAGAGTTGGGAAATTCCGAGATCTAAAGGATTAGAATTTAGAAAGTAAAAGAAATGAAGTTACATTACAAACTCAGATTGGAAATCCGAGATAAGAAAATTGATTGATTGCAATGCATGAGATGACTTGAAGTCAAATGGATATTGATAAAACTTGTGTTAATCGGAGTCAATTGTGATTAAGTGGATATTCTCCAACTGGTTGCAATTAAGCGGAGTTGAATAGTAAATTTTGGAGCACTTGAGGTGGATCACAACGAGTTGCAATCATATTAAGACAGACTGAAGTGTTACGATAGACTACGAACGAACGCAATGGATCACAGTCAATCACAATCAGGGGCAACTGATTAAGGAACTTAATGGATTATGACATTTTGCAATCGATAGCAACTAGTTGTAACAATATTGAAGTAAAATGCATCATTGCGACTGACGGATCGCAATTAAATGCATTTTCACTTTGAGAACTTGCGATGAATAGCGATTGATCGCAACGGATCGCACTCCATTTCGTTTTTCTTTATCGGCAACTTGTCAACTTGCGATCGCTTGCGATCGATCGCAACGGATTGCAATGGATCGCAACAGGGTGTTTTGAATTGAATGACTATGATGGCTTGCGATCAATTGCAATGGATCGCAATCAATCGCTACAAACTTTTAAAGCAAAAAAAGTAACCAATCAACCTAAAAAATCAAAACTAAAAGAAAGTTTAGAAAAAAAAGAGATTAAGTGATCCTTTATTTTCTGAGAAGAAAATTTCTGAGGTAAAAAAAATTTGGTTTAAAATTTTTGACTTTCTAATGTTTCCATCAGAGAATATAGACTTCTTGAAAGAATTGAGGATCAGGCATCATCATTCCCATTTTGTTCAGAAAACCATTGAATTTGGTTTCATCTAATGCCTTAGTAAGGACATCAGCAACTTCATCATCAGATGGAACAAAAATAAGTTCGATGTTACCTTTGAGAACATGATCTTGTATGAAATGGTACCGAATATCAGTGTGCTTAGTCAAGGAGTGCTGAATCGGATTGTGAGAAATCACAATCGCACTTTGAGAATCATAGTATATATGAATTTGTTGAAAACGGTAACCATAGTCTAATAGCTGAGACTTCATTCATAGAACTTGAGAGGTACAACTTGCAGCCACAATGTATTCCGTTTCGGTAGTAGAGAGAGCTATGCAGTTATGTTTCTTGGATGACCAGCTAACCAATCTTCCACCCAAAAAGTGACAACCACTAGATGTACTTTTCCGATCGAGTTACAGTCCACCATAATTTGAGTTCGAATAAGCTTGCAAGAGGAAACTCTTATTTGTTGGGTGCCAAATTCCGAGACTCTTAGTCCCTTTGAGATATCTAAATATTTGCTTTACGGCTAAGAGATGTGACACCTTAGGATTAACTTGGAATAAGGCACAAATACATGTTGTGAACATGATCTTAGGACAACTTGCAGTAAGATAGAGTAGAGATCCAATCATTCCCGTCTACTTCTTCTGATCAACAGCTTCACCAGATGGGTCCGAGAAGATCATGTGCCTGAAACCTATTGGAACCTTTGTAGATGCATAGGTGTCCATTGAATATTTCTTTAGAAGTTCGAAAATGTACTTTTCCTGATGAATAAAGATTCCTTTGTTGGCCTGTTTAACTTTCAAACCAAGGAAGAAGCTTAATTTGTGATTTATACTCATTTGGAATCAACTAACCATCAATTTGGCAAAGTTAGCAACCGTCATCGGATTGGTTGATCCAAACATGATGTCATCGACATATATTTGCACTAACATGAGATGTTTTCAATTTGATCTTCGGAACAAATTCGGTTCGAGAATTTCTCTTTGCAAAACCTGAACGCTTGAGAAAACAAGTGAGAGCTTCATACCATGCATGTGGAGCTTGCTTGAGGCCATACATAATTTCTGAAGTTTATAACAATAACTCGGATAGCTTATACTTACAAACCTAAGATATTGATGGAGATAGACTTCACTATCCAGTTAACCATCGAGAAATGCACTCATGACATCCATTTGGTAAACTTTGAAGGCGTTGTGAGCAGCATAAGCGAGAAAGATTCGGATAGCTTCAAGACTGGAAATAGGAGCAAAGGTCTCATCGTAATTAAGACCCTCAATCTGAGTAAATCCTTTATCCACCAATATCTCATTGTTGCAAATGATAACTCTTGCATCGTTAAGCTTGTTTTGGAAAACCCATCGAGTTCTAATTATAGGGTGATCCTGAGGAGGAGGGACGAGAGTCCACACATGATTTCAATCGAATTCTGCTATTTCTTCTTGAAGTAATCCAATCTGAATGTTCTAGATCTTCTTTAATGGATTTGGGTTCAACCATTGATATGAATGCCAAGAAGTGACACTCATTTTGAATGTTGGTAAAAGAGTGACTTTGAACACCAGCGTTGAGATTTCCAATTACTTGATTTTAAGGATGATCCTTAGTCCAAATATGCAATCTCGGAAGATCTTGAGCAACAGATGATCCAACATCAACAATGGTGTTGTGTTGCTCCTCCTGAACTGTTTGAATTTGAGGATGATGCTCTCCCTGAACTTCTAAACCTGATATATCGGCATCATCTTCGTTCAGAAATCCAAAGAAGTGGACATTGTCTTCATTATTGTTTGGAATGGGATCAATTTCAACCAATTGATTTGTTTCATCTTGGAATCCATCGACATTTGATTCAAGGGATGCATTTCTTTCTTGCCCTTGAGGCATGGAAGCAGAGGTATTCTCCCCCTCAACTCGAGATGAGAATACTTTAGAATTTAATAGAGGGAATGTGGGGATGGACTAGAGATGTTTTGAGAAACATGAGTGAGAGTTAAAGACAGTCTTGATTGAGATTCTAAATCAAAAGATATTTCTACTGGTCCGAACGAGCTTTCGAAATAAACTTCATAGATAACTTGAGGATTAGGTGAACTAGGAGGTGGAGCATCGGACTCTATGATGTGCGTCATAACGTGAGTTAATATGGAGTGGCGAACAAAGTTCTCATAAAAAGTGATATCAAAGCTTTCTTTAATTACATGGGTACGGCGACTAAGAACCTGGTAAACTTTTGATTTAGCTAAGTATCCTAGAAAGATAGCTTCACCAGACTTTGGTTGAAACTTGGTGAGTTGATCATAATTGTTTTTTTATGAAACATTTGCATCCAAAGATATGTAGGAATAAGATACGTGGCTTGTGACCATTAATTGCTTCAAATAGAGTCTTATTGAGATGACGGTTGTGTTGGAATAGTGTCTAAGGCTGTAACTATATTAGGCAAGTATTTGACCCGATTGTGCATGGTCCTTTTGGGTTGCCTTCACCATAGCAACTTGATAGGATGATTTATTATGAGAGAATAAATATTATTAATATATTATGAGAATAATATAAGGAATAATAATATTGTTATTTGATTAATATAAGTCATAAATTAATTAGTATTAATGTGGTGACTTAAAGAGATTAATTAAATAAGAGGGTATAAACTGTCCATTGTTTGATAGTTACACTTTGGGCTGTAAATCCTTCTTAGATAGAGGATGGACGAATTCTAGGGCTTGGGATAGCCTCAAATTCGTCCAAGGATTATCTATGGAAAGGATTTGGATTGCTTTAAGGAAAGATTATCCAACTAGGGTTTAAGGGTGAAACCCTAAGAGCCTACAAGTATAAATAGACCCCTAGAGCAAGGGGATTCGGCATCTCTTCTAAGGAAAACAAACCCTGGCCGAATCTTCCCTCTCCTCTCTCTCAAATCATCCTCTTTGCTAGTTGGTGTTTGTAAGCTATTAGAGGAGTGACAATTATGACTCTAGAGCTCCAAGATAACAAGATCAAACAAGAGATTCAAAGGTAAACTTCTAGATCTGATTTTGTATTGTTCTTATACCTAATTAGTTATTAGAAGTCTTGGATTCAAAGCACCTTTAATTAGAGAAACCTAGATCCAAGCATTAGGGTTTTGCATGCACACATAGGAAAGTTCTTATTGCTAAAACCGATCAGTGGTATCAGAGCCTAGATTGGTTTCTATTAAATTGTTGCATGTTTGTTTGAATCTTGCTTGAAAATTTTGATTTTTATGTTTCTAAGTCATGGACTCGGCGAGTCCCACTGTGGACTCGGCGAGTTGGCCTGACTCGGCGAGTCCCTTGGTGAACTCGGCGAGTCCAAGCGTCAGGAAAGGCCAGATTCGAGATTTTTTGATGATTATCTTATGGAAACTTGCCTTAATCATATTAGATCAACCCTAATCCAATTTTTTGATATATATGACAATAATCTTGATCTAATTAAAGATATTTATCAACTAATAAAATATTTAATTTCCTAATGTGATAATTAATTAATTATTTTGATTAAATTGGTAATTATCTTGCAAGAAATCATTAAATAAATCAAATATGGATAATTAAGGAATTAATTGTTAATTAAAATTATTTGTTATTTGAACCTCCATGTTTTAAATGTTTAAAACTTGTCCTCAAGTTTTGAAATTTATGTTTTGTGAATAAAAGTTTTATTTTAGACAATTTAAATTTCAAACCCTAGAATTTTACGAGTTTAAAATACAACCCTATACTAATATAATATTACAAGCCTAATATATATATATATATATATATATATATATATATATATATATATATATATATGTATAACTAAAATGCTAGTCTTACCGTTAGTAAGCCTCATTCACGAAGCCGATCTATAAGGTGGGTATAAGGTTGCGGCCTATAAAATGGCGCTTAATGGGTGTACACTCACACCCACCGCTTGCTTGATCGGTGGAGGGTCGTTAGCTGAACGGGTAGGATAGGGCAACCTCATCCTCTCATTAAAAGTATAATATGAAATACAAAGTAACTACATGTTTTTAAAATTTCCCAATCTTAGTTACTTTAGGAAAAGTGAATTGATGCAATCCCATGAAATTACACTTTTCACCCTTGCTAAGAAGTTAGTGGAGCGTGTGTGGTTTACCGGCACACTAATTGGTTCTAAGCAAAGGTAGAAAAGGGTGATTCGTTGTTTATCATAGTTCGATGGAGCGTGTGTGGTTTACCGGCACATCGAATAGGTGATCGTTACAATGAAGGCACCATGTGAATTTGCATGGTAATTCACACCCGCTTTGTGATCCTCGGTATCCTAGTCACAAACAAGAGGGGCATATCGAGATTTAAACATGCCATTGAAATGTTTCAATGAATCTCATCTAAACCTAGGAATTCTCAAATTCATTTAGAACTTAAAGTTAGGTTTCATGGTGGAGAATTCACTTACCTTCAATTTATTTGCATGTTAGATTACGGCATCCCTTTTCTAATATGTAAATGTTATTGTTGGATCCTAGCCCTAATTTTCTTATTGGGTGATAATTAGGGATTCTTATTCTAATCTATCTTTGTCCTTTTCTAATTGTAGATGTCGAACGCAAACAACGCTGCTGCTAGTTCTTTCACGTTGATGAGCCTTTGCCAGAAGGTCACCTTCGATGGAACGAACTTTAGCGAATGGATAAGATACATTCGCACCATTGCTCGCTATGAGGATAAGGAGTATGTCCTCGATGAGAAGCTCGAGAAAATCAACCCCGAAATTGCTACTCCCGCCGAAATCACCGCCTTTGAAACTCATGAGCGAGATGCAACGAAGGTACATCGCATCATGATAGCCACTATGAACTCTGAATTCCAAAAGTCCTATGAGGACTGTACCCGTATGAGATGCATCAAGACTTATTGGAGAGATACCACCAAAACGCGAGACAAGAGCGTTATGAGATTTTCACTAACATGATTTCCGCTAAGATGGGTCATGGAGAGTCTCTTACCCTGCACCTGCAAAAGATGCAAAGGTATGTCGACCGTCTTCGCAAGTTGAATGTTGACTTTGGGGAAGACTTGGCGATCGACATGGTGCTTCACTCTTTGCCTCCAAGCTACAATCAATTTAGGATGACCTACCACATGAACAAAGAGGAGGTCACCCTAAGCAAACTCCAAGGTCTCTTGAGGGTCGCTGAGAGCAACTTCAAGGACAAGTCTGTTGCACCAACTCCCAATCCACTCGCTGCTCCTGTCTTGGCTATTGGACAAGGAAAGGGAAAGAAGAGGAAGGCTTCGTCTAAGAACTATGGCAAGGTTAAAGCCCGAGATGGTGCCTCTTCTAGTGGGACCAAAGTTGATCCTGCTAAGCCATGCCCTAACCCAAAGGAGGCAGAGTGCCACCACTGCCACAAGATAGGACATTGGAAGGGAAGCTGCCCAGAGTACCTGCAAGCCATCAAGGAAGGAGAGATCAAGCCGTCTTTCGCAGGTATATACACAATTAAATCTAACGATTCATCTCATGCTATTTCTTGGGTTCTTGATACCGGTTGTGGTTACCACAGTTTTTCTAATGTGCAGGGACTAAGAAGAAATAGGGATGTGGAGGCTGGAAGAATAAATCTAATCATGGGGAACAGAAGATCGTTGCCTGTGACCAAGATTGGAGTGTATTCTTTAGTTCTTAGGAATGGTTTAAGTTTAGATTTGAACAATTGTTGCTATTCGCCAGAAATGGCTAGAAACATCATTTCATTTCATGGTTTGTTTAGACAAGGTTTTAGATTTTCTTTTAATAATGAGAATGGTTCTATTTTGGCTTATCTAAATCGTGTCTTTTATTTTGAAGCTATACCATGTAATGAAATATATGAAACTGTTATGATTATTGATAACTTAGGAAATGATGTTTTAAACATAGATTCTTCCAATAGTATGGATAGAGCATCCTTGTGGCATTGTCGTCTTAGACATGTCAACAAGAAGCGCATAGCCCAACTCCAAAAGGATGGAGTGTTGGAGTCATTCGACCGTAGGGAAGATGACACGTGCGAGTCTTGTTTACTTGGAAAGATGACTAAGTCACCGTTCACAAGTACGTGTGAAAGGGGTGAGGGTCTATTGGACCTAATACATACCGATGTATGTGGACCGTTTAGATCAACCACAAAGGATGGGAACCGCTTCTATGTGACTTTTACCGATGACTATAGTAGATATGGGTATATCTATTTAATCAAGCAAAAGTCAGAAACTTTTGAAAAGTTCAAAGAGTTGAAGAATGAAGTGGAGAATCAATTGGGCAGGAAAATCAAGATGCTTCAATCTGATCGAGGAGGAGAGTACCTAAGTCTTGAATTCCACGATTATCTCAAGGAGTGTGGAATAGTTTCACAATTGACGCCACCTACGACACCACAATTGAATGGTGTGGCAGAAAGGCGTAATCGAACCTTGTTGGACATGGTTCGCTCTATGATGAGTCATGCTTCACTATCAATCTCTTTTTGGGGGTATGCCTTAGAGACTTCCGCCCATATCCTTAACCAAGTCCCAACTAAGAAGGTTGCCAAAACACCTCATGAGATGTGGACAGGGAAACCTCCCTCGTTGGCACATATCAAGGTTTCGGGTTGCGAGGCTTTTGTAAGACGAGATACTCACGACAAGCTCGAACCTCGTAGTGAGCGATGTATTTTCATCGGCTACCCGCAGAAATCCTTTGGATATCTCTTCTATAGACCGAAGGACAATGTTGTCTTTGTTGCGAGGAGATGAGTTTTCCGAGAGCGAGAACTCATAGGCCAAGGAGACAGTGGGAGGCAAATCGAGCTTGAAGAGATTCAAGAGTGGATAGATGAAGGAGCCTCTACCGCTGGCACTCAACCCAAGGAGGAAACTCCGGTTGAACCGATTGACGAGTCCTTACCTCTTAGACGTTCCGAAAGAGTTAGATTTCAACCCCAGTTTTATGGTTTTCATATTACTACCGAAGGGGACACGTATATTAGTGATGGTACACTAATAAACCTTGATGAACCTAATAGCTATAAGGAAGCCATGGCAGGCCCAGAGTCTGCGAAATGGAAAGAGGCAATGGATAGCGAGATCCAATCCATGTATGATAACCAAGTTTGGAATTTGGTTGATAATGTGCCCGGACGTAAGACCGTTGGGTGCAAATGGATCTTCAAAAAGAAGACCGACGTGGATGGAAAAGTACACACATATAAGGCGCGATTAGTTGCGAAGGGCTTTACTCAAACTCCCGGAGTTGACTATGACGAGACCTTCTCACCAGTTGCGAAGATAAAATCTATTAGAGTGATGCTAGCTATTGCCGCATTTCATAATTATGAGATTTGGCAAATGGATGTCAAGACTGCTTTCCTTAACGGGAAGTTGGCTGAGGATGTTTACATGGCTCAGCCAGAGGGGTTTATGGATCCGAAGCATCCGAATAGAGTGTGTAAGCTTGAGAAGTCCATTTATGGACTTAAGCAAGCATCTCGCAGATGGAATCCTTGCTTCGATGAGAAAGTCAAAGAGTTTGGATTTGTACGAAGCGAAGATGAATCGTGTGTATATGTCAAATCCAGTGGGAGTATAGTAATCTTCCTCGTTTTATATGTCGATGACATATTACTCATAGGAAACGACATCCCGACTCTGCAGGAGGTTAAGTCCTGGCTCGGGAAGTGCTTCGCTATGAAGGACCTCGGAGAGGCTTCTTACATTTTGGGAATAAGGATAGTAAGAGAGAGAGAAGTAAGAGACTAATAGGACTTAGTCAGAACACTTACTTAGAGAAGGTACTAAAACGTTTTAGTATGGAAAACTCGAAGAAGGGAGAATTACCGATACAAAGTAATACCAAGTTGAGTAAGACTCAAAGTCCGAGTACCGAAGCTGAAATAGCAAAAATGAGCCAAGTGCCATATGCTTCCGCAGTTGGCTCAATCATGTACGCTATGACTTGTACTCACCCGGATGTAGCCTTTGCTTTGAGCATGGTTAGTAGATATCAAGGGAACCCTGGCAGAGCCCATTGGATTGTGGTGAAGAATATCCTTAAGTACCTCTGGAGGACGAAGGAATGGTTCTTAGTCCTCGGAGGGAGTGATGACTTGAAGGTGCGAGGGTATAGTGACGCCAGCTTTCAAACCGACAGGGACAACTACCATCAGCAGTCGGGCTGGGTCTTTACCCTGAACGGAGGAGCACTGAATTGGAAAAGTTCCAAACAAGAAACCGTAGCTGATTCAATGTGCGAATCAGAGTACATTGCAGCGAGCGAAGCGTCGAAGGAGGCGATATGGTTGAAGAACTTCATTGGTGATCTTGGAGTTGTACCCGCCATAAAGGAGCCCATGGAGATTTTCTGTGATAATGAAGGAGCGGTTGCCTTGACCAAGGAACCGAGGGATCATGGTAGATCTAGACATATCGACAGAAAATATGACTTTATTAGACATTGTGTAGAAGAAGGACAACTCGTAGTGAAGATGATATCATCGGAAGATAACCTAGCAGATCCGCTTACGAAGGGATTGAGTAGGGTTAAGCACTTGCAGCATGCTAGGAGTATTGGGCTGAAGGATGATATTAGCATAGATTAGATAGTATTAGAAACGTGTAATAGATAAATGTAATTAACATTTGATGATTAAATAAAGGAGTTTTATTTATGAGTAATGTTACTGTCTTATGTTAATTGTTTAACTATTGTTTCTCTTTGCATGTTTTGACTTCTAGAATAATTGAGTTTATTAAGAATAATCGAATTATTCAAATTGTCCACAATCGTTCATATGTTGGAAGTAGATATGAATGAAGATTGTCGTGAATTGGTGCGTAGATTGTCTAAATGGTATTAGACATAGCAAAAGATTGTTGTGACGTTCATGAGTGCTTATGAACTGGTTTTGAGCATTGCAACAAACTCGTGGTTGCTGGAATCACCTTATGGAATATGATATAAAAGGATGATCGCAAGACGATAATATCATATAGTCTTAAAACCTAGATATATGGTTTGTTATTTTTTAATTGATTGTACATTGATAATGCGAAAACGCATTGGTAACTCGATGTTATAAAACGCATTGTTGTGTAAAGTTGATTAATGAATAAGTAAATGCATAAGTCGAAGTTTATCTGTAACTTTTATTCCAAGAGGATAAAAGCGAAATCTCGGCCACTCGATGATTTGATTTGACTTATGTGTCGGGCCCGGTCAGAACTGAATTGATGTGTTCGATTAAGTTCTATGTCAAATAAATCGGAGATCGAGAAACCTAAATGCTTGACTAATCATTGCATAGAATTGTCAGCATGATATCTAACAGAGGACTGTACGATCCCTTATCTAAAGGACAAGATTGATTAGATCAAAGTTTGACAGCATCTTTGAGAGCCATGATTGCGAATCGAGTTGTACTTGTGCATATAGTTACTAGACTTATCCAAGTGGGAGACTGTTGGAATAGTGTCTAAGGCTGTAACTATATTAGGCAAGTATTTGACCCGATTGTGCATGGTCCTTTTGGGTTGCCTTCACCATAGCAACTTGATAGGATGATTTATTATGAGAGAATAAATATTATTAATATATTATGAGAATAATATAAGGAATAATAATATTGTTATTTGATTAATATAAGTCATAAATTAATTAGTATTAATGTGGTGACTTAAAGAGATTAATTAAATAAGAGGGTATAAACTGTCAATTGTTTGATAGTTACACTTTGGGCTGTAAATCCTTCTTGGATAGAGGACGGACGAATTCTAGGGCTTGGGATAGCCTCAAATTCGTCCAAGGCTTATCTATGGAAAGGATTTGGATTGCTTTAAGGAAAGATTATCCAACAAGGGTTTAAGGGTGAAACCCTAAGAGCCTACAAGTATAAATAGACCCCTAGAGCAAGGGGATTCGGCATCTCTTCTAAGGAAAAGAAACCCTGGCCGAATCTTCCCTCTCCTCTCTCTCTCTCAAATCATCCTCTTTGCTAGTTGGTGTTTGTAAGCCATTAGAGGAGTGACAATTGTGACTCTAGAGCTCCAAGACAACAAGATCAAACAAGAGATTCAAAGGTAAACTTCTAGATCTGATTTTGTATTGTTCTTATACCTAATTAGTTATTAGAAGTCTTGGATTCAAATCATGTTTAATTAGAGAAACCTAGATCCAAGCATTAGGGTTTTGTATGCACACATAGGAAAGTTCTTATGGCTAAAACCCATCAGGTTGATGATACTTCGATTTTTAGTGAAGCAAGTTGTTGAGACTGCTTCAACCCAAAGATAAAGAGGAAGGTTTGTGAAATTCAACGTTGACCGGGCGGCTTCAACTAAGGTGCAATTTCTTCTTTCAATAACTCCATTTTGTTGTGGGGTGAAAGGAGCAGAAAAGGTGTGTTCGATGCCTTTGTCATTAAGAAACTTTTTAATTGTGGCATTAGTGAATCCAGAACCATTTTCGCAATAAATTCTTCGAATGGTCAGCTTTGTAAGAAATTCAATTCCCTTAATGAAATTGATGAGCTCGGAAGCGGTTTCCAGTTTCAATATCAGAAAGAAAACCTAAGTGAATCTTGTGTAGTCATCAACAATCACAAGAATGTACTTTTATGATGCAAACTCTCAGCAATGGACGGCCCACAAAGATCAATGTGAAGAAGTTCGAGTGGTTCTGAAATTGACTTCTTAATAAGAACAGGATGACCTTTATTCGATTGCTTCCCACACTTGCATGTAGCACAAAGATGATCGTTTTCAAACTTGAATAATGGAAAACCACATACCATTTCACCATAAACCAGATTATTCATGTATCATAGGTTTAGATGAGCAATCCTCGATGCCATCGCCAACATACGTCATAAACAACTTTTGAAAGGAGACACAATTGAGGCTTCCCGGTGATAACGTTGATATCCAGATGATACATATTCTTGTTACGATATGACATGATGAGACATTCTTTTCCATCTTCCGTCATAACATAGCTATGCTTCTTAAAAAAAACTCAACCCTCTAATTCGCATCAGTGAGTTGGGCCACATTGATCAGATTGTGCATGAGATCAATAATGTAAGCCACATTAGAGACAAAGAAATTTCTATTGGTTAGGATGTCGTAACCTCGAATTTGAGAGTTTGAATTGTTGCCATATGTAACACAACCATGCAAAAAGTATTTCTACCCAGTCATGAGCATGGAACAAGAACTATCAACACACCATATTGTATCTTGTTCCGACACACAAAAGCCTGCAAAATTAGTGAGCGCTAGAGTTTTTAGGCTCCGAGTTAGGCTTGGGGACTTCGGCATGGGCTTTGGACTTTGCTTTTGGTCTTTGAACAAGTGGTGTCTCGGAGTGGTCTTTCCAAGACTTTTTTTGGAAATATACAAAATGACATTGTCTTTTCATTGATCCAAAAGTCATACTCAATACTTGGTTGTTTGATAACTACTTTTCTTGTAGGAACAATGTTCCGAGGTGGTTCAGAATAAACCAAATTCCAAGATGGTTCAAAGTGAACCAAAACTATGAGGTTTATGCTTTGGTACATTAGTTTTTTCTTTGACAATCCATTCAAGTTCCGGACTTGAACCTTTGGAAGGTTTCTTATCAGTGACATTCTAATTATCTTTGCCTTTGTTCATTTTTATCTCTGACACAATGGATTTTTGAACTTTTTTCGTTTGAAAATTTTGCCATCAGAGGTAGCAATGAACACTGAAGAAGTTACTTTCCAAATTGAATTATTTTTCTTTTTAGAATTCACATCATTAATAGGTTTTACAGAATGACTATTTAGCTAATAGGAATAGATGGTCTCATAAGAATCTTAACAGGCATGAACATGTTATGATTACTAGTAGCTAGATTGGAAACTGTTTGATGTACTTTTTTATTGGATTTCTCAAGGAACCTAGAGTTTTGTCTAGTCCTAGTTTCTTTCGCAAGATATTTCCTAGCCTTTGTCTTTGGATGAACAATGTCCTTCTTGTTCAACCATGGTTTCTTCTTGGATTTAGATATTGACTTAGAAGATCGTCCTACAGATGGATTTGTGAAACAAGGCTTGATAGGAACTAAAGTACCCTTAGAAACAACTTTTGAGCTTAACACAAAGGAATCATACAACGGGTCATCATCACGCCTAATTTCTTCATCTACATCACTATCCTTCATTTTTGTATCATTCTTGATTGGGACAAGTTAATTTTCATTTTATTCAAAGAATGGAAAAACTTGGCATGTTACGAAAACGTTCATTAGATAAAAATATGAAATGTGAGGTTTGTGTAGAACTAAAATTTTCAAAACATCCTCATAAATTAGTTGAGAAATCTAATGAAATACTTGGCTTAATCCACTATTATTTATGTGATTTTAAAGCAACATCTACAAGAGGAGGAAAAAATTATTATATATCTTTTATTGATGATTGTAGCTAATTTTGCTATATTTATTTGTTAAATACCAAGGATGAAGCCTTGAATTCTTTTAAGAATTACAAGGTTGAAGTTGAATATCAACTTGAGAAAAAAGATCAAAATTCTAAGATCTGATCGAGAGGAGAATATGAATCCAAATACTTTGTTGAATTTTGTTCTTTAAATGGTATTATACATCAAACAGCTACTCCATATACTCCTCAACAAAATGGAGTGGCAGAAAGAAAGAATAGTGTTGGAATAGTGTCTAAGCCCGTAACTATATTTGGTAAGTACTTGACCCGGTTGTGCATGGTCCTTTTGGGTTGCCTTCACCAAAACAACATGATAGGATGATTTATGAATAAATATGTTATTATGATTTATTAATATGTTATATGAATAATATATTAAAAGAGAAATCATATAGTTTAATTAATATTAGACAATAATTAATTAAGAATTAATTTTGTGGCTAAAAGAGATAAATTAAATAAAAGGGACTGGAACTGTCAATTGTGTGATAGTTGATTTGGGCTGAGAATCCTTTGGGATTAAGGGTTGGACGAAAATAGAGTGGGAGCCCATCTAATTTTCGTCCAATGCCTCATTCTGGAAGATTCTTTGGACTGCTTCAGGCCTAAGTTATCCAATTAGGGTTTCGACTGAAACCTTAGCAGCACGAGTATAAATAAACCCCTTAGGCTTCAGAAATCGGTGAACCCTATTCCTAAGAGTGAAAGAGTCGAATTATAGAGCCTCGAACCTCTCTCCAAGATCATCCTCTTGCTATTGGTGTTTGTAAGCCATTAGAGGAATGACATTTGTGACTCTAAGCTCCAAGGACAAAAGATTCAAGCTTCCAAGAAGAGGTAATCATCTAGATCTGCTTTTGTTATGTTAATTTCGAATCATACTCACTAGATCTAGGGTTTTCAAGACTTGGATGAATGCATGTACAATAGAGAAACCTAGATCCAAGCATTAGGGTTTGTATGAGCACATAGGATGTTCTTTTAGCTCAAACCCATCAAATAGAACATTAAAAACATGATTAATTCAATGTTAATTACATCTAGAGCACCACATAATCTATGAGGAGAAGCATGTCTTGTAGAAAATTCAATACTTAATAGAATTCCTCATAAAAAGAGTGAAAATCACCCTATCATTTGTGGAAAGGGAGGTTACCCACTTACAAAAGGATGAAAGTGTGGGGTTGTCTTGCTAAGGTACAAGTACCTTTTACCAAGAGGAATAAACTTGGACCAAAAACCATAAATTGCATCTATCTTGGCCCTTCCATGAATAGTGCAGCCCATTGGTTTCTTGTGTATAAGTCACATGTTGATGATATCCATAACCAAACCATCATGGAATCAGCAAAGGCTGAATTCTTTGAAATTATTTTTCCTTTTAAGGATAAAGGGAAAGAGGTTACCTGCTCTAGGAAAAGACCTCTAGATGATGGATTGAATGAAACCATTCTTGAAAAAAAATTTATAGTCAAATGAAGAGAGTTCTTCAAAGGTTCAAGAAGAGAACTTAGAACCTAGAAGAAGCAAACAGGACAAAATAGCCAAAGATTTTGGACCTGATTACATGACCTATGTAGTGAATAAAGAACCAAAAACTTATAAGGATGCTATGGATTCTTCTGGAGCTCCTTTCTGGAAAGAGACAATAAAAAGTGAGATTGACTCCATTGTGAAAAATAACACTTGGAAATTGGTAGAGTTTCCACCTGTGATAAAAACAATTGGGCACAAATGGATATTCAAGAAAGAGTTAGACCTGATGGTACCATTGAGAAGTACAAAGCTCGGTTAGTAGCTAAAGGGTATCATCAAAAGGAAGGTCAAGACTTCTTTGACACCCATTCACTTGCTATAAGAATTGCATCAATTCGTACATTAGTAGTAATTGCAGCCATTCACAATTTGGAAATACACCAAATGGATGTGAAAACTACTTTCTTGTATGGTAAACTAGATGAAGATATATATATATATATATATATATATATATATATATATATATATATATATATATATATATATATATATATATATATGAATCAGTCTTAAGGGTTTATGGTTAAAGGTCAAGAAAACAAAGTATGTAACTTATTTAGATCACTTTATGGACCAAAACAGATTCCAAAGCAATTACATGAGAAGTTTGACAACATATTACTCTCTAATGGATTTAGAATTAATGAATGTGATAAACCTGTTTATGTCAAACAATACAAGAATGCTTGTATCATCATATGCTTGTATGTGGAGGATATGCTTATGATGTTGGATTAAGTGTCTAAATTCATAACTATTTCTGGAATGTACTTGACCCGATTAGCATGGTCCATTTGGCTTGCATGGCATTGCAACACTTGGATAGACTAAATGAGAGAAAGGACACTTAAGGATTATTAATATATTATAAGTTCTAATATATTAATAATATTATTTAATTAGTATTGATCAAAGAATTAATATGGAATTAATTAAGTGATCAAAAAGAGACTAATTAAATATATGGGGTTGATTGTGTAAATCATTTATTCTTGTATAGTGGGCTCATGATCCATGGTTTGTATGGATCGGGTTAAAACCCATAAGGTGCTCCATGGATAATCCATGGAGGTTACAAACCCATGGATCATGGAATATGGAAAGCCTTGACAATTAGGGTTTACATGGTGTAACCCTACTTGTCCCACAACTATATAAAGACCCCTAGACTAGCAAAATCGGCACTAATTGTACAATTAAGAAAGAGGGCTTGCCAATTTTGAGGTGTTAGTGAGCTTCTTTCAAGGTTATTCCAAGTGTTGTAGTATTGTGTGAGACATTTGAGGCATCAAACTTGAGGTGCTAGGCTCACAAGGTTCTCAAGGAATCCAAACAACAAAAAGGTATGTTCTTCTTCTAGCATTTATGTTTAAAAGTTCCCCATGCTAAGCTAGATAGGTTAAGAACCTTGGAAAACAATTTTGCATGTATCTTAGTAAAACATAGATCCAACGTTTTTAGGGTTTCATGTACACCTTAGGAGTGTTAGAATGCTCAAAACCCTTCAGTGTTATCAGAGCCTAGGCTTGTTTACTTGATACTTGATGCAAACTCGTTTTTCAAAAGCCAAAAACTACCCAGACAAGAAAACTCGATGAGTTTTAGCCAAAAACTCGCCGATTTCATGAGTTATTACATGAACTCGACGAGTTTGTCATCCAGTGAGCAGTTTTTCGAGCTTTGCTGCTGGAAATAGGCTAGAAACATTACCCTAAACTATTTTGGTCTTATAAAACTTGTTTTAGATGGTGTAATGGTTATGCTAATCCATTTTCAATGGCTATTATCAAAATTTCAAGCTTTATATGGTTATTTATGATTCTTGAAATTGTTGATATGCATGTTCATGAACTTATGAGTTTAGAAGATCATAGGAATTACTTGTAACTTGCTTGTTAGATTAATTATTGATCATTATGTGGTTTAATGGAATCCATAATTTGTCCTCAAGTTATGGATTACCAAAAGTCATTCTTTTAAAGTCCATTAAGGAAACACATAGGTTACATAAAATGAAAAGTCTCTCATTTTAATAAACCATTAACTCATAAGTTATGAAAGATGAAAAGTTTTGAAAGTTACAAAACTTGCCCTCAAGTTTTGGAACATGTAAAGTCACTTTAAAAAACTTTAGTTCCAACCCCTAGAATTTTAAAAGTTAAAATTCAACCCTTATACTTTATAATATTATATATATATATATATATATATATATATATATATATATATATATAAGAACAAGTCGTTTTATCGTTAGTAGGCCTCATTTACGAAGTCGATCTATAAAGGGGGTATAAGGTTGCTACCTATAAAATGGCAACTTAATGGGTGTCCACTCTCACCCACCGCTTCCTTAACCGGAGGAGGGTCGTTAGTCGAACGGCTAAGACAAGGACTTTAAATCTTCATTAAAAGTATGATGAATGTAAAGTAACTAAATGGTTTTTATAAATTCCCAATCTTAGTTACCTTAGGGAAATGTGAATAAGGTGTTAATCCATGAAATTACACTTTGCACTTTGATTAAGTCGCTAGTGGAGCGTGTATGGTTAACCAGCACACTAACCTGGACTTAACAAGGTAGGCAAAGGGTGGCTTAAGGTTTATCATAGGTCGGTGGAGCGTGTGTGGTTAACCGACACATCGATTTAGTGATAAACATTAAGGGTACCAAGTAATTTGCATGGTTACTTCACACCTTGTTTTGTGATCCTCGGCATCCCAGTCACAAAACCTGAAGGGCAAACTCGAGATTGAGACATGCCATTGAAAAGTTCAATGAATCTCAAAGAATCTAGGAGTTTCAAAACTAATTAAAACCTAATAATTTATTTCGTTTTTCATGGTGGAAATTGGTGAATTGTCATTCACCGACCTTCAAATATTTTATAGCTTGGATTACGGCATCCCACTTCTAAGTTATAAAATATTGTGTTGGGTCCTAGCCTTAATATTACATTTGGGTGTCTTATTAAGGACTATCTTTATATCTAATCTAAACTTGTCTTTCTTCTTTTCAGATTTCTTCCAACAATGTTGCTTTTGGCTCAAACCCTACCGGCTCCTTTTCCCTCATGAACCTTTGTGGGAGAGTCATCTTTGATGGATCCAACTTTATGAATTGGATTGAGAACATCAGGATGGTCACTCGGTATAAGGACAAGGAATATGTCCTCGACAAGGAGCTTAAGGAACTTGAGTCGTCTACTACTCCTGAGGAGATCGCTGAATACCAAGCACGTGAGATAGATGCTACCAAAGTGGCATGTATCATGTTGGCCACAATGACAGCCGAGCTCCAAAGTCCTATGAGGACTACTATCCTTTTGAGATGCACCAAGATTTGATGGACCACTACCATCATAGTGCTCGTCAAGAGAGATATGAAATCATCTCCTCTATGATAACAACCCGGATGAAGGATGGTGAACCCATCACGGGCCACATGCAAAAAATGCAAAGGTATGTGGACCGTTTGTTGAAACTGAATGTGAACTTCCCTGAGGATGACAATTGACATCATTTTGCACTCCTTACCTTCGTGTTATGATCAATTCCATATGACATACCACATGAACAAGGAGGAATTTACACTTAGCAAACTTCAAGGACTCTTGAAGACCGCAGAAACTGGTCTTAAGAGTAAATCGGTTGTTACTACTCCTACTCCTACCGCGGCCCCTATCTTGGAAATCGGGCAAGGCAAAGGAAAGAAGAGGAAGAGCCCTTCGAAGGGTACCAAGGGAAAGTCCCTTGATGGCTCCTCTTCAAGTGGAACCAAGAAAGGTTTCGTCACTCCTTCTGCTAACCCTAAAGAGGATGAATGCTTCTATTGCCATGAAAATCGCACTGGAAGCGAAACTACCCAAAGTACCTGCAAGATGTGAAGGATGGGAAAGTGAAACCTAACCATGCAGGTATATACGCTATATTGTCTAATAATTCACCCCATTCTAATTCTTGGGTCCTTGATACAGGTTGTGGTATTCACATATGTACTGATTTGTAAGGACTAAGAAGAAGTGAGAATGTGGAGCATGAGAAGATAAACTTGATCATGGGGAATAGGAAAGCTTCACCTGTCACCAAGATTGGAGTTTATTCTTTGTTTCTAAGTAGTGGATTAGTGTTAGATTTGAATAAGTGTTGTTACTCGTCTGAAATGGCGAGAAATATTATTTCCTTTCATGGTTTGTACAAACAAGGTTTTACCTTTTCGTTTGATAATGAATGTGGTGTTATTAATGCTTTCTTTAATAATGTTCTTTATTTCAAAGGATTACCTTGTTATGGTGTGTATGAAGCTATGCCGGTTGTAGATAACCTAGGAAATAATGTATTGTGTATCGATTCTTCCACTAGTTTGGATGAAGCATCATTATGGAATTGTCATCTTAGACATGTAAGCAAGAAACGCATAGGCCAAATCCAAAAGGATGGAGTCTTGGAGTCATTTGACCTAAAGTCATATGATAGTTGTGAATCTTGTTTTCTTGGGAAAATGGCAAAGTCACTCTTCACTGGTTCTTGTGCTAGGGGTGAGGGTTTGTTGGATCTCATACATACTGATGTGTGTGGACCCTTCAGAACCGCCACAAGAGATGCTAACCGCCTCTATGTGACTTTTACTGATGATTTTAGTAGATATGAATATGTCTACTTAATCAAGCATAAGTCAGATACCTTTGAAAGATTCAAAGAGTTTAAACAGGAAGTGGAGAATTAGTTAGGAAAGAACATTAAGATGCTTCGATCCGATCGAGGTGGTGAGTATCTTAGTACAGAGTTCCTTGACTATCTTAAGGAATGTGGGATTATTTCACAATTGAAACCTCCCAGGACACCACAGCTTAATGGTGTGGCTGAGAGGCGCAATCAAACCTTGTCGGATATGGTTCGTTCCATGATGAGTCGAGCTTCGCTACCAATCTCATTCTGGGGGTATGCCGTGGAGACTGCCGCTCATATCCTTAATCTAGTCCCTACAAAGAAGGTTGCCAAAACACCTCATGAGATGTGGACTGGAAAAGTTCCCAATCTGGACCACATCAAGATTTGGGGTTGCGAGGCTTTTGTGAGGCGCGAGACTCACGATAAGCTTGAACCTCGAAGTGAGAGGTGTATTTTCATCTACTACCCACAGAGATCCTTTGGTTACCTCTTCTACAGACCTAGTGATAATGTGGTCTTTGTAGCAAGAAGAGGAGTCTTTCGCGAGAGAGAGTTCATGAGCCAAAGAAACATTGGGAGGCAAATTGACCTTGAAGAAATTCAAGAGTCAAGTGGTGAAGGAACCTCAAACCCTAGCAATCAACCTGAGGAGGAAACTCCTGTTAATCTGACAGAAGAGTCTTTACCTCTGAGGCGTCCCACGAGAGTTAGGAATGCACCTGAGCATTACTATGGTTTCCATATTATCGTGGAAGGTGATACACTTATCAGTGATAGCACACTGGTAAGTCTGCATGAACCTAACAGCTACATGGAAGTCATGGCAGGCCCTGAGGCTGCTAAATGGAAAGAGGCTATGGACAGCAAGATACAATCCATGTATGACAATCAAGTTTGGAACTTGGTTGACAATGTACCAGGTCGTAAGACAGTTGGGTGCAAGTGGATCTTCAAGAAGAAGACCGACATGGATGGTAATGTACATACTTATAAGGTGCGACTGGTTGCAAAGGGCTTTTCTCAAACTCCATGAGTTGAATTTGATGAGACCTTTTCACCAGTAGCGAAGATTAAGTCAACTAGGGTTATGTTAGCCATTGTTGCATTTCATGATTATGAAATATGGCAAATGGATGTCAAAACCACTATCCTTAATGGAAAGTTGGATGAGGATGTTTACATGAGTCAGCCAGAGGGTTTTGTCAGTACAGAGTACCCTAATAGAGTGTGTAAGCTTGAGAAATCCATCTATGGATTAAAGCAAGCACCTCGCAAATGGAATCTTTGTTTCGATGAGAAAGTCAAAGAGTTTGGATTTTCGAGGAGTGAAGATGAATCTTGTGTATATGTCAAGGCTAGTGGGAGTATAGTTAGCTTTTTGGTATTGTATGTGGATGACATACTACTCATAGGAAATGACATCCCAACTCTGCAGGAAGTGAAGTCCTGGCTTGGGAAGTGCTTCGCTATGCAGGACCTTGGAGAAGCTACCTATATCCTAGGGATAAGGATTTTGAGAGACAGGAGTAAAAGACTAATTAGACTTAGTTAGAGTACCTACTTGGAGAAGGTGTTGAATTGGTTCAGCATGCAAAATTTCAAAGAAGGAGAGTTACCGATCCAGAGTAACGCCATACTGAGTAAGACTCGGAGTCCGAGTACAGAGGCTGACATAGCAGAGACGAGTCGAGTTTCGTATGCTTCCGATGTAGGCTCGATCATGTATGCTATGACTTGTACTCGTCCTAATGTGGACTTTGCTTTGAGCTTGGTCAACGGATATCAGGGGAACCCTGGCAAGGCTCACTGGACTGCGGTAAAGAACATTCTCAAGTACCTGCGGAGGACTAAGGACTGGGTCCTTACCCTCGGTGGGAGTGATGACTTGAGAGTATTATGGTATAGTGATGCTAGCTTTCAGACTGATAGGGATAATTTCTGCTCTCAGTCAGGATGGGTCTTTACCTTAAACGGGGGAGCAATTTCTTGGAAAAGTTCCAAGCAGGAGACAGTGGCTGATTCAACTTGCGAATCAGAGTATATAGCGACAAGTGAGGCAACAAAGGAGGCTATATGGCTGAAGAACTTCATTGGAGACCTTAGAGTTGTACCAGCTATAAAGGAGCCTATATAGATTTTCTATGATAGTGAAAGTGCAGTTGCCTTAGCAAAGGAACCAAGGGATCACGAGAGATCCAGACACATCGACAAAAAATACGATTTCATCAGACATCGAATAGAATAAGGACTCCTTGTGGCAAAGAGGGTATCATCGAATGAGAACCCGGAAGATCCCCTCACGAAGGGACTGGGTAGGGTTAAGCATCTCCAGCATGCGAGGCACATAGGGCTAAAGGATGATATTAATTTTAGTAGTTAGATAGCTTTGAAATGTGTAAAGTGTAATTGACATTTGATGATGAATAAAATTTGTTGTTTATTTATGAGTAAAGTGTTGCTATCTTTTGTCAATCGTTTACTATCATTTCATTTTGCATGTTTTGACTTCCAGAATAATTATGCTATTATATTTCATATTATTCAAATTCTCCACAATCGGTCATATGTTGGAAGTAGATATGAATCAAGACTGTCATGTAGTTGGTTGTAGATGTCTAAGAAGTTGGACATTGAAAAGTGTTGCTACAACACTCATGAGTGCTCATAAGTTCTGAGTATTGGATTCAACCCATGCTCATTGGTATCACTTCATGGAATTTATCTCGAGTGATCGTGAGACGGTAATATCATATAAGCCTTTAAACCTAGAGATATGACTTGTTGCCTATGAGTTGATTATACATTGATTGTACAAAAACGCATTGGTAACTTGATGTTATAAAACATGCCTTTGTGTATGATTCAACAAGTAGTAGAACAAGCATATGAGTCGAAGTTTATCTGTTCCTTCTTGGATTAGAAGCGATATTTGGGCCCCTCAATGATTTTGTGTTGACCCATGTACCGAGACCGGTCAGAACTAAGTTGATGTGTTCAATTAAGTTCTATGTCAAACAAATCGGAAATCGGGAAACAAACTGTTGGACAATAACTAAGAAATCGTTCCATGTATTTGTCCGGCTGATATCTAGAACAAAGGATTATATGATCACTTATCTTAAATGGCGTATCATGATCATCTCAGTTCCGCGAGACCTTGAAAGAGCTATGATTGTTGATCGGTTGCTGAAGTCATTCTTGCAGTTATAGTTATTAGACTTATCCAAGTGGGAGATTGTTGGATTAGGTGTCTAAGTTCATAACTATTTCTGGAATGTACTTGACCCGATTAGCATGGTCCATTTGGGTTGCATGGAATTGCAACATTTGGATAAACTAAATAAGAGAAAGGACACTTAAGGATTATTAATATACTATAAGTTCTAATATATTAATAATATTATTTAATTAGTATTGATCAAAGAATTAATTTGGAATTAATTAAATGATCAAAAAGAGACTAATTAAATATATGGGGTTGATTTTGTAAATCGTCTATTCTTGTATAGTGGGCTAATGATCCACGGTTTGTATGGATTGGGTTAAAACCCATAAGATGCTCCATGGATAATCCATGGAGGTTACAAACCCATGGATCATGGAATATGGAAAGCCATGACAATTAGGGTTTACATGGTGTAACCCTACTTGTGCCACAACTATATAAAGACCCCTAGACGAGCAAAATCAGCACTACTTATACAAGTAAGAAAGAGGGCTAGCCGATTTTGATGTGTTAGTGAGCTTCTCTCAAGGTTATCCCAAGTGTTGTGGTGTTGTGTGAGACATTTGAGGTATCACACTTGAGGTGCTAGGCTCATAAGGTTCTTAAGGAATCCAAACAACAAAAAGGTATGTTCTTCTTCTAGCATTTATGTTTAAAAGTTCCCCATGCTAAGCTAGATAGGTTAAGAAGCTTGGAAAACAATTTTGCATGTATCTTAGTAAAACATATATCCAATGTTTCTAGGGTTGCATGTACACCTTAGGAGTGTTAGAATGTTCAAAACCCTTCATATAATGGGTACTAGTTTAGATGTGATCAATCAAACAAAGAAAATGCTACACTCCTACTTTTCCATGAAGGACTTGGGAGTGGTAGATGTGATCCTTGGTGTAAGAGTTCAAAGAAGACCAGATGGATATACTCTTACTTAGTCCCATTATATTGAAAGTATACTCAAGAAGTTTAGACACTATGATGACAAGCCGGTAGTCACCCCTTTTGATCCTTCAAATCATCTTAAGAAGAATAAAGGTGATAGTGTAGCTCAGTTAGAATATACTCAAGTTCTTGGTAGCTTAATGTATATTATGAATTGTACTAGGCTGGACTTAGCATACAATGTAAGTATATTGAGTCGTTACTCCCACAGTCCTGGGAAAGATCATTGGTATGCATTAGTGAGAGTGCTTAGATATTTAAAGCATACAATGAATTATGGATTGCATTACATGAGATATCCTCCTGTTCTTGAAGGATGTTGTGATGAAAATTGGATTTCCAATACTTTTGAGGCAAAATCCACAAGTGGATATGTGTTCACTATTGGTGGAGCTACTATCTCTTGGAAATCATTTAAGCAAACTATGCATATTCGTTCTACAATGGAAGAAGAGTTTGTTGCTTTAGATAAAGCTGTTGAAGAAGATGAATGGCTTAAAAGCTTCCTAGAATGTATTCCTTCCTGTGTAGCCTAAACCTATTACTGTTATTAGTATACATTATGATAGCATGGTTGCTCTCACCAGAGCACAAAGTAAGATATATAGTGGAAAGTTAAGACACATTAGGCGCAGACACATTTCAATAAGAGACTTGCTGAAAAATGGAATAATTTCCATTAGTTACATAAATTCAAAGGAAAATATAGATGATCCCTTGACAAAAGGCCTTAGTAGAGAGCAAGTTCTCTTCACATCGAGGGGAATGGGCTTAAAGCCAACACAATGAGTCACCACCTGGCGGAAACCTAACCTAGCAACATTGGAGATCCCATGGTCTAGGTTCAATAGGGACAACTAGTTCGGGAAGACTCAAAGAAGCACTAACACAAAGGTATGCTCACTCCCATGATATTTATTTTATGTTTTCTTTGATGATATAGGGATGAATTCTTTATTCTTAATAATAATGATAGCTTTTATAATGGAATAGTATAGATTATTCCAGATTTGCATTACCTATGTAAGATGGATGTGAGGTCACATCTTTGGGAGTTGATATGGCTAAGCTCTCTAAAAGTCTCATGAAGAAAGGATTGTTCACGACCAAAATGAACACAACTGTAAGAAATGATCTATGTTTAGATATGATATGTGTGATACTTCTTGTTTTTTGTTGTACTATAAAAACTGGTTAGTTCAAGACTCTAGTTCACTACGTATAAAGTAGATCCAAGTAGTACTCACCATGAAAGGTTCAAGTTTTACAAAACCTATTCAGGTGCATGTCATATCTTATTTCCCTTATTTGAATATCAAAGTTCTCTTGTTCTCTATTCAAATGTGGGATATTTTTAGAGTCTGGATAAAAAATGTTGGGTATTGTTAGAACTTTGTTTACCAATTTACTTTGTGGAACAAGAAAGAAAAATCTCTTCCTAATAAATTTAAGTCTCATTAGGTTATCAATATGGATAAAGCATTTGGCTAAGATTAATGGGCTTGGTTTGTGGTGATGGACTAGCTTAATTGGACTCAAATTAGGCTATTATCAAGAGAATATTTAATGGTCAAAAGATGGGCCTTGGGCATTGGGGCTCTTAGGGTCTTCCTGATTAATTAAATATTTTTTTAATTACGAAATTTACTTTTATTTTATTAAATTCTTAATTACTGAATGATAGGTATTATGACAGTTATTTTTGGTATTTGATAGTTTCCAACTGTCATAATCAATACCTATAAATATTCGTTTTCAGTCATTTGTCGAGGGTTACAGAAATCACATCACACCACAAAATCTCTTGCAAATTTGTTTTTCTGAAGATGAAGGGAACATAGAAATTTTCAACAGATTCAAGACCACTTCCTGGATTGATTGTTGTATCATCTAGACAGATCTCTACCAAGGAAATTTTTGTCTTAGGACACTACAATTCGCAGGCCTCAATCTATATATTTCCGTATTTGTGATTCTGTTGTAAACATCAACATTCAAGTATGTTTTCTGATTATGAATCTTGTATATAAATTTGATTTATTTGTGTTCCTGTATGTTAGATTTCGTGTTTTGATTACTTTTGTCATAACATGATATTGGTGAGCAAAGTTTTGATGTGATGTACTGAAAATAATAAGTTTTGCTTGGGGCAAGCAAAAGACAAGTATGGGAATAAAAGAGAAGTTTGTCTTGAGTATAGATAGGTAGTGATCAAATCTTATCATCCATAGTCCAAATAATCTTTAAAATAATTAAGTGTCCAACTTGTGTTTGACCATTACATAGTAGTTCATGAATTGATAATACTAGGAAACAGAACATGATAACTAGTAACTTCATAATTTGGTAACCAACATATTTAATCCAATAGAAATCAATCATAAAAAAAGGAGGGATTCGAAATTATACGAAAGTACTTTTTAATTTTGAATTAAAATCGTTTCTGTTTGTTTGCTTTAGTTAAAAGTAATTTGAGTTAATTGCTAGTTGATATTTAAGTTTTTCTGAATTTATAAAATCAGACAACCCCCCCCCCCCCCCAAAAAAAAAAAAAAAAAAATTATAGTTTATTTCATTTAGTTTAATTAATAGCAGTTATTTTCTTGTTAGAATTTTCATTCCCTGTGTTTAACTCCTCACTTTACTATACTACTACATTTACTATACTACTACATGACTAAACATACTGTCTATTTTTGTATTTTTTTTTTTTAACCGGTAAAATTAGATAGGATTATAAGTTAAAACCGATAATACATAAATAAAACAAATGACATGGTAATGAAAGATGGCAATGGCGTGTTTCCAGTAATACAAGTTTAATATTAATTTGGTTTGTTTTAAATTCCAACTTTAACTATTGGTATTGGTGTTGTTTGTAATATTTTCATTTCTAGAATTTGTAATTTTTAAAAAAATTATGGCCTTCAAAAAAATCAATTTCTAAATGAAAGATGCTTCCCAGACCCCCTATGATTTGGAGGACAAGTCCTCCTTTACTGCAAGTAGTTAATAATTGTTAAAATTCATCTTGTCCTCCACTATCTCGGAACTCAAGTGGTCCGTGCTTATTATATTTATATATCTTTTTGTAAATTTATAAGAATTACATAAATACCAATATCTGATAGATTTAATAATAATCAACAAATATAATACACAAACACGTGAAATATTTTTAATTCGTCTCACCCGTAATATCTATTGAATAGTGTAAATTCCTTAATACATATCATCAACATCACACTATTATTAGAAGTATTAAAAAACATACAAAAAAAAAAACAAAATACAATATGAATTGTTGATATATTTGTGGACATCTAGTAATTTTCTATTCAAGTGTTATAGTACTTTAACAATGAAAAGACATAGGTGCTTATTGCTCATAAAATTTAGGGCAAGATGGCTTTTTGTAATTAGGTGAGCATAAGGGATATGCTTAGAGGCAGTCAAAACAATAAAGGGGCTTAATTCTCTTTCAAAAAAAAAAGCACAATTCATTTATACCGGTTTTTATTGGTTACGATTCTTTTGATATAAAGAATGATTAGCGGGTCAACATAACCGGTTCAACATTTGGTTTTTAGGACTAAAATAGTGTATATATGTGTAAGGCGTTTAAAAAAAAATACAACAAGAAATATTTATGATTTGTTCGGTCGTTGATAAATCTCACAGTTGAAAACTATTGATTTCAATAAAATCTTAGAATGGTAAGAAAAAGAAATCAAATTGAATAATGCTCAATGGACTTCAAATATGATAGCGATAGTAATGGGCTTTGTATGGGATAGTAATGGGTATAATAAACTAAGGATATGCTTAAAATAGAAGTGGGATAATAACATGTTTAGGGGTGGAGGGTGGGTTTTCTTAACTTCAAGGATGGGATTTGTTAGATGTTTAAGGCTCAAATGACTTTCATATGTATATGGGTCTATTAGGAATGAAATCACAAATACGTAATGAGTTTCAAACATATTCTTCATTTATATGTAAGGTTGTAAACGAAGTACACTGTTTGTAAATCGTTCGATGGAAAGTTCGTATATGTTTGTTTATTTAATAAATGAACGAACATAAACACAAATTCTCGTTCATTTACTTAAACGAACGAACATGAACAATGGTTTTGTTCGTTTAATTATGTTCATGAACGTTTCTTTATATTGTTCGTTTACGTTTGTCTATGTTTGTTCATTTAAGTTCCTTTTATGTTCATATATGTTCAATTGTGTTTGTTTACCTTACTATATTATATGTTCATACATGTTAAGTTATGTGTATTTATCTACGTTCGTTCGTTTATGTTCGTTTATTATGTTCATGAACATTAAAAATGTAATTTTTTAAACGAACGAACATGAACAAAAAAAACTCGTTCTTTTTTTGTTTGTGTTCGTTCATTTGTTCGGTTAACTTAAACAAACAAACTCTTGTTCTTGTTCGTTCAATTCGTTTACAACCATATCTATATGTATGCTTTTGAGCAAGGTATCCGGAAATAATGTTTTTGCAAAAATAAATTCCAAGAAGATAGGTGGTGTGTGTACGAACCGTGAGGATTATTCTCCACCAATCATTTCGTCAAGGGCATAAACGTCAAACACATTTACTTGGACGTGAAACGTTCGCACGCAGCGCACATACATGGAACGTAATACGGACTCGAGGGAATAATCATGCACAACGAACGTCCGTGGAACGTCATTTAAATGGGTTTTTCTTTTCTATTTCATTTATTTTGGTTTTTTTCATTTTTTTATTATTTTTATTATTTTTCATTAAAAATCAATTTTTTTCTTAAATAGATATATGCTCGGTTTTAATATTTTTATGTTTTTTTCCGTTTTTTTTTTGTTTCTTTTTTAAATTATTTTTTTTCATTTTTTTAGTATCTTTAGTAAATACTTGAAGATAGTAGGGTTTTTTCTTTTTTCTTGTTTTTATTTTTTGATTTTTTTGATCTTTTTTATTTTTTAAACTAAATATCGGTTTGAGTTTTAATGTTTAACAATTATAAAATTTTAAATAAGAAAAATATTAAAGATCATAATATTTTTCATTCATACTTTTTTTTAATCATATTATTTTTGGATCATAAAATTTTGAATATAGTATTTTGAATCATAATGATATTATGCATCATATATTTTTTGATCATTTTAATTTGGATCATATTATATTGAATTAAATAAATTTTTTATTCAATATAGCATTTTGATTATTATAGTTTTTGAATCATTTAATTTTGAATCATAAAAGATATAATAAATTAAGATCATTAAGTATTTGAATCAAAAAAAATTTAGATCATAACAAGTTAATGATCATAAACATATTGAATCATAATATTTTTGAATCATAAATATGTTGAATCATGGATCATATTATGTTCAACATTTTTTCTTTTTAAAAATTAATCTTTTAAAATCAAGTTTACTATCTAAAACACCTTATTTTTACAAAGTCATTAGAATAGTGACTAGAAGTATTCCTTAAATTTTTATAATTTTAGAAGAATTTTTTTCTGGGTTTTTTAATTAAAAAAAATCAAATTTTCATGATTGTGCTCATTTGTACAGAATTAAATTTTAAAACTTTGGTTTTTTCATATTTTTTTTGAAAAAAAAAATAAATTATGGCCGAAAAACTAAGTTGGTGAAAAAAAGACTCACCAGCCAATAAAAGTTGGACACTAGTCATGTTGGGGGTAGGGGCACTTGTCAGCTCTTCGAGATGCCACATGGCCAAGTTTTCATTTTTTTTTACTTTTAATCTTTTTACTTTTGTCATTTGTACCCTCCAAACAATTAACCTTCCTCGAAAATTATCTAAATCTTGCAATTAATTATGAAAATGTCATATCATCTCGCGAGATTTTGACAACAAATAAAATCAAATCATGACCATTTATTTTTTCAATCTTGAGGCAAATATATATATATATATATATATATATATATATATATATATATATATATATATATATATATATATATATATATATATATATATATATATATATATATATATATATATATATATATATAGGTTTAGATTCTATGGAAAACAAAAAGCCCTAAAGATCATAAAAAATGCATAAAAAAAATACTTATAGATCACAAAATTTTTCTTTGAAGTTTTTTTTTTTTGAAAAAATCGCACCTTTTATTACAATTTCGTTGTTAATTTTTTTGAAAAAAAAAACAAATTTAAAAAAGATAAAAACATTGATTTTTTATTTTTTTTTCAACAAAATTTTAAATAAATATGCGGTTTTTTCATATATAAAATCAATAAAAAGTTTTGTGATCTCTAAATATTTTTTTATTTATTTTTATGATTTTTAGGTTTCTTAGGGTTTTTTAGTTTTCCATATAACCCTTCCCTATATATATATATATATATATATATATATATATATATATATATATATATATATATATATATATATATATATATATATATATATATATATATATATGGAAAAATGAATACATCCTTAAGTGTATATAAAATTATATACACATTCCTTAAAACTATGTCATTTTATTTATTTCTTTCCTAAAAATATGCAAATATCAATTATTTTCCAGTGAACATCGATTCTTCAACATCACACGAAAGTCCACATGATGTCGAAGATCTTCACGCAAGTTCTCATTCCATCTATTTCTTATTTGATTTTCTGAATTCATTCCCAAGTTTTTTTATTTAATCTTAATGATTGAACCCTCGGGAAACTGAAACTGAAGCTCAAATTCATTCCTATGTTTTTTGATTTTTCTGACATTGTTATCATGATTTCTAGACACATTCATCGCTTCTGTCACTCTTGAAGCTTACTTGTCCAACCATGTCACCAATTATATTTTATTCAATGAATTTCCTCCATTTTGAAGTTTCTAATATTTATTTTATAAAAACCATTAATTTTCTTCAAAATCCCAACAACAATTAAAGATCGAATTACCTTATTTTGAATCGTTTTTCATGAATTCATTGAAAATTAATGATGCATTTTTCTTATGTAAGTCAATATCAATATCTAGGTTTAATTTGGGTGAAATTGGTGTTTAGATACGGTGGAATTGTGAAAGTTTAAATTTCACCCGCCAAGTGTCCGACATAATGCCTACATGGATTAGCGATCATGTTCCTAGGTTTCTACAAACGCAGTGCACATAAATTTCGTGTGAATTTCATTTCATAGGATCATTTTACTTAATTCATTGTGGTTTAGTATGGTTACGGTTTGAATGGAGTTTTGAGCAATATGTAAAACCTATCAGCTTCATTGATTTGGCTTGTAACCTAATACTTCAATTCATGGGCTCATAAACTCGAAAAATCTCGATTTTGACTTTTGATGTCAAATGGATGTTCAAATTGTGTTGGAATTAAAAACATTCTATATTGTCATCGTATTTTGCAGTATTACATTTAGTCAAAAACAGGGCGCAAATTTCGATCTAGAAGAGAGGTTAAAAGATACACTAATGTTGCAGAGTATAAAGCTACTAGAACTTGGCCTTTAAGACTTTCCTACATAATTAAGATGAGGTTTATTTCTATGAAAAAATGTTAACAAAAACAGTAATTTCCATAACTGTAACTTGCTTTTATTCCTCATATATTATAGAATGCAATGGATCTGAAGATGATTAATCTCAAGTTGATAATCATCAAAAAATAATGTCTCCTCTTCCATAATCTGACAATCATCAACCATCATCCATGTATTATAAATTTCCCCTTTTTAGTTTTAAAATGTGTATACATATATATATATATATATATATATATATATATATATATATATATATATATATATATATATATTCATGATACTACTACTATTTTTCAAGAATATAATATATGGTTTGTGTGATTAAATTATGAGGTAGCCAGATAGTCCAATTACAGAGAAAATGTCTTTGTCAAACTGTTCCGAAAGTAAGCTGGACAAGGAAATTCATAAAAAAATAATAATAATAAAGAAGAAACAGTGGCAGCATTAGACTTAACTGATTCAGACAGTCGGGACTCTGTTTAAGGTTTGATTGGAGTTGGAACGTGGAAGGGTGCACAAAGAAAGATTTAGGTAATGAATGGGAAGGGGAATAAGGTATTTTAGGGTTTAACGTGTTGATTCTTCATTTGGTTCATATTATTCTTTTGTACATTGTAATTCTATTTTGTAATTGAATGCATTTTGTAATCTTATTAATCAAATTGATTGATGTCATCTATTGTTTGTGTTTCATTTCATTCATTTGGTGAGACTGTGACATTTGTTCGATACTTTGAGTATGCCTATAATTATAATAGTCAATATTATTAGTCAAATGATTAGACACGTTGGTAAATTGTGGTGAAAGAGGACCTCTACAAAATAGCATCATACTTTTTGTTTTTTTCTCAAAACAACGCCATACCTTTGTTTTTTTTCACAAAATAGCATAATACTTATGTTTTTATCACAAAATAGAATCAAACTTTTGTTTTTATCACAAAGTAGCATCATACTTTCGTTTTTATCACAAAATAGCATCATACTTTCATTTTTTCACAAAGTAGAACCATACTTTCGTTTTTTTACAAAGTAGCATCATACTTTCGTTTTTATCACAAAATGGCATCGTACTTTTGTTGTTTTCACAAAATAGCATCATACTTTTGTTTTTTTCACAAGTAGCATCGTACTTTTGTTATTTTCACAAAATAGCATCATACTTTTGTTTTTTTCACAAGCAGCATCATACTTTCGTTTTTTCACAAAATAACATCCTACTTTCATTTTTAACCCACAATGGCAACAAAGTTTCATTTTTAACCCAAAATGACAAGATACTTTCATTTTTCACCCACAATTACAGCAAAGTTTCATTTTCAACCCACAATGGCAGCAAAGTTTCATTTTTAATCCAAAATGACAACATGCTTTCATTTTTAACCCACAATTGCAGCAAAGTTTCATTTTTTTTATATGAGAAGGTTTTAACCCTGCTTCACCAAGCTTCACCATAAGAGATTTACATTCTAGTGTACGGTGAAACTTCCTATGAGATCGATGCTTCATCACCTTCATCGGTGTCATGGTCAAGTCATGAGTGTGTGTATTATTAAACGAGTCTACCAACCATTTCCCATACTCATGTCTTCTTATTTGAAGCTTTTCTTGGCATCCGAATCTAACATCTATGAGATGTTTTTTTTTCTCTTTTTCACCTGAAGCATTTTTCCACCCATTTGAAACCTTCTCTGATGCATACATATATCTTCCGATAAGGCTCATTTTTTGTGCTTTTATCTGCATCATCTTTATGTATACCAAA
The DNA here is from genome assembly GCF_002870075.4 of Lactuca sativa. Classification (NCBI taxonomy): domain Eukaryota; kingdom Viridiplantae; phylum Streptophyta; class Magnoliopsida; order Asterales; family Asteraceae; genus Lactuca; species Lactuca sativa. The sequence goes on from NC_056628.2 coordinate 9,154,092, forward strand.
GCCATCTAAAAAGGCATAATCATAATAAAATGGAGAGGCATCGTCAGGTATGAAATCCCTAATTTTCTCGACCAGACAAGACCGCTTTATTTGTGTTTAATTTAAAAACATAGTTTGTTTGTAAATGCAGAATTTGTCCAATAAAAAGTATTTTTGAATAAAATGTTTTTCGTTGATTATTAGAACTTGGGGTTTCCTAACTGATACAATACATAAGTATAAATGTAATTATCACAGACCTTACATTAACTTATTATACTAATAGCCTAAACTCATGGAATCTCTCAATGGATTGCACTTGCATACCGCTACCTGTGATACAAAGAAACTAAGTGGGTCAAGCTTGGGAGTATGTGTTGGATTAGTGTCTAAGTCCATAACTATTTTGGTATGTACTTGACCCGATGGTGCATGGTCCTTTTGGGTTGCCTTCACCAAAGCAACTTGATAGGATGAATAATGGAGAGAAATGATTAAATATGATTTATTAATATATTATGAGAATAATATATTAAAGGAGAAATCATATTGTTTAATTAATATTAGTCAAGAGTTAATAAGAATTAATTTGTGGCTAAAAGGCATTAATTAAACTTAAGGGACTAGAACTGTCAATTGTGTGATAGTTGAATATTGAGCTAATGGACTCCATATTAAAGGGGTGGATGAATTCTATGGGGAAACCCATTAGAAATCGTCCAAAGGCTTTAAGGAAGGAGCCCATGGGTTGCTTAGGGCTTAAGCATCCAAATTAGGGTTTCCTTGTTAGATAACCCTAATAGCCTCACTATTTAAGGAACCCTTATGCCCCAAAAACGTGGACAAGACTTCTTCTAGGGTTTCCACACGTTTTGGGCAACCTCCTTCTCTTCTCCTCTTCATCCTCTTGCTCTTGGTGTTTGTGAACCATTAGAGGAGTGACATTTGTGACTCTAAGCTTCCTAAAGTCAATACAAGAAGGATTTGAGATTGTTATTGCTACATAACAATCAAGGTATGATCTAAACCCTAATTTATATGTTATACTGATTATCATATGCTAGATCTAGGGTTTATAGTCTTGGATAACTTGCATGTACAATAGAGAAACCTAGATCCAAGCATTAGGGTTTGTATGAGCACATAGGATGTTCTTACGGCCAAAACCCATCAGTGGTATCAGAGCCTAGATTGGTTTCTATTGTATTGATGCATATTTGATTGAAATCAGCACTAAAAATCGAAATTTTTGGGTTCTGAGTGTTTAACTCGCCGAGTCACTTGGTGCACTCGCCGAGTCAGGTGTACTCGACAAGTCCAAGTCCAGACTCGACGAGTCGAAACGTCTGTCAGCTAATTTTCGCGATTTTCTTCCTGTTTTAGCTTGGGATAATTACCATAAACATGTTTTTGTTATAAAATCCAAATTTTATCAATATTTGGTGATTATCCTTACCTAAATAGAAGAAAATTGTCAAAATTTAGATAATCATTTGTTTTATTAGATAATATTTGATTATTTGTAATTTAGATTTGAATTATCTTGTATGAAAAGTTTCAATTTTCCCCTTTAGGTTTTATAGTTTAAATTTGAACTTGAAAGTTTTGTTTTGAAATTTAAATAGTTGAAACCCTAATGTTTTGAAAAGGTTTCAAAACTTGCCCTCAAGTTTTGGAATTTAAATTTTGATTAAAAGTTTAATTTTGATGTACATTTAAATTCTAAACCCTAATGTTTTGAAATGTTTCAAAACTTGCTCTCAAGTTTTGGAATTTAAAAGTTGATTAAAAAGTTTAATTTAGGAATGTTAAATTCTAAAACCCTAGTATTGTTTTTGAAAAGTTCAAATCACACCCTTATGGTTTTATTAATTAATTAAGGTGTATAATTAAAAGAGGTTTAATAAATCCATAAAGTTTTGGTTTACAATTTAATTGAATTAAAAGTATAATTGTTAAATTTAACCACCTAGTATTTTAAAAGTGTGAAATACACCCTATACTATATATATCATTAAAAGTCTAACATTATATATATGTATGAGTAGAATTCAGTCTTACCGTTAGTAGGCCTCATTCACGAAGTTGGTCTATAAGGGGTGTTTAAGGAAATTGCCTATAAAATGGCGATTGAATGGGTATCCACTCTTACCCACCGCACTCTTAACTAGTGGAGGGTTGTTAGCCGAACGGGTAGGATAGGACAGAACTTTCCATTATAAGTATAATGAAGTACAAAAGTAACTAAATGTTTTACAAATTCCCAATCTTAGTTACTTTAGGCAAAAGTGAATTGATGCAATTCCATGAAATTACACTTTGTGCCCTTGCGAAGACGTTAGTGGAGCGCGTGTGGTTAACCGGCACACTAAATGGTTCTTAGCAAAGGTAGCAAAGGGTGACTCAATGTTTTTCATAGTTCGGTGGAGCGTGTGTGGTTAACCGGCACATCAAATAGGTGAATGTAACATGTGGGGGCACCGTGTAAGTTTGCATGGTTATTCATACCCGCTTTGTGATCCTCGGCATCGCAGTCACAAACTAGAGGGGCAAATCGAGATTTAAACATGCCGTTGAAATGTTCAATGAATCTCAAAGGATCTAGGAGTTTTCATAGATTTAAAACTTAAATTTCTTTTTCGTTTTTCATGGTGGAAATTAGTGAATTGTCATTCACTTACCTTCAAATATTCTGCAACTAGATTACGGCATCCCTTTTCTAGGTTGTAGTGTATTGTGTTGGGTCCTAGCCTTAATATCTCATTTGGGTGATTTTATTAAGGACTCAATCAATCAACTAACTTTTTTCTCCCATTTTGTAGATGTCAAATTTCGACAACTATGTTCTTCCTAAATCCCGTGGAACAAGCATTCCATACGAAGATGATATTCCACGATTCGATCGAGGAACAAGAGATCATGCTTCACTTCCTCCTCCTCCTCCAATTATTCTCCCTAACCCACAAGATCGAAGAATTGAAAGGTTCAATGTCACTAAATCCCTATTGGAAATGAAACATGAAGATGGTAAACCTATGTGTGCCCACGTTCTAGGAATGAAATCACACATCAATAGGTTGATTATGTTGGGTGCGTCATTCCCTGATGAGTTGGCTATAGGCTGGGTTCTACAGTCATTCCCTGAATCATATAATGAGTTCAAAAGAAAGTATTATATGATGGATCATGACGCAAACCTCATTGACCTAACTTACATGCTCATTGCTGCTAAATCAGAAATGGTTTGGCAAAGCAATGGAGCATATTTGTTGGGAAAGTCAACCAACCATGCTTCTGAGGACGTCCTAGGAGAATCGAATTGCGTTTGCTGACAAGAGAAAGGGCGTTGGATACAAGTCTGCCCTAGGAGCCTGAAGAGTCCAGAAGATGGGAGAGTCAAAGAGTATGGCTGTACTTCAGGTAAAATCCACTATCTAATTCCATTAAGTTCCTATTCGTTGATTCTTAATACATGATGTGATAAGATTGCATTTAAATGTTTTGCAGGATCGGTGAAAAGAGAGGAAGCTTGATGAAAGAGCAAGATGAATCTAATCACGAAGAAATGGATCTCGATCGCATGGATTTGAAGATTAGATTTTGAGCTTAAAAAGTTATGATAGAGTTGTTAGGAATTTTCTTTTGACTACATAGTTTTCAATTGATTTTGCATTGTAAGGACAAATGTCTTCCGCTGCCTTTATAAATAAAATAAATTTTTTGATATGACTTATTTGTTTATTTATTTATTTCGTTGCAATGAAATCATTATGAAAATTGATGTTTGCATATTTCTACAACGAATGGATAAGATTCTTAATTATGTTAATAGTGGAAATGTCAAGAATTTACCAAATAGGGAGAGTTTCTCATCGCCCAAGTTTCAATTGGACAGAAACTTGGAATCATGCAACTTGGTTGCACGATGAATGAGAAATTTCATATTTGGAAATTAGACTAGTTCGTTGACAAAGTGTCAAGTGAAGGACTAGGAGATCGAGTACACAAAGTTGTGTGTTAATCAAGTCCACCACAAGGGTAATAAAGATATTCGTCATGATTTACTAAAGGATTAGTAAATATGATTATACTTATAAGATTAAGTGTAATTCTGAATTGATTGAAAAAGATTTAAATCAATAGCAGAACGAATAAAAGAATCAAGTAGGCAGAAAGATAAAAGTTTCTCTATTCTAAGAAGAAGGGAGAGTACCTTTTATACTTTATGATATGTCTTAATGATTAAGAACCATATTTCAATTGATCCTCTAAATAAGTCTTAGTACAAGTGTATGTATAAGAAGAGGAATCAAGAATTGAAGAAATGGTTCAATCAAGAAGTCAATCATACTTCATTCCAAAACAAGTCTTAGGGTTAAGATTGTAATATTGAGTGACAAGTCTTAAGAAGGTTTATAACATTCATCAAATGTAGAATTTGGAAAAAGGCTTTCCTATTCTCGCACATTTGAAATTGGAAAGTTGTGATATCTTGGATAAGACAAAGACCAATTAGGACCAATTTTATGAAATGTTTTATCTTGATAAAGGCTACACTAACTCTTGAATTTTTGTTTGTCAAGAAAGGTTTATTGACAAGAGAATCTTATATGTCAAGGAGTCAGTGGGAGTCTTAATGGTCTTGAAAGGTTTCAAGAACAAATCAAGAATAAACATTATCGATCATCACTAGCACACGAGTAGAGGTTTACAACCTATCGTCTTGACATTATCTTGTTTCTGTGCTATTCCAGTTGAGTTAATTATGCATGTGAGTACTATGAGTTCTCATTTGAATGCATAAAAGGCAAGGACCTTGATCAATGAAAAGTGCATTGATAGGAAAGGGTGAACTGCTTAACTGCTTGGAAGACATGGTGGGCAGCCGTGTTACCACAAGGCAAGAAATCAAGATTGAGAAGGTTCGGTCCATATGAGTTTGGATCTGTCGCAAACTTTGGTTTTGACAAATTCACATGGATAGGAACACATACACCATTAAAATCTAAGTGTCATAAGATTCCCTCCTTCATGAAAATGACTGTGAGGAAATGCTTTCACTAAGGAAGATTTTAAGAAGATAGTGATTGTGAAAATTGTATTCTCGAATTCGATTATGGTTACGGTATCCCTTTCCATGATTCGAATTATGAGATTTGGCAATTAGTCTAAATTGTTTAAGACACACATATAAACTATCTATGGCTAAGGTGTATAAGTTTAAGAAGCTTTGATAAAAGATTATAAAAACATTGGGTATTAGAAATATGAACTTAAAGAAATTCAATAGGCATTGTTATTCTGAAAGTTAAGTTGTTTCTAAATACATGTCAAAGCTAGTAGGAGCATAAGTGTTATGTTTATAATAATCATCGTGATAGTGGGAGCATAAATGTTATGATTGCATGATTATTAAGGAAAGTATTGCAAGTTAACAATATTAATTATAGAAAACAAGAGTTATACTTTGCAAAGTCGCAATGGTTGTAAAGTTGTTTTGCTATAATTAAGGGACAGAATATTATGCTTCATTTCAAATATAAAGGCTTAGGTTATGAAATGTTAATAAATTTAGTCAATGAAACATAGTGCGTTCTTAAAATTCGATTATGATTACGGCATTCCTCTTCATATTTCGAATTGAGAGAACGTAGCACATAAAATATTATGGCAGAAGTTTAATAAAGTATTGAATCTTTATGCATCGTGTCGCATACGCTTCGGGTATAGGATCGATGGAAAATGCTATAATATTTGACCATTCTAAAATTTTCCAAATGTCTAGTGAATTTAGAGGGAAAAGGACAAGAATCGGTTTTGACTAAGATAATTAGACAACTCTCAAAGGACAATCCAAAGTTCGCCGAGGATTGGTCGCTTGTGAGTAGTTGGAAGCATGATATTGGATGGACCATATCGACATTATTATGAATAGATAAGATTCTATTAAGAATGAGTTGTCATATGGAAAATATGGAAATGTTTCCATATTGGGAATTGGATATTGAGAATTAATGCCTAGATTAGAAACTTTTATGAAAAAGGATATTCAAAGGAATGTGCTTTGAGTGAGAGACATCACATCTGTGGAATTGTCTTGTAACAATATCCAATAGAGGACTTTGTAATTTCATTGGCAATAGTCATTGTGACTGTAGTGCAGTGATATTACGAAAGGATCATTGCATAAAATGTTAGAATCTAACATATTCTATAAGTGGCAAGAATTTGATATTCTTTCACTTATGGAATAGGATTAGGAGTTGTGAAATGAGTATGATTGGAAATGCGTTCATTTGATCTATTTCACAAAGTAAGAACCGTAGGTAAACATTGTGTGCATGCTGAGAGTATGGGACAAGTGTTGTAAGAATTCAAGTAAGAAGTTGATTACCCGAAACGACAAATAATGAGTAATCGATATGGTGATAAATAAAAGGTGTTTTATTTATACTCAAAGGTTTGAGGCCATATGGGATTAGTATTATTCTTGTGTTTCACTTTGCATGTTTTGACTTCCTGAATAATTTAATTGGTTGAGAACAGTCAAATTATTTAAACAGGGACATAGTCGTTCATATGTTGGAAGTAGATATGAATGAAGACTTTCGTGAATTGGTGTGTGGATTGTCTAAAGAGTATTAGACATAAGCAAATGTTTGCTGCAACGTTCATAAGTGCTTATGAATATGATTTGAGCATTGGATTAAACCCACGCTCACTTGGATCACTTCATGGATTGTTATCATAAGTGATTAGTGAGACGATAATATCTTATATTCTTGAAACTGAGATGTGTGAGTTGTATCTTGCAAGTCGGTTACACATTGATAATATGTAAACGCATCAGTAACTTGGTGTTATAAAACATATTGTTGTGTGTGATTTGGTGAGTGAGTGCAAGCGAGCATTGAGTCAAAGTTTATCCGTTCCTTTTATTCAAAGTAGGATAAAAGCGATATCTATGGGCCCCTCGATGATTTAGTGATGGCACCTAAGTGCTTGGCCAAGCCGATACTAATTTGATGTGTTCAAATTGTAGTCTGTTGTCAGTCGTCATAAATTTGAATTCGGGAAACAGCACATAGACAGAGAGAATGATTTAGATCCATGTCTCAGTCTATACGATATCTAGAATGGAGGAATATATGATCCCTTATCTAAAGGACACGCGTATCTGATAGGATCAGAGTTGACAGCGGCTTTGGAAAGCTACGATTGCAGATCAGGATCTGAAGTCATACGCAGAATAGTTATTAGACTTATCCAAGTGGGAGACTGTTGGATTAGTGTCTAAGTCCATAACTATTTTGGTATGTACTTGACCCGATGGTGCATGGTCCTTTTGGGTTGCCTTCACCAAAGCAACTTGATAGGATGAATAATGGAGAGAAATGATTAAATATGATTTATTAATATATTATGAGAATAATATATTAAAGGAGAAATCATATTGTTTAATTAATATTAGTCAAGAACTAATAAGAATTAATTTTGTGGCTAAAAGACATTAATTAAACTTAAGGGACTAGAACTGTCAATTGTGTGAGTTGAATATTGAGCTAATGGACTCCATATTAAAGGGGTGGACGAATTCTATGGGGAAACCCATTAGAAATCGTCCAAAGGCTTTAAGGAAGGAGCCCATGGGTTGCTTAGGGCTTAAGCATCCAAATTAGGGTTTCCTTGTTAGATAACCCTAATAGCCTCACTATTTAAGGAACCCTTATGCCCCAAGAACGTGGACAAGACTTCTTCTAGGGTTTCCACACGTTTTGAGCAGCCTCCTTCTCTTCTCCTCTTCATCCTCTTGCTCTTGGTGTTTGTGAACCATTAGAGGAGTGACATTTGTGACTCTAAGCTTCCTAAAGTCAATACAAGAAGGATTTGAGATTGTTATTGCTACATAACAATCAAGGTATGATCTAAAACCTAATTTATATGTTATATTGATTATCATATGCTAGATCTAGGGTTTATAGTCTTGGATAACTTGCATGTACAATAGAGAAACCTAGATCCAAGCATTAGGGTTTGTATGAGCACATAGGATGTTCTTATGGCCAAAACCCATCAGTCTGGTGAGTAGATAGGGTTTTCAAATATTGTTTTAAGTATATTTTAACACGACAAATAGATTTAACCCTAATTACTCGTTCCTTTTATTCTCACTCTTTGATCCTAAAATGATAATCTCAAGGGTTTTATCCTAAAGGATCTTTGTAATAACAACTAGACAACATTGCTTCGAGGATTCCTTAGCAATACATGTATATAAGGCAACCATGAGGCGGTTAAAGTAGACAAATTAACACAATCCACACTCCAAAATATTATGACTCATTAACACCTACATATTGTAAGTCTGCTAGTGTTTCATTGGACTGTCTAGAATAGTCAATGGTCGTCATCAATACTCTACTAGATGACTACCCTCAGTTGGGCATAGTCTCTTACCATTACATTATCTATGGTATGGTTTCTCACCATTATTCTATCTCTAGCATGGTCTATCACCATTATATTATCTCTTTTCTTTCTCTACCCTTTTTACCCGATACAATATAAGTATAATAAAGTACATATATAATTTATTGTGAGTAAAACTCATGATCTCATTTAGCACAATTCTGAAGAACAGATAATAAGCACATATGACATCTAATCAAATTAAATATGTGATATCTATGTGTAAGTTAGAAGTAACTATGCACTCACTTGATAAAAGTTGATACCTTGGAATTTACGCAGAACTTCGCCTTGGCACTTTATCTTTTCCTATGACATGACATATGTTCATATTACTAAGTCTTAGTCTAGATTCCTCACTAATCTTAATGTCTACATCAAGGTCTATCAAGTAAGGAACAACCAGGTAGGATCATATTGGAGGTAGGGTCTGTTTGGTATACAGAGTATACTGTTTAGAAATCCCACTTTAAACACCTCATTAAATCCAGCATATACATCATCCCCATAAGTAGATCAACCAATATAATGACTTGGAATCACTAGTAAATCTTAATTATAGGTTTATAATAACAAATATGACTATAATTACAAGTTACACTTAAATAAAATAAGTGTAACTTAACTTATAGAGCTTTCTGATGAAAACCAGGAACTAAGCAGACAAAACTCTGACCTGAGAGCTTGTAATCAGCAGCTATCTGACACCTTAGGGCTTTGCCGAAGACTTAATTATAAAGAAGGTTTCTGACCAAAATGGAGAGAAAATTGAGGGAGAAAGCTGGAAGGTGTGGGAAATCGAATTTGTAAGGCATTTTTGGCTTACACATCACGCATCCGGCCGGTATGTGTTGGGCACTCGATCAGGGTTGCTGACATGGCGTCGTCTGGGTGGTGATACTTGGCAGATTCTAGGTGGTGTGTCAGTGCACACCGCGCGCTCTGTCGTTGCGCGTGAATTTTTATATATCTTTAAAAATTCATATCTTCTTGATACAAGCTCCGTTTTTTACGTTCTTTATATTCACACGTAGGTATCGATGAGATCTACGAGTTTCCTTTAGACTCTGTCGGCTAATTTTGACTTTATTTTTAAAGTTATATTTTCAACAGACTTAAACTGCTAAAGTCCGTTAAAAATTTATAACTCTCTTGTTCGATGTCCATTCTCAACTGTCTTTATATCAATGTAATCCTATTAATGAGATCTTCGGTTCTCGTTTAGATTATTTTTCCTAACAATCGACCGGTTTCTATTTCGGTTTCGGAGTCGTATACCGCTACGTTGAAACTTTGAAAAATCATAACTTCCTCTCACGAAGTTATATTTAGGCGTTCTTTATATATATGCTATCGATTTTACGATTCCTATGACTTTTTCTTAGATTATTTATCATAAATAATCTTCTATCAAAATATTAGTTTTAATCAACTAGTCTTATCTTGCGAGCATTACAAGTATCTCCCCCGTCCCAGAATCATCAGCAAAATAGGGTTTGTATAATGACTCTGTACGTTACCATTCCATCCTAGGTAATAACCGTCACTGAGAAAATAAAAAATAAAAAATGCAAAGTTTTTTTGAGTAAATAAATAAAATTGAGGTTTAATAAAAGGAAATTACAATATATAAGATTTTTTTATGATATTAACCTATTATTTACTTTTTTTTTTAAATGGAAAATCTAACTTACTCCTAAACTACTTTTTAAATCCACTTATATCCACGACGAAACTTGAACCCTCAATCTCAAAAAAGAAAGACAACACCGAATATCGCTAGTAACAAACATGGATTTTGTTTTGTGTTGTGATAAATCTCAAAGCCTTTTTTGGAAAAAGAAAAAAAACAAGTTTTTACAAAACACAAAAAGGAATCAAACGCATACAGATGATGCTATTTATTTCATCGGACATAAATTCACCTCCCCTTTCACCTTTTTTATGTTTTTGCAATGAGACAGTTAGTGGGGTAGTCTTTATCAACACCAAAAATGGTGACCAACGGTCCTTTTCATATCCCTAATGTTTTGATTCTTTTGTTTGTACCCGTTCAAGACATTGATCGGTAAATTCGGATATTACATATACAAGTCACTATCATGTTATTATTCCTTCTCTTAGAAACTACAAAAATGATTTTGTGTATTAGTAGTATATTCTAGTTTGACAAGTAAAAGTTAAACCACAATTATTTTTTACTTGTATTATAAATAAAGACAAAACTGCACAAATGGTCCCTGTGGTTAGCTCAAAATTGCCACTTTGGTCCAAAAAAGTTTGGACTAGCACCACAGGTCCAAACTTTTCATTTTGTTGCGAATTTGGTCCAATTTGGTATGAACTTTTTTATAATGACGATTTTGCCCTTACTATTTTTTTTTCTTTTTCAGTTTTTTTATTAATTCTATTAATTTTTTGATGAAATAAAAAAAACAAAATAAAAAAACCAACTAACCCATCCATCTCTCTCTCTCTCTCTCTCTCTCTCTCTCTCTCTCTCTCTCTCTCCACCGTGTCACCGGAAACCAGTGATAGCTGCCGAAAGCCACTGCCACCTGCCGGAAACCACCACAATCTGTCGGAAATCGCCGCCACAACCACCATTCTTGTCGGAAACCACCTCCAAAACCTCCATTCTATCCGCATTTCATCTTTCTTCTTCTTCACTCTCTTCTTCTCCGAAAACCTCATGAACTATCACCACCATTTGATGAATTCAAACATAATTTTTCCAAATATGAAGAACAAAACATTCTATTTTTTCTGATCTGAAGAACAAGAAGTACTTACAAACTTGAAAACCACAAGATTAACTAGATTTGTAAAGGCACAAGAACTATTTACAGATTTGTAGAAGCTTAACATTCTTAAATCAAAATTCAAAAAAAAAATCTACACTGATATGGATCAAGAAAGATGAACACGATGCTGATATGGATCTAGAAAGACCAAGACAAAAAAAACTGGCAGCGAATACGTTGCCTGAGTCGTTCGAAGGTGTTGAAACCCCTTCATCAGAGCTTCCATCGTCTTTAGATCTTGAAAAAAGGACGATAGTTTTTTTTTTTCAGAATTGTAAAGGACGAAACTAGGATTTTTCTCAGTTTCTCTTCTTCTCCGTCGCCCTTCCCATATGGATTAGGTTTTTGTCCTGAAAATCGAGCTACCACTGTGGGATGGGTTTCCAGATATAAAGAGGAAGAGGGTTTTCAGATCGATAGATCTGAAGAAAATTTTCAGACTTCACCGGTGTAGATCTGTTCTCGTCTAAGGAGATTGGAGACATGAGCTCGCGACTGAAGACTCTCGAGGCAAAGAGGCGGATTTTGATTCAAGGTTTTATCCTCCACCGTTTCGTCTTCAGATCACCATGTGTGACTTCAGATGAAGAACCCGAGAAGCGATGAACTCGATTTGATTCCGTCTTCTGATTTCATATTCTTCTTTCTCCATTATTCGATCTTCCCTCTATTTTCCCTTCCTTGATTGTTTAGGGAGAAAAGTCTAGAGAAGAAACATATCTCAGATCTCGTTTTGGTTGGACGAGAGAGAGAGAGAGAGAGAGAGAGAGAGAGAGAGAGAGAGAGAGAGAGAGAGAGAGAGAGAGAGAGAGAGAGAGAGAGAGAGAGAGAGAGAGAGAGAGAGAGAAGAGAGAGAGAGAGAGAGAGAGAGAGAGAGAGAGAGAGAGAGAGGAGAGAGAGAGAGAGAGAGAGAGAAAAGGAGGGGTTAGTTGGTTTTTTTAATTTATTTTTTATTTATTTCATCAAAAAATTAATAGAATTAATAAAAAAACTGAAAAAGTAAAAAAAAAAATTAAGGGCAAAATCGTCATTATAAAAAAGTTCATATCAAATTGGACCAAACTCGCAACAAAATGAAAAGTTTGGACCTATGGTGCTAGTCCAAACTTTTTTGGACCAAAGTGGCAATTTTGAGCTAACCACAGGGACCATTTGTGCAGTTTTGTCATAAATAAATGTTACTTGAATGTAGAAATGCGATTTTATAAGGGTTTATGTCATATTTAGGTTAAGAAATATCTCTAACTTACTCATTTACCCATTTAGTCATGAAAGTTCTAATATGGACAAGTTTTCCACTAAAATTAAACGAACGATTTATCAACAATTAAGTGAGAAACTAGTTTTCTTTTATGTATCCATTAAATTTAGTTGGTAATACATATTGCACCTAAGAAAACACCATTCAACTATAAAAATTCTTGATTTCCAAATAAACTCCAAACACTATTATAGGAATTTGAGAAAAACTAGTTTGTTCAAACTTTAAATTATGCAAATGGATACCCAAATATCAACTACAAACTCAACATAAAACCGATCATTTCCCTCTTAAACTAACACTCTTCCTTTTCTGACTTAATGCGAATCTACGCGCCATAGAAGGATTATAAAACTTTCTCATGTGTTGAGACAATCTATGAATACCACGAAGATCACCAATTCTTGAAAGTTGCATCAAGAAAGAATCAAACTTTTGATAAGGCAATTTCATATCTTTATTCAAAACTTCTTCCAAAAGACCACAAGCATCCTCTATTCTTTCACACCCAAAAAGCCCTTCTATCATTACACAATAAGAATCAGTATCATGAATATCCATCTCATCCCATATCTCAAACGCCCTAATCGGATCACTAATCTTGAAAAACATCATAATTAGCATGTTATAAGATTGGACACTTGGCACACAACCCGCTTCAATCATTTTCTTGAAAAGATTACATGCTTCTTTACTATCTTTATGATCACAAAGAACCTTTAGAAAACAATTGTATGTAACAATGTCAGGAGGGTAACCTTTGTTTTTCATATCTTCCAAGAATTTATAAGCATAATCGACTTTTCCAGCTAAGCACATCCCTTCAATCATTTCTCTATATGTTGAAACATCAGGGAGGCATCCACTAGATGCCATGTCATCAACAAGTTTAAAACATTCATCCATTTTATTTTCACGTGCAAATGCAACAATCATGATAGCATATGTTTTAGCAGTGGGTGAAGACATGAATGTACCTTTTTCTTTCATGAATTTCAAAAGTTCATAAGCTTCTGAGATCATTCCAGATTTACAAAACGTATCAATGGCAGTGTTGTAGGTGAAATTTTCTGGGGTATGGCCCATTTGGATCATTTCATCAAGTATTTGCATACTTCTTTTAGGGTTTCTCACTCTACACCAACCGAAAAACAAGATGTTATATGTGCTAGCATTGGGCTTGACTTTGTTCTTTATCCTCATGAACATGGATTCAGCATCTTCAACTAAACAAGACTTGCAAAAAGCATCTATTAACACGTTGAACGCATCGATTTCTGGCTGGAGTTTTTTAAGCTTGACTTTTTTCTTCTTTGCAAACTTATGAAGATGAGTCAAATGCTTATCTGCGTACTGCTTCAGAATCTTTAACAATGCTTCGATAGGCACTTTAGTTTTGTTGTTTCTCTTCATGTAATCTAGAAGATCACAAACTATACGATACTGTTTTGCCTTGTATTTTGTATTTGATAAGATATCGATCATCTCATTATATGCCTGAGGTTCATGACTGTAGTTTTCCTGATTCCCAGCCCATGTGAAAAACCTAAAAGCTAAATTCTCCTGATATCTAAGACTCCCTAAAATCTCGATCACCAAGGGTGTAGTCAATTGAACACCAGCTTCGTCAAGAGACCTCTCCATGTAACTATTTTGTGGGTTGTTAGGCTTACAGTCTATGATAATATTGTACAAATTTTCACCAACAATGGAAGTTGGAACACATCCTTTAGGTTGTTTATCTACAGTGGTATCATCAGAACCAGAATCACCATCTTTTTCATCCAATTCACCATCACTGCTTAAAGGTGAAACTTGCCCACCAGGTGTTCGATCAAATGCATCATTACCACCTCCACTATAAGAGTGAATCAGTGTCAAATTACGATTACCCATTTGTCGAAACAAACTCAGAAGTGAAATGCGACTAAATTCCAATGATTTAAGCAACGAATTCGACATGGGTGCATTGAAAGAGCTATGATACAGAGGTATCGACGAACTTACAATTGGCGAGAGCTTATGATGATATAACGTGTAGGAGAAGATGCTACGGCGATGAATTTGGGTAACGAGAGTAATGTTGATTCGTAACATTTGCAAGAAATGGATTTAACGAAATCGAATCAATTAATCGATCGATAAGATTGATATTCACTTATTTGTACGCTCGTGAGAATGGTGTAACTCAATTTTGACTCCCTATTAGTCAACATCTATATAGTTTATACCGTAGTTTGGGTTTTTTTTTCATTGTTATTTAGGTGTTTGTTTTTTGAAACCTATAAATCGTTTTTAACTAAAAATATAAAATCAAACTCACGGTTTTATGAAGAGTGACGTCAGATTTTTTTGATATGGAATAATTTGATATATCTCTTATCAATCTAACTTGTTTTTCATTTATTAGTGAGTAATGTGTTGATGAGATTGGCTACATGATAATGTGTCCATGCTTTCTCCATTGATGAATTTTCGTTTTCATATATTAAATTTTCTATTCGTATATATTTGTTTTAGTTTTCGTATATGATCATGATCGGGTACGCTATAATTTGCATTCTATATGACCAACATGGAAAAGAAAAATCACTTCTCGAACTCAAAAACAAGAAAAGTGGATCCAAATTTGAACTTGAATCCTACTTATGTATTTTTACCTCTTGGAGCAAGCATGTAAATACAACAATGAACTCAAAAACAAGAAAAGTGGATCCAAATTTGAACTTGAATCCTACTTATGTATTTTTACCTCTTGGAGCAAGCATGTAAATACAACAATTACTATAATATTCATTTAACTTGTGCTTCTAAAATGGGTCATCATAACATTACATATATTATACAAGATACAACCCTTTTTATATATGATTCCATATCATCGTCTTAATTTTCATTTTTTTTTAAAGCAGAGTAAATTACATTTTGAGAAATTAAATATTCTTCTACATTTTATTTTTATTTATCTTCCTAACATATCCAATGTTGACATGTATCAGATTTATTGACATATTTAGGGGATGTTTGGCTTAGTCCTTTTTGTAAAAAAAAAATTTGTAAAAAAACTTTTTATAAAAGTTATTTTTTAAAATGTGTTTGGTTTGACTTTTGAACAGAAAAAGTAACAAATTAAAGTGTTTGGTTTAACTTTTACATTTAAAATGACAAAAAAGAACATGTTTAGGGTAGATGAGGGGTATATTGGTAATTTAATATTTTTAGCTGGTAAAAAGTTGGAAAAAATCAGATAATCGTGACTTTTCAAAAAGACTCAAATTATTCTATGGAAAAAATCATTTACAAAAATCCTTTTCCCCTTGCCAAACATGTTTTAAGACTTTTTCTAAAAAATAAAGTGAAAAATCATTTAAAAAACTAAGTCAACAATTGATTTAAATTTTGTCCACTTCTCCAACATTAGTTTTGGTCCCTGATCCAGTGATCCTCTTGAAACACGTTTGACAAGTAAAGGCTACGACCGGGTTCGCTTTAAACCCGTTTGCATTTCATCAAATCTCGCTCGCTATTTCCCCCAATCCTCTGCTGAAAACCGTCTCTGCCCCCTGAAGTCGCTGTCGGCTCCATTCGCCAGTTCGCCACCAGATATGAGCGGCCATGATTCAAAATACTTCTCCACAACTAAGAAAGGAGAAATCCCTGAGCTCAAAGAGGAGCTCAATTCTCAGTATAAGGTTCTACTTTTTTCTCTTTCGTTTATACACAGTAATATGTACCTATAGATCTATATGAGGTTATTGTAATTGGCTGTGTTGATCTAGTCATTTAATAACTAGATTTGCGTAACTATATTATCAGATCTATTATCGTATCAAATGGTTTTATCGATGAGATCGTTGTAGTTTGTTGATTGGGAGCATGAATTTACATGTAGTAGGATTTTGAATTACTCTGGAAATTTGTTATAGTCTTAAGTAGTTGTGATTAGGTTCCTTCTCTTCTCTGAAGCTCCGATATTCTGTTCTCCTGAAAACTGAAAAATATATACATGGAGTAATGAATTAATCAGTCATGATGAGCTTTAGTTTTAGTTTGAGCGTTCAAGGCTACTGGTCTGGAAAACCATGAACTTTCCCTGTGAATACTTACAGGTGGCAGTAACCACTGAACTACACAGAAGTTGGACAATGCAGCCTTTGCATTTTACAAATTCTTTTAGTTTCAATCTTTGAGTGTTTTACTTTTTTGTGATCTGAAAGCACATAATGATGGCTAATTTGCATTACTGTCAGCTAGTCGATTTGATGAAAATCTTTTTTTCTGCATTCCAGGATAAGAGAAAAGATGCTGTTAAAAAGACAATTGCAGCTATGACAGTTGGGAAGGATGTATCATCACTTTTCACAGATGTCTTGAACTGTATGCAGACTGAAAATTTGGAGCTCAAAAAGCTTGTTTACTTGTATCTCATCAATTATGCTAAAAGTCAACCCGACCTAGCAATACTTGCAGTTAATACCTTCGTGAAGGTATAAACTAGTATAAACTCACTTTTCACATCCACATAATTGTTCCCCATTAAAGACACTGATTTTGTTTTTTTACATGTAACAGGATACACAAGACCCAAATCCTTTAATCCGGGCTTTAGCTGTTCGAACAATGGGATGCATCCGAGTTGATAAAATCACAGAATATCTTTGTGACCCCCTCCAGAGGTGTCTCAAGGTTAACATCGCCTTTATTTCATGTTTTGATCTTCAGTAATCAATCAACTACAAATATATTAAGATGATTTAAAATTGTCTTCAACAGGATGACGACCCATATGTTCGAAAAACAGCAGCTATATGTGTTGCTAAACTTTATGACATCAATGCTGAGTTAGTTGAAGATAGAGGTTTTCTTGATGCCCTAAAAGATCTCATATCTGACAATAACCCTATGGTAGTAGCAAATGCTGTTGCAGCTCTTGCTGAAATTCAAGATAACAGCAGTACACCCATTTTTGAGATCACTAGCCAGACCTTGTCAAAGCTCCTTACAGCTCTAAACGAATGCACTGAGTGAGTATGCTATTAAAGTCATTTACTATTTATCTACTAATTTGTGGTATTAAAGTCAATTTTGACATTATTCAGGTGGGGTCAAGTTTTTATATTGGATGCTCTTTCAAAATACAAGGCAGAAGATGCTCGTGAAGCTGAAAATATAGTAGAGAGAGTTACTCCAAGACTGCAACATGCGAATTGTGCTGTAGTTCTTTCAGCTGTTAAGGTGTGTTGTGTTATATTGATCTTTTATTTAATTTATGCTTTCTTATATTTCTAATCTGATTATTATTATTGTTATTGACTTTGTAGATGATTCTTCAACAAATGGAACTCATCACTAGTCCTGATGTGGTACGGAATTTGTGCAAGAAAATGGCTCCTCCACTTGTAACATTACTTTCTGCAGAACCTGAGATTCAATATGTTGCATTGAGGAACATTAACCTTATTGTACAGAAGCGCCCTACAATCCTTGCCCATGAAATTAAGGTATATTGTTTTTTTTTTTTAATATCATTTTGTCTGAAAAAAAGTATAAAATCTAAAGTAGTACCTATTTTCCAGGTGTTCTTTTGCAAGTACAATGATCCAATCTATGTGAAGATGGAAAAGTTAGAGATCATGATAAAGCTTGCTTCAGATAGAAACATAGACCAGGTAATTAGGGTTTGTTTTGTTTCCTTTTTTTTTTTGGCCAAATGACTATTTTATCCTTACATTCCAATAAATTTTACACTTTGTCAGGTATTATTGGAATTTAAAGAATACGCAACAGAAGTAGATGTAGATTTTGTGAGAAAAGCTGTTCGTGCTATTGGTCGATGTGCTATAAAATTAGAAAGAGCAGCTGAACGTTGCATTAGTGTTCTTCTAGAACTTATCAAAATCAAAGTCAACTATGTTGTTCAAGAAGCCATTATAGTCATCAAAGACATTTTCAGAAGATACCCCAACACGTAAGTTTCTAGAACCTTTGTTGTATTCCAAAATACAACTTTTTATTTTTAATCCAATCTTTCTTTTCAGATATGAATCTATTATAGCCACACTCTGTGAGAGTTTGGACACATTAGATGAACCAGAAGCTAAGGCATCAATGATTTGGATAATTGGTGAATATGCTGAAAGAATCGATAATGCTGATGAGCTTCTAGAAAGTTTTCTGGAAACCTTTCCGGAAGAACCTGCACAAGTTCAGTTACAGTTATTAACTGCAACTGTAAAACTTTTTCTTAAAAAACCAACTGAAGGACCACAACAAATGATTCAGGTTGTTTTAAATAATGCCACTGTGGAAACCGATAATCCAGATCTTCGTGATCGTGCTTATATATATTGGCGTCTTCTTTCAACCGACCCCGAGGTTTGTTTTTTTTCTTTAAAACAGAAATTTTTAGAAAATTAAAAAAAAACTAATATTAAAAATAACTATTTGATATGTCAGGCTGCAAAAGATGTTGTGTTAGCTGAGAAGCCAGTGATAAGTGACGACTCAAACCAATTTGATTCCTCTCTCCTTGATGAACTTTTAGCAAATGTTGCCACTTTATCATCAGTATACCACAAGCTTCCGGAAACATTCGTGACACGTGTCAAAACCTTACAGAAAACAGAAGAGGAAGAGTTTCCGGAAGGTTCCGAAGGAGGGTATTCCGAAACATCATCTGCACATGTTCCTGATAACGGGATAATCACATCACCGCCACCTGTCGCCCCTGTCCCCGACCTGCTCGATCTCATTGGTCTTGATAATGATAATGATAGTAATAGTAGTGTGCTATCGGTTGACCGGTCTTCAAAGTCAAAGCCTTCGTTGCCTGTTTTGTTGCCAGCTGGCAGTGGTCAAGGATTGGAAATCAGTGGTCAACTGGTTAGAAAAGATGGTCAGATTTTTTACAGTTTGATGTTTGAGAACAAGAGTGAAGTTGCGTTGGATGGATTTATGATTCAGCTGAACAAGAATACGTTTGGTATTGCGGCTGGTGGGCCGCTTCAGGTCCCGCAAGTGCAACCGGGGACATGTGAAATGACGGTTTTGCCCATGGTTCTGTTTCAGAATATAGCACCGGGCCCACCCAACTCCCTGTTGCAGGTTGCTGTGAAAAACAATCAACAGCCTGTTTGGTATTTTAGTGATAAAGTCTCGTTGCTTGTGTTGTTTACTGAAGATGGAAGAATGGAACGTGGTGCTTTCCTTGAGGTAATTTTAACTTTAACTTTTTTTTTGACTAAATTTCATTTTTAGTCCCTGAGTAATTTCATCTTACAATTTTGGTGCCTATTAGAGGAAAAAAAAAAAGTAACTGGGACGAAAACTGAAAATTTTGAAGAAAATCAGGGGCCAAAAGCGTAAATTGACATAATTTTGTGAACTGTGATTGCAGACATGGAAGTCATTACCGGATTCGAATGAGGTGTCGAAAGAGATGGAGGGAATTGTGATTAGCAATGTGGATGGAATTGTAGAGCAGTTGTCTGTTTGGAATATGTTTTTTATTGCTAAACGTAAGAATGGGAATCAGGATGTATTGTATTTATCAGCTAAGATTCCAAGAGGGATTCCATTCCTGATTGAAATTACAGCGGTTATTGGTGTCCCTGGAATCAAGTGTGCTGTCAAAACTCCAAACCCAGAAATGGCCCCCTTGTTCTTTGATGCCTTGGAATCACTCCTCAAGAGTTAAAAAAAAAAAAAAAAAAAATTGTGGTGTTTGTCTTTTACTTAAATGTGGACTTTATTGGTTTTGTGTTTGTTAGAATATATTATTATGTACATGTTATGAAAAGTTTGTATTTTTTTAGGTGCAGTTTGTTGAACAAACTTTAACACTATTTTGCATATGTAACTGCTGTGGAATGAGATAGTTTGGTTGGGACTCGGGAGTCTATGTAAAAGACCAAATTCCATGTTTGGAATTTTTTCGGTTTAACCAATTTTGTTATTAAATCGAAAGAATTTATTTATTTATTCTTATTTTTTTAATAACTATTAAATAAAACTTTGAATTCTATGAAAAACATTGTAGTTTGAAAATTTGTCATTTTAACCTCATGATTTAACCATGGAGTCGTTAGGTTTAAAACATATTTAACCAGAAAATATTTTTTCGGTGGTGTTTGCAATTCATGATTGGGGATAAACACTATGTAGTTAAACTAGAAAATATTATTTTGGTGGTTCGACAAAAAAAAAAAATCAAATTATGATGGTCTTTATGGAAATTGTCTTGTTTAAAAAATAACATAAATATCCTTGGTAATGATGTCATTCTATTATTTTGGTGGTTAGACAAAAAAAATCAAATTATGATGTTTCTTTTATGGAAATCGTCTTATTTAAAAAAGTAACATAAATATCCTTGGTAATGATAATATTCTATTATGTGATCTTTTAATTGGTTTTTCGTTTTAAAAAACAAAAGGTTAATTGGAGTATGTGGTTATAAAACCCAGTTATATCCTCGAACATCTTGCTCATTTTTTTATATATAAAATCCAGTCGTTCTAAAGAAAAAGTTTGTCAATTTTTTTATGTTGATCAGTTTGACTAGTTATGACATATAATAGCTTAAAATGGTCCCAATAGATTCCTTTTTTTTTTTTTTTAATATCAAAACTTAAAAGGTTGTAGTGGAATATTTAGTGTCAAAATTTTATTAACACCATTAAATCTTTACAAAATTTAATATTGTGATCGCTTTAGCTTGCTATAACAAATTAAACTGATTGACATAAAAATGACATAAAAAAGAAGTTTGATCGTTAAACTTGGATGACTTTTATTTATGTAACTGAAATGTATTTGTTATATAACAAAAATAATTAAATATAATAACTTTTATATAATTTATCCTTTTAATAAGAAGTTATAAAAAGTTAGAGTAAATTATACGAATCGTCCTTTGTATAGATGTCAAAATATACGTTCAGTTTCTATTTTCAAAAATTAATTCAGACCGTAAAATATCACACTTAGTCCTCTAATAGCATAAAATGACTATATTACCCTTTTCAACTTTTGTTTCAATTATATTTAAGGTTTTTGCTTAGTTTTAATTATTAAAAAATATTTTAATTTTATTTATTTATTTATTATTAATTAAATTGTTTAGAAAAAAATAGTGGCCCCATTACATACTCCTCCACCCCCTTTTAATGAATACTCTCACGTCTGAAAACCCTAAAACCTAAATACCCTTTCTCCTTTCTCTCCATCATAAACCACCAATCACTACCTCTCCATTGGAAATCATCGTCCATGCCGTAAACTACCATTTCCCATCATCAACTACCACCAAAAGTCATCGCTTCTCTCTCTCTCTCTCTCACACACACACACACTCTCTCTCTCTCTCTCTCTCTCTCTCTCACACACATACACACATGACCAATACAATCACTTGGCATGATCTACATTCTCATAATTTTTCATGTGAATGTTATGGTCTTCCCATAGTCTTCCATATCACTTGCCACATAAACATTCTATCACATCATTTCATTAAGAAATCTTCTACTATCAATCAAACACTTAATTCATTACGTACCTAAACTAGGCATCCATCTAGTAACTTGTAGGTATTTAACATAATACCATTAACATCTAACCATGCATACATATTCATTCATAATATTATAATTCATATAATTGTACCCTATCTTCATCTAATAACTTGTTGGTATTTAACCTAATACCTTTAACATCTAACCATGCACACATATTCATTCGTAAGACTATAATTCATAGAATCAAAATTTAATGAGAATTATAACTCACCTTGTTAGGCACTGAAAACTAATTATCGATTATCTTCAAGTCCTCCTTTGATGGACATGCTCCTTTCCTTAGCCATAAACCTACTCACATAATATATGATGTGAAAGATCTTGTTTGCCTAAGAGTCATTATAGAATGACATTGATAATAGCATATGATCATATAGGGTTACACCTTATAGCAAGTTACCACTAATTGATTATTTATTAGTATAATTTGATTATTAATAAATATATCAACTAGTATTTATTTGGAAAAACATTATTTTGTGAAAATAATATTTTACCAACGTATTAAGAATTATTGTATCTAAGAAATAATAATAAATATTACAAAACTAGCTTAATATACATAAGATATGTATTTAAATGTTATGTACAACTTTTTGGTCACTTTGAGTGACCATTAAGTCAACATATGTAACTAGCTACTTGAATCAACTAAAGGGCATTTCAACTTTTTCTCCTTTGACCCATATGAAATTATGGTGTTAGACATGACTTTTGATTTGTTTATTACGTCATGCCATGCTTGAAAGAAAACCAGAAGGCTAATTAAGGAAAGATATTATGCAAATTGAAGGTTTACTCGTCGAGTCCAAGGGGACAACTCGAGGAGTATAAATAAGCTTTTAGGACACGGGTTGAGAAACCAACTCGACGAGTTGGTCTGGGTTTGGGAAACCCTAGATTCGAGGTTTTGCACCCTATTTAAGCATCTTAATCCCCCACCTTATGGCCTTATTTCCAGCCTTCAAGTCCTAAATCCTAATCCACGAAACCCTAGAGCTTTGTGTGAGCTTCTGATCCATTTTGAGTAATCTTTGTGTGTTCTTGAAGCTTGAAGAAGAAGAAGGAGCTAGAAGGTTCAAGGAGAAGATAGTAGAACCAGAGACTTCCTTCCATCCTCATCATTTTCTGGTAATCAAGTCTTTAACTTGGCTATTAGTTCATTAGATCTCCTTGATTCCATTTTATGAGGGTTTTGGTCCAAGAAGCTTAGTCCTTGGGTAATGGACATCCCAAGTGACTTATCTTTCAGATCTGTGATCTAGAAGGGGTTTTATGGCATAAAGGTGCAAACTTATGGCCACGGAAGCCCCATGCAAGCTTTAAAGTGTTCTTATATCCTTTTAAGCCCCAAAAGGCCATACATAGAAGGAAAGCCTGAGACTTTACGTCTCCAAATGAGGTTTAAGGTCTAGATTTATGTTAGTATGCTTTAGCTCGGAGTATTATGGCTTTTTGGATAATATCTATGTCCTAAAGAACTAGGGTTTTAGCTAAACCCACTAAGAACGACTAGTAGCGAGTAAAGTTGGAAACTTTACCCTTGAGAAGGCATTTTCTGCATGTAGAAGAAGTATGGAGTCTTGATCTGGAGAATATGGGCTTAATCTGTTAAGGTGGCCTAAACAGATTAGGGGACTCGTCGAGTCCATAAAGGAACTTGACGAGTTGAATCGTGTTGTCCCGATTTCAGTTTAGGGTAGAACTCGACGAGTCTGTGAAGGGACTCGACAAGTTGAGTCGGAAAATTGTGACTATGAGTAGCCAGGGAACTCGGCAAGTCAGGAGGGTGACTCGACGAGTTGGATCGCGAGTTCAAGGTTCTGATTTATAGAACTCGGTGAGTTGATGAAACAACTCGGCGAGTTAAGTCAACTCGGAGTGTTGACTTGGACTTTGACCAGGGGTAAAATGGTCATTTTACCCTAAGAAGGATTATCAATTCTTGACTAAGTATTATGTTGGTAATGATAGCTCGGGGAGTCGAGTGATCAACAGTTCGGGGATCTGCCAGCTAGCAGCGAGAGGTTTATTTGCGGGATTCTGCAGTCAGCTTGTGAGGTGAGTTTTCTCCAGTAGGAACAGGTCGAAGGCACCAATTCCGGGCCGTTCATGTATGTTAGTGTATGCTAGATTAGATCCGATGTCGGGAATAGCCCGATGTAGCTTATATGTTTCCGGATTTCGGTCCGATGTCGGGCGAGGCCCGAGGAAAGTTTATATGTATGTTTCTGAACTATGGTTCGATGTCAGGTGGTACCCGAGGAAGGAATGCATGATTAGTTATACTTGTTGTCTTTGTGATACTTGTATGTGCCTGGTGGGGAGGTGAGTGTGGGTGGGGTACCATATCTCATCACTAGTTGAGTATGGACGGGGTTCCATATCTCATTATTTGCAGAGTAGGGGCGGGGCCCAAGATAGGCGGGGCCTTGAGACTAGTAGTTATAGTGTTGTGTTTGACTGTTATGTACTAGCATGATTATATGTTATTGTTTGTATGCCTATAGCGAGCGGGGCCCAAAGACAAGCGGGGCCTAGTAAAAACAGATTTGTATACCGAGCGAGGCTCGATGTCAGGTTGGGCCTGATAACAAATTCGTCCGATACTGGGCGGGGCCCGAGGTAGCGGGCTAGGCCCAATGTATGTTGTTATGTGCTTATGTGTATGCTATGTGGTAGCTTAGGGAGACTCACTAAGCTTCGTGCTTAAAGTTTTCAGTTTTGGTTTTAGGTATTTCCACTAGCAAGGGGAAGAGCTCGGGATGACTGCATGGCACCCACCACAGCTTTTAGCCTGAGATGATTTACTCTGATATTTTGACACATGATTTTTATACAGTATTTTGTTATGATGATTTGAGATACTTGAATTATGATCTTTATTGTGATGTTAGATGAATTATGATTTTCTTCAAAGTTTTAAAACGAAATTTTTGGACCATATTTTTGGGATGTTACAGAAAGCTCCATGCTTCTATTATTTTATGCTAACTTTTATACTAAGTGTTGGTATAAAAGAAAGGCTTAAGTGATGAGTTTGGCCAATTGTTTTACTTACTGTTCTCTCCATAAATGTAACATCTTGTTTTGAGAAGTTTCTTATTTCGAGATTGTAGACAATAAATGGATCAAGTAAAGGCCTTGGACTTTAAGGGAATAGAGTTTAGACCCTATTGGATGTTGATAATAGTGGTTATGTGATCCAAGCCATTGGTTTGTGTTTTGGAGTCAAAGGGTAAATGGGAAAAGTGATGTTTCAGACTTTTTTCATGAATTAAGGAATTTAGTTCGATATGTTTTAAGTCAAAATTAATTAGGTATAATTGTAAGTGTGACAACCCAAAGTTTATTCCGTTATATTAACCCGTTTCCGCTAACGGAATATGTCATTTTATAAAAGTTTCGTTAATTTGGGGTCGTCAAATAAATAAATGTTTATTTATTTATTTATATTTTTGTGGTTATTGTCGTAATAAAATAAATAAAACTCGTAATTTACTCTTCCATTTAATTGTAAAAAGTTATTCTATTACGACCATTTAACCCGGGTAAAAAGTTTAAACCTCGTTAAGCTTTAGTATCGGGCACACGTATACCGGGTGCAACATCCAAGCCTTATATAAAGGAACTCTTTTACCACTCTAGACCCACACTCTCTCTCTCTACTCTCTCTCTCAAGCTCGTTTTCGCCTCAAAACCGCAAGTTTCCACCTCCAAAACATAAGATCTTCTACCCTAACTTGTTCCAAACATCATTTCTTGTTGCTATACTCCAAAAATCACTAAAAATGGCCAACTAAAAGGAGTTCACAGCCTAAGAACCTCCTTAGGCCGTAAACACCTAAAATGGTGCCAAAATGCCCAAAACTCCTCCCTTTAGACTTCAAAACTAGTTTTGGGTTAAACCTAGAAGTGTTTGAGACTTGAATCATCAAATTTGGGGGCTTGGAAGAGGGTTTACGGCCCAAGCACATGCTTAGGCCGTAAACACCCTCTAAATATGCAAATCAAGCCCACAACACTTCCAAAACTCATTTGTGCTTAAGATATGAATAAGGGACTTGCTATTTCGGACTTGGAACATTTAAACACCAACATTTGAGGGGTAAAATAGAGTTTACAACCCAAGCATATGCTTAGACCGTAAAATCCCCTAAATCATGCCAAATGAGGGTTTAAGCCCCCTAAAGAACCTTGTACTTTCACTAGAAATTGTTAGGATTGAACCAAGGGTCTAGTAATCAAGGAATGGGGGTTTATGAGAGTTTACTACCATAAACCATAGGGTTTACGGCCGTAAACTCCCAAGGAGTGGTCTTTGGACCGTAAACTCCAAGGGAGTACACTCTTGGACCCTTAAACACCCCTATAGCCTTGTATATTTCCTTAGAACCATTTCTAGAACCACAAGAGACTTGAAAGCATTCAAAAACACTCCTCCCATGAGTTTACGGCCGTAATCTCATGGGGGATGTGGTCTCCCAACCGTAAACTCACTTAAAGTGAGTTTTAGGAGAGTAAACTCCAAGGTGAGGCCATACACTCCTTCCTTT
This sequence comes from Lactuca sativa, assembly GCF_002870075.4. Taxonomy (NCBI): domain Eukaryota; kingdom Viridiplantae; phylum Streptophyta; class Magnoliopsida; order Asterales; family Asteraceae; genus Lactuca; species Lactuca sativa. The sequence goes on from NC_056628.2 coordinate 9,180,739, forward strand.
CAACCCATTAGTCTCCTAACATTCAACCGCAAGACCTTTACTCACATTAGGATGGCTATGTGTTTAATTTGAGTTTAAATCACTAGTTACTTGTAAACATATGTCTTCATATGTCACTAGGATCATAAAGGGTGTACAAGTCTCTACTTGACACCAAACGCTCACCCGACACTTCCACCCGAACTACTCTTTTCAGGTGAGTTCATACCCATCAACGAACCTTTTTAAATGTTTTTACATGTTTTAGGGGGGGGATACAAGTATAAATTATATAAGTTTTTATTATTAAATCATATATGATTCACAAATTATCATCAAAAAGGGATTTTGTACACTTTTAACTGCTTTCCAATAAAACCGTGTTAGTTGATTATCAAATGCATTTTAAGATTTATTTGTTATTAAATTGCTTTTAAAATTGTGTTTAAATTACTTTTCTTTTTAAAATATATCTACACTGACATATTTATATAAGTAAGACTTGAAGGACTTAGGACCGATAGCTCGCCTTATTTCATGTTCTTGTTTGATGTGGTCCTAGGGTATCTGTTATCCGTCCGACTGTCGTTGATTTCTTAGTTATATATCATATATATTAGTGTTAGATATGAAAGTATTCATACCATACAATACCTTTGTTATTCAAAGGCCGGAAATCATACACTCTAGTTAGCTATAATAGGTATAGCTAAGACTACTACTTCTTACCTCTACTACTGCTATACTCACAATAACGGCTATTACGACAAATTAATACACGTATAAGAGAACACTCTAAGAACTATACAAAAGATTACTATACTATAATACCGAAGAATACACAAATCCAGGGTATAACACTATCTCTCTATAAGACACTCTACTACGCTTACACTATTTGACCAGGGCTTTCCGGATGGAAGGCATCACTACACGTATAGATCTATACGGGAAAGACACTATTACATCCCGACTGCTAGCTACAGTTTGAGTCGACTAGGCTCAGGGGTGGTACTACATCACTACACTACGCATGATCGGGAATGTCATCGGATTCTCTATTACTACATCAGTCTGGTCACCTGAGGGGTTACCCCCTTTATCCAGCATAATACACTAAGACTTAAGTCTAAGATAACATCCCGAAGTAAGTAAATATCTATTACTAATGGAAGTTTGCACCACTACTACTGATAACAGGCATAACTTCTCCTCACCTATGTTACTCACACAAGATTTATTACTGTACTTTTACAACTAAAGGTTTTCAATGAAAATACTTACACACAACTCAAAGGATTTAACTTTCAAAGTACTTTTCTGGAAAATATAGGATTTTCTAGGGATTTCTACTACTTATAAACATAAATTTTCAGTTTTTATTCTATAAGTTGGAATCACTTTTATACAACAAAGTCACTAAATTCTTATGAACTCACCAGCTTTATGCTAATACTCGTTTTCAAAATAACTTGTATCCTCAGGTCAAAGATAGACAGGTACTGGTGCAGCATTTTAGAGAAGATGGAGCATACAAGACCAATCTCTTATTTTTGAATTATTTTGGTGTCTATTGAAACTTTACAGAACACACTTGTAACTAAATTCACTATGTAAATGAAATGGTTGTTGTCTCTTGTTTTTACTATTATGCAATTGTTATGATACTGTACATGACGTCCTCCACCCCGGAACGTATTCCGCCGTTATCGGTTTCAGGGTGTGACAGTAAGGCTCTTCAATAACTTTTTGTGCATATAAAGAAGACCAAAAATGGAGTTTAAATGAAGAAGTTATGGTGTTTGAAGTTGAAGTGCAAATTGGGAGTTTTGTCCTATGCAGGGTGTAGTTGCTACACATGACATAACTAAAAATTACACAGGGTGTAACTTGCTGATTTATGGATGCGGGTTTAATAACCTATGCATGGCGTGGGTTATGTTACGCAGGGCGTAATCGCGACAGATCAAAACCCTAATTCTTCAGTTTTGAGCCCTATTTAAGGGCTCCAACTTATGCAAAACCCTCTCATGACCAACCTTCAACACCTAAGATCATTCCTTGAGAAACCCTAGCCTCTTCTCACTTATTTTGAGCCTTGGCATGATTTATGAGCTTATTTCTCCATTGGAAGGTAGAATATTAAAGAACAAGGTTGTAGTAAAGTGTATAGAAGAAGGGTTCAAGTATAGATCCAACAAGGTTACTTCATTCCTGGACCATTGTGAGTAAAAAGCTTTAAACTTGCTTATTGGTTTAATAGATCTTGTTATATTTGTCACTTTTTGGTCCCTTGAGCTTGTGCTTTGGGAGTTGAGGAAACTCCAACACCTTTTGAGCTATATGGAACACTCTTGGGACTTATTGGACTTGGAAAGTTATGCTTTCGTGCTTGTTCTTTAAGCCATGCAAGTTGTGATAGCATTTTTGGGTCATTTTAGTGCATAAAGTTTAGATATTGGAAGTTTTTGACCTTGTTATGGATAAAGTTGGAAACTTAATCCATCTAAACATCATATTGATTCAGATATGAAGGTTGGAGACTTGGAATTAATGGATTAAGTTGAGCAAGATGCATTTTTTGTCCCTTTGAGACTTAAAGACTAGATCTTGGTTGTTTGGACCATCCTAACGGATAAAGTTGAAAACTTTATTCATTATCGAACTATTAGGAACAAAATCTAAGCTTTGAGTGAAATGTCTCAATGTATTAAGTACTTAAAATAAAGTTTGGCAATGGATACCGTACGCTGCGTGTAATCTGGGCTACGCCCAACATAGCCTGATTCTTATCCGTTTTATGGATAGAACTCTACTCCCAAATGAGGTTGACCATTGACTTTTTGACTAGTTTGACTTCTGGTCAACAATGAGGGGTTGAGGACTTAGAAGGGAAAAATTGTCTTTTACCCAAATGAGGATTTATCTTTGTATTTGGACTTGCTAAGTTGGAGTATTTACCTTAATTGCTAATTAGGGTTTGGTTTTGGATATGTTTAGTGGGAGAGACTTCAACACCAGTAGCTCATGTGTGGGATCTATTCATTTACCGATCGAGGTGAGTCCGCTCACTATACTTGCATGTGTGGTAGTATGTATGCATGCTGACCAGTTGGGTCTTACTTGATATTTGTTGTTATGTGCCATCCGGAGTTGCTGATAACTCTCGGGTGTGTTGTTAGCCCACTAAGATTGTTGATTATCTTTAGGGTTGGTGATAACCCACCGAGCATGTTGTTAGCCCACTGAGACTGTTGATAGTCTCCAGGGTAGCTGATAACTCACCGAACATGCTATTAGCCCATTGGGATTGCTGATAATCCCCAAAGTTGCTGATAACCCATAGTTGTATATTTTACGTTGTGTTGTATGTGATATTTTGGGGAAATCACTAAGCTTTATGCTTACGTTTTATGGTTTAAATGTTTTCAGGTTTTTCTTATACTAAAGTAGGGGCATAGATTGATTGCATCGCATCCATTGGAGATCTCCGCACATAATAACTTTTGACGTTACTCTAATAAATGTTTTTGAATCAAAGGGTTTATCCAGATCTATGAAGTTCTAATTTGAATAAATACTATTATTTTAAATGAAAATTTTGGTTTGAAATTTGGGATGTTACAAGTTGGTATCAGAGCCTTGGTTTGATGGATTTGGGCATACTCTCGGGTATGTCTTAACTCAAACTAAGGATTTGGTAATCTTTTTCGAAAAAAAAAAGATAAATTTTCTAAGAAAATTTCTATAAAGAAAAGGTGTTATGCGTGCAATCAGTTGAGCCCTAGTAAGTTTTCCCAAAATACTTATACATGTGATATAGTTATTGTTTTGGTACGAGTATATGAGAATTACATGCAAGATTAGGGCTAAAGATCCTCAGGATTGCATGATATAGTGATAGGAAAGATGCCTTTATATGCATGTTGATTGAGCTTGTGGAACTACATGCTAGTATGGATTTCAGATGTTGGATAGAATGACCTATTTAGGTGATGCACCGGTTTAGATTACTCGATGCTTGAATGTTGCTTGCTTTGTGCTTTTAGGGACCTCCAATAATATCGGCTAACTATTAAGTGAATATGTTAGGTTACATGTTGTAGGGATTAGATAATTTTAGAAGGTCGGGTTTAACTCTATTTCACAACTCTTGTTTTAGTCTAACTGTTGTAGTGTGATACCTTGCAGTCGAAGAATTATCTAGTGTATGTGGCATGTAATTATATCCGTGAGGTACTTAGAAGGTATTAGAGGGAGTCTCTTATGCAACTGATGGCGGAGAGTGGTGTGAAGGTAATCCTAGGAGAGCCTAGGGAGTTCCTTAGAGGAATTGGAGCGCAGTTTAGCGGTGTATATTTGTTTGATAGCGAGTATATGTGACTGGATTGAATGGTATTGGACATGAGTAGTAACTTAGAGGATACATAACGATTCTTGAAGAAAGTATGGATAGGTGTGGAAGGTAGTATTAGACATGTATTACTGAAAACACAGGATTTGTACTCGAATCGATGAGGATTTCAGGGATTCTAAGGAGCTGATGGAAGGTAGATTGTATGGTTTGACACCATGATTCATTGCAGTATGTTTCCGTCTTTATTGGTTTATCGGTTATGGTTGTTCAGGCTGAGGATGGGCTTCATAATTGTTAGGACCTTAATGGCCATGTCCGTTTGGGTTTGAATGGTGCAGACCGGGGTTTCCCAACCTGACCCACTTAATCAATTTGTATCACATGTGTCGATGCAAATATACATTACATTGAGAGATTAAAGGAGATGTAGATCATTAGTCTAAATTAATGTAAGGTCTGTTTATGCTTATATTTTGTATCAGTTATGACATCCCATGTTTTGAAAGAATATTAATATCGAACATTCCTTCAAAAATGTTTAATGTTAATATTATCCAACATTTATATATATATATATATATATATATATATATATATATATATATATATATATATGGCTTAGGGAATATGTGGATGTCATATACCTAAGCTTATATATAGAACCCTCCAAACAATGTAGTTTTGATCTATTTATATCCAAACTAATCATGATATATCGTTTACTGTTCTTCCTTAATCATGTGACTTACTAAATCGATCAAATTTATGTTCTTTTTCTTCATTGTGTCTAAGAACTTAAAGCATTGAAAGTCGTGACCATTTAATCAACCCTACTAAGTTCTAAATGAAAACTAATAGAATAAAAGATAAAAGAAGAACATTTCATAACTCAATCAAGTTTTTCACAAAATCATTGGATATAGTTTTTCAATTGAAAAACAAAACGCTTGAGTTATATTCGTTAAAAATATTGGTATTTTATTTTCTTTATAAACTCCAATAATTATTTGCAATGAAAATATATATAATTGATTTTTTTTTCATTCCATAATTGAACTTAATTCAATGGTATTTTATTAACACAAAACTAAGAGAAAATGAAATTGGATTTGTTTTGTTTAAAACTACGTCGTTTAAAAGGTTCTATACCTAAGTTTAGATATATAACAACCACATATTCACTTTTCATATATATATATATATATATATATATATATATATATATATATATATATATATAAATGAAAATGATTTTGTCACATATCCTCTTCTCATCACATTTGACACATGTCATTTTTGTAAAATTATTTTATTTTATTTTTTCCACTTGTCATTTTCTTATATTTTTTCATTTTCTTAAAATCTAAAATCCATTTTTTAGTAAGGGTTTATATATGGTAGATGCATTAACTCTATTAATCTTTAGAATAAATGCTCTAGCCATTTTTTTTCTTAGTGAATGTTTATATATGGTAGCTATTTGATACACATTTTAAAATATGTCACTGTTTTTTATTAGTATTCTAGGTGTGAGACCCGTATGTTATACGAGTTTGATAAAACAAAAATTAAATATAAAAGTTCAAACAAAATTTTATTTAAATTTGAAGTTTAGATTTGAAATTTAAAATTTAAAATTTGAATTTAAAAGGAAACATATTAAATATTATATGAGTATTAATATTGTGATTTATTGGTTATTTTCAATTAAGGTAATTATTAAATGAAGTATAAATATGATGTGATAATTAAGAAAAGATAAAAAAAAAATAAGAAAATGACAAATGGAAAAAACATTTAATCAAAAATACCAAAAAATGACATGTGTCAAAGTTAATGAGAATGTGACATGTGGCAAAATTATTTTCATTTATTAGGGAGGATATTGAATTATTTGCTTTATTTATTATTATATTTTATTTATGTAAAAATATTATTTTAAAAAATACGTAATGTTTACAATCTATTTCTATTCTAATAAATAAAGATCTTTTTTGCCACATATCACAATCCTCTTCATTTTGCCACATGTCATCTTGTGCTTATTTTAAATAAGTTTTTTTCCACATATCATTTTATGGTTTTTTCTATTTTATGAAACTAGATGTAAGGCGCGTTTATTGTTTATATATAAAGGGAAATGTAACCGAGCAAATTGTAAGTCCAAGAATGATGTTTTTTCAACTTGTATCCATTTTTTAGTTATAATATGTCAATGTTACCTTCCTTATTTATATTTAGCAAGGATACATATATTATTTATAAGTAATCTCGCTTATTTACTTTAATCTAGTTATTTTAGGTAAATGCTCTATTACAGGTAATGGTCGTGCTATAGATGAGAAAGTGCAATGGAGATTAGTAAAACTTGGGTAGATTTACACATGATATCCAAGGTCATGAGGTCGACTATACAAAATGACAGTTTAAGGTATCAAGTTTTTGTTATTATATTTTGGTTCTCTCTATTTTAACAAAAAAAAAATCAAATGTTAATGCCAAATAAAGGGTAAATAGTAAAAAACATTCTGTTTACACTAAAATTCTAATTTGACATTGTGTTTTTTTTATCCCAAATTTGACACTGTGTTTTTCAATTTGTTACGATTTTGACCACTTGATCGGTCAACCAGGTTACATGTTGACGTGGCATGATGACGTGTCGGTTTTGATGACGTGACATGCTGACATGATATGTTGACGTGTCAAAATTGAATTTTTTTTCCACAAAAAACACTAGGTTTTCACTTTTTTCGATTTTGACACTATGTTTAATTTTTTCTTTCGATTTTGACACTATGTTTTTTTTGTTCCAAATCGAACATCATTTATCAAATTTTGTTTAATTTTGATGATTTTCCATTTGAAACCGTATAAGCTTCTAATAAGATGTACAAATTTTACGGGTTGCAAACTTGACATCCGAGTTTTGATCAGCTACAAGCCTTCAAACCTACAAACTCATTTTAAAGTTGCGTATTTAATATAAAATACGGTTTTTATATAACTAATACATATTTATACATAAAATTATGGTAAGAATGTAAAAAAAAAACCTTGTATTTATACAAAACTATGGTTTTTAATTAAACAAAACGTATTTATACGTTTTAAATGTATTAAAAAATATATTTATACGGTTTTAAATAGAAAATTGTCAACATTGAACAAAATTGAAAAAAATGATATTCGATTTGTAACAAAAAAACATAGTGTCAAAATTGAAAGAAAAAATTAAACATAGTGTCAAAATCGGAAAAAAAAAATGAAAACTTAGTGTTTTTTGTGGAAAAAATATTCAAATTTGACATGTCAACATATCATGTCGGCATGTCATGTCATCAAAATTGGCACGTCATCATGCCACGTCAGCATGTAACCTGGTTGACCAGTCAGGTGGTCAGAATTATAACAAAATGGAAAACACAGTGTCGATGTAACATCCCGAGTTCATGGGCGCAAGTTCACGGTCCAAAGTGAAAATGTGAATGGGCAACTCGACGAGTCCATGGGTGGACTCGGCGAGTAGGGTCGCGATTCTGGTCGCGTATTAAGTGGCCAACTCAGCGAGTCGGCGGCTGGACTCAGCGAGTTGGTGCTGTGTGGAGAAAACCCTAATTTCGGGGGTTGAGCCCTATATAAAGGACATTATACCCTCGCCCCAGCCTCCTTACTCTCCCTTGAAGTCCAGAAAACCCTAATGCGCGTTTGTGAGTGATTTTGAGAGCATTTGAACCTTGGAGAAGTGTTTTTGGAAGAGATCTTGGAGAGTTAAGAGGCTTGGAGCAAGGGGCTTTGCAAGGATTTGGATTTCTCTTATGTTGGAGCTTTCTTTTGAGGTATTATTTCGTTGCTTGGGCTGATATTCATCTAGATTCATCATTTTGGAGTCTTTGGAAAATATAGATTGTCATATTTGAGTTTGAAGGTTAGATTTGAGGTTGCTACCTCAGATCTGGAATGGAGAAGGTCTAGAGTGCATTAAAGTCCCTGTTCTTGAGTAATTGGTGAAGCCATCTTGTCCCAAACCCTAACCCTAGAGTGTTATATGCTTAGATCTCTTTGGATTCACGTAAAGTTTGCCACTTTACGTGATGGATGGTTTGTAGAAGGGTAGATCTATGGTTTGGATCATTTGCATGGCCTGGAAAGCCTCTGTAAGGATTAAGACCTAAGGGTACTCGGCGAGTCACAAGGGTGTACTCGGCGAGTTGCTTGAAGATGGGCAGGAACTCGACGAGTTGGAAGAACAACTCAGCGAGTTGGTTGAAGATAGTCTTGGACTCGGCGAGTCTGGTCGTGAGGTCCTAACCTTTTTTCTGGTTAAGCTGTGAATCGGTGAGTCAAGGGATGACTTGGTGGGTTGAGTGAGAAAGGACTCAAAGTTTGTTGGACTCGGCGAGTCTTGGGGCGATTCGGCGAGTTGAGTCGCGGATTGGGAAGTTCTGAGCATGGGGACTCGACGAGTCATCGGGTTGACTCAGCGAGTAGAGTTAGTCAGGAGGTTGACTTTGACCAAGGGTTGACCAGTTGACTTCCAGGGGCATTTTGGTAATTGTTGGCATTTGTTTTGAGTTCAGTGTTTTGGTGTTGGCTAGTGGTGGAGATCGTGTCAGTGGTCGGAGCAGCTTGGTCTTATTTCTTCAGTCGTCAGTTGCAGGTGAGTTATCCTCACTATATCAATAGGGTCTAAGGCACCAAGGCCGGCCCTTTATCGGATTGTAATCCGGGTATTGTTGTTATGTTATTGCTTTGCTATGTTGCATCTCGGTAGTTAGGATGGTATATGTTAGAGACCTGGTTAAGGTCGATAACCTGATATATAGGATGATGCTATGCTAGTGACCGGTTAGGTCGGTATCCTGGTTAGGATGATGTTATGATATGTGATCTGCTAGATCGGTTTGATTGGATGTGTATTGTTATATGATTATATGTTTATGTGCACATGGTTGTTGGACTGGGGTTGGGTTGAGGCGGGTCCTGCTTTGTGCTGTATGCCAACATACCCAGGGGGACCGATTATCCCAAAGGCCCAGCGAGCGGTCCAGATAGGCTGTAGGCCCCAAGAGGGCGGACCAGACGTACCGAGGCTCGGAGAGTGGACCAGGCCGACTAAAGGCCCAGTGCGGGCGGACCAGTCATACTGTAGACTCAGAGAGTGGACAAGGCGGATTGAAGGCCTGGTGCGGGCGGACCAATCACACTGTAGACTCGATGTATATGGCTAGACTCGGAGGGTGGACCAGGTGGAATGTAGGCCGGTGCGGCGGACCAGCCACACAGTAGACCCGAAGTGCATGGCTGTTATGTATCGGTTATATGATATGGTTATGATTGTATGGCGTTGGTATTTTGGGGGTATCTCACTAAGCTTTCGGGCTTACAGTTGTGGTTTAAATGTTTCAGGTACTTTAGGAGACTGTGGCAAGGCAAAGACATGATCGTACCGCTCCTCGAGTTTTATGTGTTTACGATGTGGTTTCTGCGAAATACTCTGATAATAAATGTATTGAAAACCTTTTTGTAATAACTTTATGAAATTGAGTTGTTTTTGAAAAGTTTAAATTGGTTGGAAGTTTTAGAGTGTTACAGTCAAATTTGAGATAAAAAAAACACAGTGTCAAATTAGAATTTTGGTATAAACTGAGAGTCTTTTGTGTTATTTACCGTCAAACAAATTATTTAAAATATTGAATGACCACATTCGTTGTCCATGCCCGGACCAATCTAAATTGAGATTTATGTTGCATCCAATTTTGAAAACCTTTATGATTAGGTAAATAACTGCAACTACTTTAGTAGTAAAACATTTAAATGAGGTGTAGTTTTAATTTACAACACATAGATCAATTGGCAGGGTGTCACAGGAACCACAAGACTGGAGTATCAATATTTCATGATTCCATGTGAGCATCCTCGATCAAGAAAAGAGTTTGAGGCACTCTAGACATAATCACCGGTGAAGTATTATCCATAGTTGAGTGTTCAATCAACTCGATTCCAAACATATATCCCTATTACCATTTCCTTAATTTTAATTGTTTGTATTGGTGAGTTTTCCAAGTATCATTTATTAATAGATATAAATAAAAATAGGATGCTATAATTCATAAGCATATGCAAGTACATTGTGTTTCTTGCATCTTTGGACCAAATATAGAATGTACTTATATTTCCTTACCAATAATAGGAAGTTAGGAACTATGTTACTTAATTCTATCAATGTGTGTCATTTTTTGTAATTACTTATATTTCCTTACCAAAAATAGGAAGTTAGGAACTATGTTACTTAATTCTATCGATGTGTGTCATTTTTTATAATTACAATTCTATGCATGCATTTTTCTGTGTTTGTTTTCTCTCTATTGTTTTAAAAATTGAGTTTTGGATGTCATTTAGCATTGTACCTTAATCAACTGCTTAGCTACATGTAACAAAGGTGGGTCCTAGACCCACCTATTTTTTAGTTTTATATAGTAATTGTATTGAAAAAATTTTTAGGGACTATCTTCAAAAAAGGGTATGACCTACCTTATATTATTTGACAAGATAAGTAAACAAATAAATAAAAAGAAATGGTGGAAGGTTTATATTTAAATTTACAAAACAAATGGTTAATATTTATCAAAACTTATCCCACATAGAGGATAAAAAGAAAGAGATGTAATTATTTGATGCTATAAAATGGATGGTGAATGGTTATAGCGAAACTTGAAAAATAACACAACTCATCCACATTGTTGTTTGTAAGAAATAATTATTGCAAATGTACTCTTTAATAAAAATGAGATTTAATTGTGCAAAATTATGGTTTTTTTATATAAAAATCTAGTTTTAGGGGTCAAGTAAAGTGACTTTTAATCGTTCGACCCGACCCGATTTGTCACATGTATTATTGACTTTTAGTTTTTTCGACTTTACTTAATTAGGAACCACGTGCTAGTCTTTTCTAGATTCGCCACTGACCTTAATTCTTTTTAAATACCAAATTATCCTTTATGGGCTTGTCGTTCTCTACACTAGCCTTAGAACGTACCCCCTCTCTCTCTCTCTCTCTCTCTCTCTCTCTCTATATATATATATATATATATATATATATATATATATATATATATATATATAATCAACCATTTAAAAAAAGTGTGATAAACAACCCAAAGAAGGAGTCTTTAAATAAATAGAAAAAAATACATGACCTACAACTGAAATTTTGAGAAATCATTATAAAATACGAAAGGAAAACATATGCAAGCACGTAGGAAGAGGATTCGAAAAATCCTTTAAACAGTTTTCATAATTTACGTTGTATCTATTTTAAAAACGACGGATATTATGACATTTGAGGATCTTTGTTATTATATTTTAATAAAAATATCAAAAATCGCCATTTACTAATGATTATTCTTAGAGAATAATAAATTTATTATAATATTATTTGCTAGTTTATTAATATAAAATAAGATAATTTGATTTGATATAAACTTGGTTTAACATTTATATTAACGTATTTAAGAGGAGAAACTTAAGGAAACATTTAGATAACATGAATAGGGATAATAAAAAATGACTACGAATTTTCACGATTATAAAAAATAATAAGATTTTGCCATTTACGAATTTGATCATCCGCCTGAAGTGGGTCATTTTGGAACCAAGATTTGATGGATAATACATGTATAGGTGGTCCCTCCTATTTACATAAAATCTAAAATGCGGTACATTTCAGATTCCTTGAAGAATTTCGATGGAGCGAAGTATAGATTCGCAGTCTAAGGAGATTACGATGAACCATGTTAGTTTTAAACTTTTGATGTCCATATTTATAGTTAAAAACGTCTCTCGAAATGAAAACCACAGTCTGAAATACGATAATTTTTTTCGAAATTGGTCGAGTTTTTGGATTACAATAGGTATTTTGTATGTGTTTTGTAGTATTTAGGGTATACATGTCATGGTTGATTTTGTAGTTAGCTTAAAAGTCATAAAATATTGTCTAACATGAAAAAATGTAATGAAAAATTTCCAAAATGAGTAAATTTTTGGTATTCAATGTGTTTCATAGTTAGGTTTTATTAGACGTGATTAGTTTTATAGTTTGTTATTATTTTCATATAACCATGATTGATAGCAAAACATGAATTTGTACATATACTAAAGAAATGATCAAATGGTGCACCTAATGATTTAACATTAATGTTGCTTAGAAAAATAGGTTATAGAAATAAGGAGATAATAACTTTATTAGATGAACTCTCTGAAATAGAGATGAATATGGTAAGTGATCTCTATATGATTTCCAGATATTTTACATTTTGACCCTTGGTATGAGAATTTCTTGCAAATTGGTCACAAATGGCAATTAAATGAAAAATGGGGGGGGGGGGGGGGGGGTGGGGGTTGTATGCATACGATGAGCGTACGTGGTCAGGGGTCAAACCCTAATTTTTAGGATTTGTACTCTATTTAAACATCATTAAACTCATTGATATCTCTTCATTCTTCAGCCTCCACTTCCATATTTGACCCTAACTAACCCTAATCTATTTTTAGCATCCTTGAGCCATTAGTGTGTGTGTGTGTGTGTGTGTTTGTGTTCATATAGGAAGGAGAATATCTTGGAAGCTTGGAGCAACCTTAGATTTGGAAGTTTTGCACCATCCTACGTCTCCAGAAGGTATAAAGTTTATACCTTGAGGCTTATTTAGTTAGATCTAGCTTGTATGATGTTATAATGTGCTTTTGTCCCCAATCAATGACACTCTTGAGTATGACATGCTCTAGACCCAAATGGATGGTCCTTCCAGACGTTTTAGAGTGTCTAAGGTCATACAAATGCAATCTTGGTCATTAGTTTCCTTCCATGCATGGGTTATAATGTCTTAATGAGTTGAGAAGTTAGGGTTTTTAGTATTGAGCACTTCCTAGCCATGCAAAGTCATAAAGTTGGAAACTTTATGACTTAAGATGTTATTTTAGAACTAGAGCTGGATTTTGGACGTAAGGGATTAACGGATTAAGCTTTTAATTGAAGGAGAAGTTAGCTAGCACGTACGTTGGGCGTATGTTAGAGTATGTTGTGCGTACATGATCAACAAATTGCTTTTTGGTCAAGCCCCTAGTACGTCGTACACATGGTTGTAGAACTCGCTACTCAGTACCTGTTCGGCCGACTACCGAGTAACGAGTACTCGGGAGTACTTAGATTCAGTAATTCATGTAGAAATATTTTTAGGAAAGTTATATATGTCAAAATCATAAGTTAAAACAATAAGTTGATTGAAAAAATATAACAAAATTAAATACATGTGAATACGCAAAAACTAAAAAACACACAATAATCCCACTTCGTAAATAATTATTGAAAGTTTAAGATATCTATGTAGTAATAATCACATGTGTGTGTTAAATAATAAATCATTAAGTATATTATACATATTAATCACCGAGTTGGCCGAGTTTTACAACATTGTTCGCTTCAATAAGGGGCCGATCGGGGAGTACTCAGATTCTGTAACACACCTCGATAAAGGGCCGAGTAGTGAGTACTCAGACGAGTAATCGGAAAACTCGGCGAGTTTTACAACATTGGTCGTGCGTACAAGCTGAGTACGCTGAGCGTACTCGCCCCCATTCTTCCTTATTCTTGATAAATCCACAGTTGCCACCACCACCAACTGGATTCGCATATTGGTAATGTTATGCTTTCTTGGTTATGATGGAAGGAAGCAAATGAACCCATTAATGTCTGAATAGTTATGGGTCCTCGAAGAAACAAATTTGAGGGGGTAATCAACATGCTGTTGATTTCGAGAACATGTTGTTTGTTACTGTTCTTTGTGATTGAAACTTTCTGGTGCTGAATCAAGGTTAGTAAGTAGGTTTTTATGGGTTTTTTGAACATAACTTGGATGGTTAATTTTTCTGACACGATGTATTAGGCGAGGAGGTGTTTGGTCATGTAAGGACGAATTAAGAGGTTGAAAATGGTGGAATTAGGAATAGAAAAGGCGATGATTTCTTGTGTTGATACGAAGAGGTCTAATGAGATGTGTAGGAAGATGGCTATGAAGTTGAATCCATTTGATCGGTGATCATAGTAGGTGATGGTGACGAAAGTGGGTCTAAGGGGGGGGGGGGGGGGGGGGGGGAGAGAGAGAGAGAGAGAGAGAGAGAGAGAGAGAGAGAGATGAGTCTCATATTTTAAATTAATAAACTTTAAATTAAATAGACAAAAGTATTTTATTTTTTTCAGTTTTTCGAAAAACCAAAATTACAATTAATTAAGAACTACAATCGATATAAAATAGAGTTGAATTCGATCGATATGTATTGAATTCGAGTATTGCTTCTACTAAAAAAAATCCTTGCAATTAATTAAGAATTACAAATAAACATGATAAAAACCACCATCAATAATAAAAAAAATAAAAAAAAAAAAAAAAAAAAAAAAAAAAAATAGAGTTTGAATCAAAAACTAAAAAAAAAAATAACGTACCATAACACCATTTTTGCAGTTACGTTTTTATTTTATAAAAAAAATAGGTATGTTTTATAGATTATTGGACCGCTTTAAAAAGAAAGAAAAAGAAAATGTGATGTCCAAAGCCACGCCATCATTTTTCTCACACACATAATTCATAAAGGAAAGGAAAGGGGGTGAAAATACCTTTGCGCACTTTCTCTCTCTCTATCTCTATTTTCTTGCTTTGCTCAACTCAAAGTACACGGCTGACCTCTCCGTTCACAACTCCACCTCAATCGATAGAGGTACATACGTCTTCTTTTTCTCTGTTCCTGCGTGTGTTACTGGTGCAAATTGATCGTTTACCTATGTTCTTGGTGTCTCTAAAGTTATTTCGGAGTTGCGTTGATTGCTTTTTTGATAACTTGTATTCAATAGGAATTTGTTTCGTTTTAATCGATTTTGTTTTAGGGATTTTGCGTTTAGGTCGAAGACTGTGCTATTGTAGACCGACGTTTTTTGAATTCCTTTATATTGACCTGAGGAATGATTATTACTGATCGAATTATCGTAGAATAAGGTTTGGTTTTCGATTCTGAATGATAACTTACTTGCTTTTCTTTGATTGTATTGGTTATTAATCACTTTGATTGTGCAATTTTGGTTTGAATTTAGGATTGAGTTGAGGAATAACTTTGCTGATTGAATTAACGCCAAACGACAATTTTACTTTTGGATTATCGAGTCATATTAGTGCTGAAATTGACGGTTCTTCTGTATTATTGGTGTTTGTTTAGTTGAATGTTTAGGATCGAATTGAGAAATACAAGTACAATTAAATCTTTGTGTGTATTGATTTTAGGTCATGTAATCTCAATTTGTTAATAATTATCTTCCATAACTTTCATACACATCCTTGCTGTTCTACACGGTAATATCTTTGACCTTCTTCTGACATATTGATGATGCTAACTTACAGTTGAGAGGTGTCTTCTCCATTAGTAGAGAACAAAACGACAATGACACCATTATCAATATCTTCAGTTCGATAAAATCCATAACTGAGTAAAACAAAAAAATGGGAGGCTGCTGTTGCTGCTTTTCTAAAGGAGTAGAACTCAACACTTCACCCCGATTCTATCATGTTAGTAGCATACTGTATGGGACTGTGAAATTACCATCTTACCCTTCATGTTGTCCCAATGTTAGTTTTTTTTTTTCTTGATTATGCAGTATCCAATAGCATCAGAGGAGCGGCAACCTTTGTCATCATCAAACAGTGGTGGAGTTTCTGCACTTTCTACAGGGCTTTTAGTCGATACAAATCTTGAAACTTCTTCAATACCAGATACATATAGACCTCCCCCTGCCCCTATCCCATATGATGTAAATGTTGACCATCATCCAAGAAGTCCACTCAGTAACAATCGAGAAGCTTCTGGTGTTGGAGAAATAACCATCAGTAGCAACAACAGTCCCAGTGGCGAAACTGTAATTAAGGAAACAAAAGGGTCTGAATGTAAAGACCTTACAAATATTGAACTTGTTGCAACAAAAGAAGTAGAAGATGATCTTGACAAGTCTGGTGAACTCAAGAAGCCTACTGGACCTATTTTGCCCCCTGAGGAATGTCCCACCTGTCTTGAAGGTATTTTTGACTTAATGACTTAATGGGTTAAGCCAAAAAAAAAACAACCCATTTAAACTTCTTCTTTTTCTTATATTTATAAATTTTTTATTTTGTGCAGAATATGATGAAGAAAACCCAAAAATAATAACGAAATGTGAACATCATTTTCACTTGTCATGCATTCTTGAATGGATGGAAAGAAGTGACACGTGCCCTGTGTGTGATCAGGTTGGTCTATACTCTATAGGGGCATTTATGTAATTTGGGGAATATGAAATTTTAAAACAAGGGAATGTTGTTGTTTGCAGGAGATGATAATCAACTTTCCCATCAACGAATAGCAAGAAATGCATTGTGGGGGGGTTTGGATTACTAGCAACCACCGTTTGGATTTGATTTTTTTTTTTAATTGGAAAAACAAATAAAAACTTTGAAAAAACTAAAACCAACAAGAAAAGCAGTATCAGTGAAGTTGGTTTGAAGAACAAAAAATGTTGGAAAATGAATATTATTTTGTACAGAAGTTTTCAGGAGTCATGATGTTGGTTTTTTTTATACTTGTTTGTAGAAAGAATTTTATGTGCATGATTTGATTTCACAAATAGATGTCACTTCATGTTTTAGTAGTGTGATTGTGTTATGTTTAATTTTTCAAAACTACATAAAATTCGGTCATTTTGTGGTTTAACCATTATAAAGTCGTAATAGGTTAAAGTGATTGGATATAGAGAAAGTTATCAAATGATTTTCATTGAAGAAATTGAAACAAAGTGTAAAAATAAAATAATTAAAATATAGTGACTTTTATGTATTTTTCCTTTTGGGTTATTACATGAAGGAATTGGACACGAAAGAACATTAAGGACTCTTAAGTATGTGTGTAATCTCCCCTAAACAAAAGCAAAAGCATTACCATTGATGTTTAATGATAGATTATTAACAGGCAAAGAGATGATCTTGATTTCAAGATTTGTCCCTTTCTAAAAATTATTTATGTATGAATTTATATCAGTAAATACAAGTTGACAAAATGATGCCTTCTTTTTAGAAAATTTTTTTTTGAAGAAATTATTGTTACCATTTTTGTAAAAATGAACGCTTGCAAATTTATTCTTGAAACTGAAAATGTTATTTCCTCTGACTTTTTTTTTTTATAGTTTTAGTGGAAAAGGTATAAAATTTGGAATGTAAATAGGGAAATCCCTAGTAAACGCTGAAATTTTGCATTATTTATGAAAAAGCATAGCATTTTTGAACATAAATAGTCAAAATCCCGACAATTTTTTATATAAAAGGACAAGAAAATGATAATTGTTTATATATTTGAGATTTTAGTATGTGAATTTTAGAAAATTTTATATTTAGGGATAACGATAAAGTTATTATATTTTTTAACAGAAGAGGATAAATATTTGTATCTTAATATAATCTTTCTTTCTATATCGGACTCAGTGTCATATCTTAAACAGCCTAAGTCTCGTCATGCTTTAAAATTAAAATCTCGATAACAAAGTTGTAGAAATATATGTTATAGAAAATATATCATTTGAAAAACATGCCTCCAACAAAAAGTTACAAAAACAATTGTTTTCATAAAAATAAACCTCCATTAGAAAACAAAAACAACTATTTTCAAACATAACATATTCTTTTATCATATAAAAATACAATAATATAATACAATTTGTCAAATACAAAAAATACCCTTAAGACTATAATAAGATGATACCATATGTCGAGAAAATAAGAAAAATAATAATACAATTAGGATTATAATAAAACATTGATATTTTGTTAGAAAAATATAACGCGTCACAAAGAAAAAGAAAGATAGAATACAATGTGGTTATAGTAAAGCTAAGAGTTCAAGATCTTTAGTTAGACAAATATAACAAAATAAAATTAAATGAGATCTTTAGTAAGACAATACTCTCTTTCAATGTTAGACATATAATATATAATTAGATTACAGTAAATTAATATTGTTTGTTACAGTATCATAATTCTATTGACATTTAGAATATAATAACATAATATTTATTTATACTTAAACATGAATTTTAATGATTTTTATTACTAAATATAAAGATTTTTTCTAAAGTTTACCGTCTAAAACTCAATATTATGTAAACGATTGTCTATTTTTTTTTTTTATATAAACACTGTCAGTCTTTTATAATTTTTTTTGTTAAAAAAAACCATGACTTTTTTTCATATAAATAAGACCACATTTTCAACAAAATTTAAGAGATTTCTCAATGTAAATATAGTAAAATAACATATCAAAAGTAATTGTATATTATTCATGTAATATAATTTATGATATCGTAAAATGTACAAATTTAAATATATTAAAACACAATATGTCGTCTTATATACTTACTTTATGATTAATGAAGATCTATATTTGACCGTATTAAAACATGCATTTATTTACAATAAATGAATAAGCAAAAACAGTTTAGTTATTTATGTTTTTTTTTTTGAACTAACAAATGATATATATATATATATATATATATATATATATATATATATATATATATATATATATATATATATATATATATATATATATATATATATATATATATATATATATATATATATATATATATATATATTAATAAAGAGGGACTCCCCAGCAAGATGCTAGGAAAATCATACAATGAAAATTTAATGAAAACAAGATGAACTACAACCCAATGAAAGGGTTTAAACACCATTCAAACCATCTAATTGTTTCCGTTTTGCCCCTGTATTTCTCCCAAGTGTACATTGTATATTGTAGAAATAATAAGATCTGCCACTTTAGATGGATGCATCCTTTTGTTGTTAAACACCCGTTCATTCCGTGATTTCCAAATGTTCCAAACAACTGCATAACATATGCCTAGCAACCCCCTTCTTTTTTTTCGGACAATTACCCCAATTTGAAGCAAAATCAAGAACACCATGAATTGAGGAAGAGTTTGCCTGTTGGACATTACACCATTTTAAAATCCAGTTCCATATCGTTTGAGCATGCGAGCATTGAACCAACACATGGTCCGGTGATTCCTCCTCATCACCGCATTGACAACATGTTGTAGAATTCACATTGACCCCTCTTGTCGCTAGGGCTTCTGTAGTTGGAATCTGACCCTGTTTTGCACGCCAAATAAAAGTATTTACTTTAATCGGGACCTCTTTCACCCATTCAAATCTTCCAATATTAACTGGAATGCAATTATCCAATTTTTTCCTCAAAGCTTTGACCTGATAGTCTCCTGTGGTTGTGAGAGGACATCTCCAATCCACTCCCCCGTTCATTGATTGAATTTTAAGCACCATCCCAAGAGTAATTCCGCATTTATCCAAATCCTTTTGTGAGCACGCGATATTATTCCAAACCCCAGTCAGAGTTTTTAAAGAAAAGATGTGGTCCAGTTTGCCCACCAGATTATGCATACTTGAAATTGCTTTTGCCCAAATCGACTCAGGTTCCAATCTGAACCTCCACCACCATTTAATGATTAAAGCAGTATTGAAAGCCTTTATCGATCCAACTCCTAGGCCCCCTGCTGTCTTGTTAGCAATGATTTTATTCCAAGATACCCAATGAATCTTGGACTGGCCTTCTGAACCACCCCACAAGAACCGACGTCTCAACTTTTCTAATTTGTCAATGATGCCTGTAGGTGCAACAAAAAGAGACATGAAGTATGTAAGAAGGTTCCCGAGGACTGACTTTATGAGTGTTAATCTCCCGCCAAAAGATAAAGTCTTTGATTTCCAATGGGTAAGTTTATTTTGAAATCATTCAATCACCGGTTGCCAATGTTTCTTAAGACACATGTTGGCACCCACTGGTACCCCGAGATAGTTAAATGGAAGAATTGTTGGTTCACATCCAAGAGGTGATCCCCAATGAGCAACTTCATCCGAATTTGCTCCCACTCCAAAGACTCTAGATTTATAGAAATTGACTTTTAGACCCGAAGATGTATGAAAACATCTTAAAATTCTTGCGAGATTCTTGATATTGTGCTCGGTCCATTCTCACGAAAATAATATCAATACCTATAGTGAGATAATAAAATTTATAGATATTTCCGAAGATAATTTATTTGTCATGTTCATAATTAGGTCATATTTTACATCATTTTTCATTTTAACTAAAAGTTATCACAACTCTTTTAAAATGATTTATAACAAATAAACATTTATTTTTATTTATTTAAAATATCAAAATTCTCTCGTTTAATTTATCGTTTCCTTAACGCATGTATTTTATATTGATTTTATTTTGCTAAATACGTAGCTCAAAAAGTTAAAAGACTATATAAATATATAAAATGTTGGAAAAAGTAGGGTTTGTTGTGGAGATCTAGATACCATTTGGATCGTGTGAACACTTTCCGAATTGATAAATCTACCATATGTCTGGGTTGCAAGAAATTCAGTCTAGGATAATCCAAGTGGAAACTTACGATTCTAGGCACTGAAATCGTAAGCCAAATTGCTAGAAGAATTATGTGAGTGTTTGAAGAAAAAAAAGTTAATTTTCGTGTGTCTCTTCTCAAAAGGAAGAGTCGTTTATATAATAAACAAGATTAGGGTTTCATTAGGGTTGGGCCGTCATGAGTTGTTTTGGAAGCAAGTCAGGGTAATCCGGATTTTAATGAGGATTTAGGGTATCCAAAACTAACGAGTTTCGTTAGTTTTACCATAATCACCCTCAAGAATCTGAATTTCCCACTATGTTCCCATATGTAAAATTTGGAGAGGTTTTGGGGCTCTGCCCCTTGGACCCCAGTAGGGACACTGCCCCTAGACCCCGCCAAATGGGCGCCACTCCTGTGGAAACCTCGAACCCAGGGGTGCTGCCCCTGGACCCCCGACTTGTCGTCGAACCGACTTCTAATTCTATAACATCCCAATTTTCAAGACCAAAAATTGTGTTTTTAATTATGTTACTTATAAAAATCGTTTACTGAAAAACATCATCAATATCATATAAATCCATAAAACCATAATCACATGTCTCAAATATCATCAATTAGTAATAATATCATAGTACAATCTCATGGATCTCAAAATGCGGAAATCATGTGTGTGCGATGCGCTGCTAACGTACCAGCTCCTTCCCCTTTGACGAAGAGGTACCTGAAACCGAAACTGAAAACCGTAAGCACAAAGCTTAGTGAGTTCCCCCATCATACCACATACTACTAGGCATATCTGGGTGCCCGACCTACCCTGCTAAGCATATCAGACTGCTCAACCTACCCCTGCTAGGCATACCTGGGTGCCTAACCTACCGCTGTCAGACATACCGGGGTGTCCGACCTACCCCTCCTGTTTATCTCAACCGGTTACGGGGACTATTTCGCCCCCTATTACTACTACATAAAACATAACATAATTATACTGTCAAGAATACCAGGGTAGCTAACCTACCCCTTTGGCCCTATCGACCAAATATGAGGACTATTCCCCTACTACCACTATCACATAACATCATATCAGGCTATCACATAAACATATCAGATAGTGCAAACCATACAATTATCCATAATCGCTCCTACTAGTAGGCCGACATTGTGGCCTTAGACCCACTTCTACTAGAAGGTAACTCATCTCGTAAAGCTGAGTGTCGAATCTCACAGAAAGGGATTTCTAACAGCTGCTCTGATGACTCCCAGCTATCATAATCATAATGACACTCAATCAGAATTTATAACACTACTTAGGGTAAAATGACAATTTTACCCCCCTTGGCCTAAATTGAACCATTCATAAAGCCCAATGCTAACTTATTAAATCCAATGCATCCATGGCCCATCAAAGGCTCCCTAATGGCCCATTAATGGCCCAATTTTTTAAATTGGGCCCAACTCATCAAATGGGCATTTTCATAAGTCTAATAGTCCTTAGCCCAAAATGAATTATCTCGAGTGGCCCAATATGGCCCAATACTTCTAATTCCAAATTCCCAGGCCCAGAACTATACTCCACAGTGGGCCACGAGGCCCAATAGTCCAGGCCCAATTCCCTAAGGCCCAAAAAGCCCAATATAGCCACTCTGCATACGTACGCGCGACGTACGCCCAACGTACGCTGGCCTTGACCAAAACGGGGGGTTGACCCAATACGCGTAGCGTACTAGGGTGTACGCTTAACGTACTGGCCGGTTTCCTTGGGACATCATTTGTGACTTAATCCATTAAGTCTTTACGCCCAAAATGTAGATCCAGGTCCTTTAAGACCTCTTAAACCTTGAAGTCACAAACTTTATGTGCTTGCATGCATGGTTGGGGTCAAAACATGATTTTGGTCCTTTTAACAAGCTTTAAGACCAACTAACACTTGCATGGTTGTGGCTTAACCATCAAGGTCCGATTTTTATGACTCTTAGTGCCTCTAAGAGCCCAAAGGGGACAACTATTATGGTCTGAAATCATTAAGATGCAAGAAGCCTCAACAATGGAGTCCAAAAGTGACCTTAAACACCCCCATAAACAAATCTAATCATAGAATGGCCAAGTTTGGAACTTGATACCTTAAAAGAGTTAGAAATGATGCCAATCTCCTGGATCTACAAGCTCTTGGTGGATCCTTGCTCCTTCTTCAAGCTCATTTCTCTTCCAAAGAACCAAAACTACACTAAAGTACTCTCAAATGGCTTCCAAATCACAAAGACACACAAAAGGGGCTAGGGTTTTCGTGGAGGTTATATAGAGGTGAGAGGGTGGTTGGACCAAAGTTATAAGATCCTTTATATAGGGATCAAACCCTAAAAGTTAGGGTGTTAGAACGTGCGCGCATACGCTGTGCGTACCCTTTGGTACGATGGGCGTACGTGCATGGCCTCCCCGCCCCCAACCTCTTGAGTACGCTGTGTGTACCAGGCATGGTACGCCCCGCATATTGCCTTTCTCAGCCCAATACTTAAGGCCCAACTATCATGTAAATCCCTTAACTCGCATGTTAGTTCCAGTTACATAAATGACACGGTGACACTAAAATCACCAACATTTGATTTGGGGGGACTGAAAATATAATATGTATAAAAATCAGTGAAAAGGGGGGCAACAGCCAAAATTTTATATTTTTGGGCCTAATATGTATAAAATTAAAATATAGGGGCTACTTCTAACCAAAGAATTAGAGGTGGAGGGGGCATAGCCCCCCTCACCCTAATTAAGCTCCGCTCTTGTAATTCTTCACCATGTATAAGGGCCTTTCTTTTTCACATTGAGTTTTTAATTGGTTATTTATTTGGGTTTTCTATTTAGTGGATTTATTTATGCATCATTGTCCCAGGAGAGAGAGAGGGGGGAGTGTGTGTGTGTGAGAGAGAGAGAGAGAAAGAGAGAAAGATAGAGATATGCAAAAGATAGAACACTTGATTTATTAGGTTGTATGATTTGTTGGTTTAGAATGTCATCCAATTCCTCGTTCAATTGTTCAAATGAGTTTCGAGTGGTTTGTGTTCGATCAGAAGATATTTGTTTTAATGCCTCAGTGAAAGCATCAATGGTTGGGCTACATATGTGTTCTTTAGAGCTTTGATTTGGGTTTTTGCATGTTATGGATTTTTTCTTTATGAGGATTTTTTCCTTGTTTATAAAAAAATGTAAACGACTTCTGGTATGATTAGAAGATGATAGAGTCGGAGTAAGGAAAGAAAGATGTAAGGCCCGCAGATTCGGGTTAGTCAATTTAGAGACAATAAGCGTCAAAAATGACTTTTTGATAGAAGGTTACTTAGAATAAATAATCTTAACTAAGCTATAATATATGTCACAAGGGTTCCGTACATATAAAGAACGCTGAAATCCGAGTTATAACGAATAAGTTATGACCCGTCGAAGTTTTACGGCTAAACCGGCATGAAAATATAATATGTATGTAAAAAATGAATTTTTTATAAACAACTTTTTAGCCTTAGGGATCTAAACGAAAGTCATAGTAGACGTTAAACCGAGCACGTGCATAAAAAGAACATCCAAATCTGACTTCGTATGAGGAAGTTATGATTTTTTTAAGATATAGCGTAGTAGTGTACAACCCGAAATTCAAATTTTGATCGATAGATTTTTTAGCTGACACAACCTAAACGAGAATCGAAGATCTCATTAATAGGAGCTCAACAATATAAAGACAGACGAAAATGGACATCAGATGACAAAGTTATGAAATTTTAATGGACTTTATCTGTCTAAGCCTGTTAAAATATAACTTTAAAAATAAAGTCAAAATTATCTGATGGAATCTAAACTAAAGTCGTAGATTACGTCACCACCTACGCGTGGATATAAAGAACGTCAAAAACGGAGCTCGTATGGGAAAGTTACATAATTTAGAAGTCGGGAATAGGCTGGTGCGAAGTAGGGGTGGCAAATCGTGCTATCGTTTTGTGTTTCTGTCTGACACGACACGACACGACAATATTTTTTGTAACACGAACACGACACGACACGATGTCGTGTTTTTTTAAATAACACGAAAATGAATGAAGTAAAAAACGACAAACACGACACGACACGACAAATATAACATATACTAAAAACTAATTTATTTAATGAATAATTTATCAAATATAACACGATAAATACGACAACACGAAAACACAATAAAGAACTACTAAATTGTGTCAATTTCGTGTCGAATTTCGAACACGGACACGACACGACATGACATCGTGTTTTTTATAGCTAACACGAACATGACACGAACACGAATTCAAATTTTAGTTTCGTCCTAATTTCGTTTCGTGTCATGTATTTTTGTCGTGTCGTGTCATAAATTGTCACTCCTAGTGCGAAGGGGGGACACGTGGCTTAATCTCGGACCTTGTTTTCTCCCCACGGTCTCACATTCGGATCTCGACAGCTGGCCCTCATATGCGCAACATAGTGCTTCGGACATGCAGCGTACACCGAAGGTATGCCCCGCGTATGCGCAACCTCCCAACTTATAAATAGGTGCAAGGTTCTCACATATTTCCCACACCTAAGCCTTTCTTTCTCTCTCAAATGTCTCTCTAAACCCCTCCCAAACCCTAGTACTTCCCAAGTGTTAAGAGGCGAGTCCCAGAGTGCCAAAAGGCTCCGAGAAGAAGAGCTTTCGGCTTAGAAGTTTGCCCGCGCAGAGCCCGGTTCTTCGCTAAACTCCATTGTAAGTGAGTTATGTTTACCCTTCTTTAAGTATAACTTATATTTAATTTCATTATCATTATTATGAACCTATAAGCAATATATGTGCGAAGTATAAATTAAAAATTATTATTATTATAATACCTTTTAATTGCTCGCGGTATGGGGAATCTGGTTTGAAGGGTCGCATATGGTTGTTGGATTTCAGAACAGCTTAAATGCCAAAATGGTCCTGCCCTCTGGTGTTGAATGTATGGCCCTGTCTGTACATAGTAGTTAAAAAGTATTGTTTAACACTTATAAAACAATAACGCTTGTAAACCTTGAGTTAATTAGTTGTAATAAATATTAGACTAAAACTTAGCACTAATAATGCTAGTTTTCATCGAAGGAAAAGACGATTGTTTGAAGTGGAACGTTGTCCGAATTTCAAGTCATCACTTTAACAAGTGAGTGCATAGTTACTTTCATCTTACACATAGATATGACGTATGTAATATAAATTACGTGTTATGTGTGCATATTATCTGTATTCTTGATATTTATGATGGATAAACAAAATATATATGTTTTATTCGATTTAAACTGTATACGTAGTTATGCCTATAATTATGATGGGTAAAGATGGGTAGATGAAAGATGAGATGAGAGATGAAAGATAAGAGATGAAAGATGATATAGATGATGAGAGGTGAAATATGATGAGAAGCATTGACCCAAACGATGGACCAATCAGCTAGCAGAGTATAGATGACAACCACAGACTATTCTAGACAGTTCAGTGGAACGCTAGCGGGCTCGCAACCTGTAGGTGCTGTGAACGATGGGTTCACTAGATGTACTCTAAAAACCCTGAAAGCTATGGACTTAGTGCCTCACAAATGAACGTTGGCAACTATGGACTTAGTGTCTTACAAATAAACGTTGGCAACTATGGATTTAGTGCCTTGTAGATGGACACTATCAGCTATGGACTTAGTGCCTAACAGATAACATCGAAAACTATGGACTTAGTGTCTGTTAAATAAACCTTGGCAGCGATGGACTTTGTGCCTATTCCTTAGGAAAATCCTTAGGAATAAATATTGAGGATTAGATGATTCTTAGGGAAGATACTTAAGAATAAAGAAGATAATGAGGATGGGTAATTGGGCTAATTGTTTGCTGGTGAAACATAATAACAAATATTATTGTGGGTTGAAAACCCTATGTACTCATCAGGTTTCCCAACCTGACCCACTCAATTTATTTGTATCACAGGTGTTGATACGAAACTACATTACAATGAGAGATTAAAGGAGATGTAAATCACTAGTGTAAACGAATATAAGGTCTGTTTATGCTTATGTTTCTGTATTGACAATGACATCCTGAAGTTTTAATATAAACAAAATATATTTCTTCGGAAATGTTTTAATAATATATTTACCATGTTTTCTGGGAACAAATTCTGCAATATCATTCTTTAAAATGGATAATCTAATTTTTAAATAAGCATTAATAAAATTTTTAAAATGACCGTGAATTTGGGGATGTAACAGAAGAAGACTACACGAGGGTGACAGAGGGGTGGGTGGAGGGACCCAACAAATTATCAAACAGTTTTTTAATAAATAAATAACCTTTAAACATTAAGTTAATTCAAAAAAGAGATGTACAGAGGAAATGTAGTCCTTTTACATATGGTAGGGACCATGCACGTAACAGAAACATATAGTAGGGACCATCCGAGTTAAAGAATAAGTTAGGGACCAAACGCACAAATTACCCCAAACTATAGAGACCGTTCATGTAATTTACTCTAAAAAATGTGGTGAATTTTAGCAAGTCAAAAGTAGTTGGAGCCACTCTAAAAGAAATAGCCAGGTGGGCCCTTCCACTCTATTATGAACCCTCCTCCCTACCTTTTAATTATCTCGGGGTACCCGTGGGAGCTAACATGAACCTCATAAGGAATTGACAACTAGTAATTGACTGGTTTCAATCTAAACTCAGTTCTTGGAAGGCTAGAATACTCTCATTTGGTGAAAGGGTCACACTAATCAAATCAGTATTGGGAAATCTTCCCACTTATTTCTTATCGGTCTTTGTAGCACCAATCGGGGTTGTAAACACTCTTGAAAGAATATGGAGGCAATTCCTATAAGGAGAGACAAGTAACCAGAAAAAGATCAACTGGGTATCATGGGAATAGATTATTTCTCCAAAATCAGTGGATGGGCTCGGTGTTGGATCCCTACGCTCTTTCAATATTTCGTTGATCACAAAATGGTGGTGGAGATACAAAAGTGAACCTAATTGTATGTGAAGTCAAATCATACAAGGAATACACAGCCTAAAACACAAGTCGGTTGATTGTATAACGAAAAAATCGATCTGTGGGGTATGGAAGAACATAGAATTAGAGAGATTGGGTAAACCGATGGGAAATACATGAAAAAACAGGTTAATCATGGTAAAAGTACACTTTTTTGGTTAGATGACCGGAGTGGAAATGGAAGTTTCAAAGCAGCTTTCCCAACATTAGACTCACTGGAAAAGAAAAATAGTTGTCTGGTAGCTGATAGAATTAGTAATGGCGACATAAAATGGGATTGAAATCAATTCCCAACAACATAGGTAAAGTCAAAGAACTAGCACCAATTACATATTGGGTTGGTGATATTCGAATACACAACAATTCAGATAAGTGGGTGTACACAATCTCTCTTGATGGTGAATTCCATGTTGACATCATGAAACACCATATGGATAAGCAACCAAACCCGATCAAAGCAGACATTATATATTGGATCCATGAAATTTCTATCAATGTATCATGTCTTGTATGGAGGGCAAAAGTGGAAAGAGTACCAACTGCAACTGGCTTAGCAAAAAGGGGGTGTAACTGGATGAGATTCATTGTGGGCTCTGTTTAAAAATTGAAGAAACGGTGCAACACGTTTTTGTTACATGTTCTTTTGCAAGGGTAGTTTGGGAATAGATCTTTAGATGGTGTCAGGTCAACTTCCCACAAGGTGAATCTGTTAGGGATATCCTTAAATTCGAAAGATCATGGGGACAATGTGCAAGGAAACGAAGGATAATAACGTGTATATGCTATGACACGATATGGTGGCTATGGAAAGCAAGATATGAAAGACTTTATAGGAAAATCAGGATATCGCCCACCAAGATAGCGGATAATATACAATCTATGGTGTTCGTATGGCTTAAACACAAGAGTTCGAACTACCCTATTAATTGGATGGACCAGTGCATATACCCCTTCTGGTGAAGTGAAGAAAACTGACGACTTATTAGAAACCGGAGAGTAGATAATCTGTCCAAAGTGTTATTCTTGTTTTGTTGCTCTCATTTTTGTTTTTTTTTTCCTTTTATGTAAAGTATGTCTCCTTCTCCCTTCTATCATCTTGCTAGTTGGGGTTTATTTTTTTTATTAATACATATTTGCCGATTCAATAAAAAATGTGGCGAGGTTGTGCATTACTAATCTTGTTTTTCATAATAAATTAATACGACATTATTTCTATAACTTTTACTTTGCTATTATATAGGGACCAGAATCTGTAAAATTCTATTACACGTGAATCATTTATATTGCAATTGTTGGCATGAGGACCAATTCTTGTAATTGTTTATGGACTATTTCTTTACAAAATTATGCTCAAGGGATTTTTCTATAAAATTCTATTACAAAGAAGCCCTTTATGTTGCAATACTCTACCACATCGACCGACCGTTTCTTTAATTGTTTTGGTAGTAAATTTTGTTTTTCACATGGAGTGTTCATGCGATTTTTTATTAAACAATGATCATTTCTGTTGCGACTTTCTTTGATGACCATTTCTGAACTGTTTATGCCTTTATGGAGCATTTTTTATATTTTTTTTTCTTCACAAGAACCTTTTCTATAAAATTCTATTACACAATGACCATTTATGTTGTAATTTTTTTCATCATAAGGACCATTTTGTAATTGCTTTGAGACCATTTATGTACTTTTTTTTTACATATAGACATTTTCTATAAAACTCTATTACACGATGACCATCTGTGTTGCAAATTATTGTCATAGAGACCATTTAGGTAATTGTTTTAGGGACCATTTCAATAATAATAATAAAAAGTTTCTATACAGAGACATTTTATGTGAAATCATATTACACAGGGACAAGGTGATTGGTTTAGGTACCATTTTTGTAATTTTTTCTATTAGACATTTTATGTGTAACCATATTCACAGGAAGAATTTACGATGCAATATTGTGCTACATGGACCATTTCTTGTAATTATTTAGGATGTAAAAAACATTCCGCAAAAAGACTTCGTAAAATTATCGGTTATATAGTTCTATAGTTGTTGAAAACTTGAAAGAATCAATGTGAAACCATATCATACAGGAAGAATTTATGATGCAATATTGTGCTACATGGACCATTTCTTGTAATTATTTAAGATGTAAAAACATTATACAAAAAGACTTTGTTTGTAAAATTCTCGGTTATATAGTTATGAGTAAATTACACGAATGGTCCCTATGGTTTTGGGTAATTTGCACGTTTAGTCCCTAACTTATTTTTTTAACTCGGAAGGTCCCTAATGTTTGTTTTTATTACACGCTTGGTCCCTATAGTTTGTTTTTGTTACACGCTATCTTACCTAAAAAGACTATTATTTAAATAGAAAAAAATGATGAAGTAGGTAAGGTAAGGTGGGGGGTGGGATTAGGGATGTGTTTATTTAAAGAAATTAGAAAATCAATGGCAAAATAGTATTTTTAGGTAAGAAAGGGACCAAGCGCGTAACAAAAGCAAACAGTAGGGACCTTCCGAGTTAAAAAATTAAGTTGGAGACCAAACGTACAAATTACCCTAAACCATAGGGACCATTCGTGTAATTTACTCTACAGTTATATAGTTGTTGAAAACTTGAGACATATTTGATTGCCATCTAATCCAAATGCAAATAACCTATTTAGTGACTTGTAGGAATTGTAAAATGCTTTTACACTAAACGTCACCATTGAAAGTTGTAGTACAAATTAGTTGAAAAGATAGACTTGATATTTTAATTTATTTTTCATATTGTTGTTGTCATAGAAATATTTTAAAAATAGTTACTTAAGTATATAAAAAATGGTCGTATTTTCAATTAATATTTTTACAATATGGAAACATATTAAATTTACTTACATATTAAAACAACTAATTTATAGTATAAGTTGAGTTTATGAGACCATAAGATTTTATGAGAAAAGAGGATATATATATATATATATATATATATATATATATATATATATATATATATATATATATATATATATATATATATATATATGGATAGGTTATTTTGTTTTCGCTATCTATTGTGTGCATGTGTGATTGATTCTGGACCAATCATTTTAGTTATTTTAAGAAAGTAATTAATGCATATTATATGTTAAAGATATACTGGGTATTAATTACATCTTCAACATTTAATATGCATTAATTACTTTCTTAAAATAACTAAAATGATTGGTCCAGAATCAATCATACATGCACACAATAGATAGTGAAAACATTTGAACCTAATTCTCTCTCTTTCTCTCTCTCTCTCTCTCTCTCTATATATATATATATATATATATATATATATATATATATATATATATATATATATATATATATATATATATAGAATGTCTAAATTAATTAAAAAATATGAAAAAAAATAAAAATGAAAATTTATAATTTTTCAAAATGTAATAAAAAATAAAAAATAAATTACTAAATTATGTCCGAATATAATTTTATTTTTTATTTTTTGTTTATTACTTTTTTTTATCTTTTTTTTAAGTTTCAGAAATAACATATAATTTTTTTTTTCATTTTCATTTTTTTTATATTGTTTTTACACCCAAAATTTTATCTATATTGGTCTCAAATGAACTTTTATCTTTATAATAACATTTATTTAACTTATAGTTATCTTTAATATAATTTTTTTCGCCAAAAATGATTTTTGTCTTTTACATAAACTAATAGAATGATTAGCCTATAAGAAATTACATATATGATAATTAAACAACTTACTCGTCTATTCTAATAAATGATGATTTATTTTGTTACATGTCAATCTCTTATGGGTTTTGATATTTGTTATTTTATTTGTATTTTTGAAAAAAGAATATCCATATGTAAATTTCTGGTTTTTTTTTTAATTTTAAATTTAAAGTCACATAATACATATATTTATATATGTAAACTATTAAATGTAATAAATATGATAGTAAATAGCAATAAATACGTTTCTTACTTTCATATTTCAAAATTTTGTTTAAAAAAATATTTAATATTTATATTTTAATTTTTATTTTTTTTAATTAACCAGTGTAATACACATGAGTCTTCCATCTAGTTTAAAATATAAAATAAATTGAAAAAAAAAATGATCTAGAAAATGATTTGAAATTCAAAAGTTAAATGGTATAGGCACAAATAACGAAAATAAATAATTATAAAATAACATGAGACTTGTGATAATTGATTCTTGTAAATCTGAAATTTGAAATTATCATATATATATATATATATATATATATATATATATATATATATATATATATATATATATATACTAATTAAAAAGATATATTATGTTAATTAACCATATCATATTTTTTAATATGATTTGTAGAATAAAACATTATATCATTATTGTTTTATTAACTCATTATTAAGGACATGTATGACAACTAGTTAGTATTTGGGAGTGTAGTTTTTATTTGCAAAAAGTATTCCGTAAAAATGATTATAAATTTATTAAAGTTTAAAATTATATAAAACTAAAAGTTATTTACATTTTAGATAATTAGAATGCGGTAATTCATTTTTTTTATTATACATCAATTCTTAATAGAAATACCTTTTTATGATAATTTTTGGATTTATTTTAATTTTAATTGGTAACTGTTATTTATAACATTCCTATCTAAATTTCAATCGTATGTTGAAATATGTATAAAAAAGGACAATTATCCTGTCTAATAGAAATCATAATATTATTATTTTGAAATATTTTTTCTAGTTACTAATTTTCTTATTTTACCATATATTTCAATTTCAATTTCAATTACTTATTTACCATTAGAGTCATTACAACTTATTGTTTGTTAATATTACATCACGAGATATTTTAGATATTTAGCTAACGTTCAAATATTCTAAATGAACTATATATATATATATATATATATATATATATATATATATATATATATATATATATATATATATATATATATATATATATATATATATATATATATATATATATATATATATATATGGGTGATGATTCATTCATAATAATTTTTAGCCATACATAAAAAATATGTTTTATATAGTTGTACAATATAATTATCTAAAATATACTTATGTATGGCTAAAAAATGTTGTGAACAAATCACTACTTATTTATGTATGAGGTTTATCTAACTAAAAAGGAGAAGAAAACATATAAGTATTTAAGATATTTATCGATCATAGACATAACTCATAAGTTATAAAAACGATACAAACAATTGAAATCGATATAATATAACATCTTGAAACATCTAAGATATAAAGTTGCTTAAGAACTTATTACACACAGTCCCATCAGCATTACGGTAATATTTATCGATTATATTATTACTTAAAAAAACCGATAATCATCAGATCAGATACAACTAAACAAAAAATAATAAAGTTAAAAACATTGACAAAAATACCCTTTAGTAAGGTTCTATAAAAAGGGCTTTAGATGTGTTTTATGTGTACAACACATCAAACCACAAACCTAGACCAAAACCCCCAATTGTCTTTACTCCTCCAAGGCTCCAACTAGAAGTCTAGAAGTGCTCCAAAATTAGGGTTTGATTCACTTTCATTGAAAGAGGTGAGTGAGTTGATTGATCCCCCATCAATCCCCCTTTTCACAAATCTGAACCATAAGGTAAATCTCACATTCTATATTATTTCCTATTTTCTTTTTCCATTTATTAATTTAAAGATTGGTTTTATTTTCCATGTCATTTTTTCCAAGAAAAAGAACATGTCTCTATAAACATTCTGGCACTTGTCTTCCCCTATTTCTTGAGGTCTCAAATACCCTAAACCTCTTTCTTCTTTAATCCCCAAATGATTTCCACATAAAATGCATCATTTAAACCCTTAATTCTACAAATCCCTCTTTCTTACGAAACTCTTTTTCCATTGTTGTTGTAGGAAACTAAACAAATTAAAAGGGCTTGCCGCAAAAACTTGTACAAAGGTAAAAATTTATATGCCAAGAACCCATGGAGTGAATCGTCTCGTTTTCAACTCCGATCACTGTTTCTCTCATGTTTTAAGTCAGAAATTGTATCAATTTTTACTATCAGTGTGTTGTTTGTGATAGAAAGGAAAAAGAACCGGAATCTTGATGTCAAAATATGGCCTATGTTTCTGAATTGAAAAATGGGTCGGATTTGAATTCGGTCGAGATTCCAGGAGCTTGTAGAAACGATGAAGTGTCTGTAAATCCGGATTTGTATGTAAAGTATGAATGTATGGATGCCTCTATGGATGATAATGGATTGAGGGAATTGTTTGATCAAGTTCTTTCGTTTTTCTTGAAAGAAGAATCTGTGAAAAAAAATGCGTTTAGGCCTTTTCCACCTAAACTTGGTGATGGAGTGGAAGCCGATTTATTTAAGCTGTTCTTGACTGTGAAGAGAATAGGGAGTTATGAACTTGTTTCAAAGAATAACATGTGGGAATTTGTTGCAAAAGAATGTGGGTTTGAAATTGGGCTTGAGGCGTCTTTGAAGCTGCTTTATATCAAGTATTTGAAAGAATTGGATCAATGGCTGATTGAAGGAGGATTTAAAGATAATATCGACACTGATGTTATAGCGAAACTAGATCTTTTGTCACACCACTTGGATGAATATATATGTTTTGAGTCTAATCAGATTGGAAAATCTTTATGTCACGATGAAATTATTGGATTCAAAGACGAGGGTACTTCGGGGTTTAATCAAAATGAGGGAGGAATGGATCTTGATGTGCCATTTTCAAGAATTAATGGTGATGATAATGATGAAGAATTTAGGGTTTTAGATGACAAAAGATGCGAGTTATCTTCAGATAATGTGGTAAAAAAGGTAGGACTTTCAGTGATCAATGATGATGATGATAAAGAGTTAAGTCTTGATGATGAAAAACAAATAGATTCATCAATCAAGATTGTTGTCGATGAGATAATTAGATTTCATTCTGACAAAGATGTTACATTAACTGCTGAGAATGATGATGATGTCAGCAATGTTGTGAAGAATGTTAGTAGATCTTCAAAGAGGAAGAGGGAGAAAGAATCTTTGTTGTTATCAGAAATGGTAGATTGGGTAGCAAATGCTGCAAGGAATCCTCATAGTATGACCTTTAAAACTTCACAAAGAAGTTCAAAATGGAAAAAATATACAGGTGATAAACTATGGAAGCAAGCTTTGTTGTCAAGAAAAGCCCTTTTTGCAGAAATTAGTTTTGATTCAGGGAATGAAGCAAAAGGTTCTTCACAGGTATATAAACTCATTCGCCTTACTTATTAGTTTCTGATTCATATTTCCAAAGTTTTGTAATTCACACTTTCTGTGTCTCACTGTGAAAAATTGGAATCTTTCTATAAATTAAAGTGTTTGATGGATTCATGAACTTTTTTTTTTGTAGAAAAAGAACCAGAGGATGCATCCTGCAATGTATGAAGATGATAACAGAGTTAATACTTCTGAAATAAAAGTATGCTGCAAAAGTGCCACGTCAGCAGAACAATGCACATGCACAAACTGCAATTTGCGTACATCTTCTCGAACGAAACGTGAATCCGGAAAGTTCCGGATGCATGAAAACACGGGCCCACCACAAAAACAAAAGCACAACGTGGGCCCACTGTATCAAGCTGTAGTGCCAGCATGGACAGGTGTAGTGACTCAGAGTGATCCCAAGTGGCTAGGCACCCAAATGTGGCCCCCACCAGATGACATCAACACAAAGGGTAATTTGGTAATTGGGCTAGGAAGACAAAATGTATGCGACTGTGAGTGTCTGTTTAAAGGGTCTGCTGAATGTGTGAGATTTCACATTGCTGAGAACAGATATAAACTGAAACTCGAACTTGGTGATCTTTTTTACAAATGGAGATTTAATCAAATGGGTGAAGAGGTGTCACTTTCATGGGAACCTGAAGAGGAAAAAGTATTCAAAAGTTTAGTGATAAAAGCAAGACATGATTTAGCACATAGCAACAAGAGTAGACATGAGATTATGAACAAGTTTTGGAAAAGAGGTGCGTATATAATTCGTGATAAATCAAAGCAAAATCTTGTGAGTTATTACTTCAATGTGTTTGTGTTGAGAAGAAGAAGTTATCAGAATCGAGTGACACCTAAAGATATTGACAGTGATAATGATGAAGAAGAGGTGGGGTCCGTTGGGGACAGATTTGGGTATGAAAAGATTCATGGGTTGTTGCTAAAATGCTCAGAGAATATGCAGTGTAGAGATCTTGAATCTTGATTGTTTAATTGTTGTTGTGTTTTTCTGTGAAATTTTCTTAAGATTCTTGTAGTAGGAATCTTGAAGTGTCATCGCAGTCTTTTTTTGTTTTTTAGTTTTTATTGGACTACAGTAGATATGTTTAGTAGATTGTGTGAACTTGTTTTAGTTTTGATGTTGTTGAAAGATGGCATTTTTTTTCAGGTATTGTGGTGTATTTTCTTTGTTTTTGATCTTGAATCTGTTTTTTCTTTCTTTACATGAGTTTGAATGCTGGTGTAGTTACATAACTGTAGATTTTATGTGTTTGGTTTTCTTAGAATTTTTTTTATTGGAAAGAGAGTAAATTTTTAATTTTTATGGAGTTTTTGGGTCTATAAAACTCTACAGTTCAATTCTGAATTGATGCAAAGTTATCTGTTTCACACACCAAGTGTTCGATAAAAGTCCTCATAGAAATATTCATAGTGTTCTTGGGTTAAAAAGATCACAAAGGAGTTTTGATTTTTGCGATTTTCCCTATAGGTGTGGTAATAAATAAGTTCACTAGTAAGAATAACTTCAGTCTTTGGAAGATTAAGACGAGTGTGTTACTAAAACATCAAGGTGTATGACTTCTAATTGTTGAGAGAAGCCCGCAAGTATGGATGATTATGAGTTTAAACAACAATAAGAAAATGCTCATTCTACTTTTTTCCATCTCTTTCAAACAACATACTATACCAAGTAACCAATCAAGAAAGTGCATCATGGTTGTGGATGAAACTCGAGTCTCTTTACATGACAAAGTCCCCGACAAATAAGTTGTTGCTAAAACACGCTTGCTCTCTCTCTTAGAATGAAGGTGTTAGTGATTATGGTTTAGGCCCAAACCCTTTAGGGTCTAACCCATTAGGGTTTAGTGATCATGGTGTTAGTGTTAGCTTTAGGTTAAAACCCTACTGCTCACGACAACCCGTAGTCACCGCCCTCCACCTCTGACGACCTTCTCTAATAGCCGTCGGAGGTGTCTTCATTATATTTCATATTTTTTTTCTCTTTCCTCTCTTCTCCGCCTAAATAATAAATCAATCGCCAACACCAAACGATAACTCTTTCATCGGCTTCTTCTACTGTCTCCTCCTCAAATGACTACTTCTTCATATCTCTTTTCCGATTCAACCCGTTCTGATGTTGTTGCTGCCTCCCTCCAATGGCTCCTTCTCCGCCAGACAGTATCTGATCTGCAGTTGTCTCTTTCTCTATCAACATTGCAGTAGCCAAACTCGTCGGAATTGGCTCCGTCTGTCGTAGTTCGAGCTTTCTTTCTTTTTCGTTTCCTTTCTCCGGTCTCCTCTGTCGTCGATGCATGATCGTCGTCACCACTCTTCTCTTCTTATACAACAAAATTGCCTCTAGCTGCAACTTCTTCTCTCTTCTTCTCCGACGAGCAGTCAATGTTGCTATCTTCATCTAGTTTTTATGTTTTGTTCTTTTTTTTCCAGTTTAATAGTCTTCTCCCAATCAAAGTACGTGAGGATGTTAGTGATTAGGGTATAGGCCCAAACCAGGCTTTTAGCCATTAGAGTTTAGGTATTCTCTATATATTCATATGTAATTGTCTTTTAAATATCAATCCATCTATTATCTAACAAAATGATGGTTTTGTTTTGAAAGATTTTTTGGATGAACTTAACTCCATCCTAATAGACTTAAAGCAAGTGGAGGCAAAGATAGAAGATGAGGATGTGACTCTCATCCTTCTAGTGTCATTGTCAACCACCATTAGATAACTTTATACACTTATGTGTAGTTATGGAGACACCGTTATATTGGATGAGGTGAGATCGAGTAGAGTTTGCACTCTTGAGAATTGCTACATAAGGCATTAGGCGTTGTCTGGTAGGATCAATTGTTTGGATTGAGTGTCTCATGGTGTGTGACATAAAAGTTTTTTTACTTGTATCTACACATACAACATTCAAAACAAATACTTGAACAAAATGTATGTATTAATCTAACTTTTACTCGTACAAGACGTTCATTACAGAAAGTCAATATAACATTTCATTCCTATTTAAAAGGATGTTACATGTGATAAATATCATTACTTTATTATAAATATAAATATGTCTACGTTCTCTTATGAATTAAAAAATTTATATGAAAAAAAACTTCAACTAAAAATTTCCATCGGACTGTCTATAAAAAAACTTTTAATCTTCAATCTACATAAAAAGAACTTCAACTATGATTGTATTCTAATTCAAGTTTTCAATCTTCAATCTACATTAAAAAAAAATAACATGATATGTCAAAAATGAGCATGTGAATAACGTGTGTATTATTTCAATATGAATAGCATTCCACTATGAATAGCATAAGTATATTCTTGCTAGAGTAATATATAGTGTCCAAGCTTCCAAGGAAGCAATTTATAAAGTTTGTCATTTTGCTTTATTTGGTGAGTTATGTTTGTGAAAGGAGAAAATTAGACAAATCCAAAAATGATCCACCCATTTATGAAACAAACTAACATTACTCAAATTTAGTCATTCAAGTTAAATATAGATCACGTTCGAGTATAAATGTAACCTACAAAATAAATAAATAAACATTCAAACAATATACATGCCAATATATTAGTAAATTAAA
The DNA here is from genome assembly GCF_002870075.4 of Lactuca sativa. NCBI lineage: Eukaryota > Viridiplantae > Streptophyta > Magnoliopsida > Asterales > Asteraceae > Lactuca > Lactuca sativa. Next base: position 9,219,510 of record NC_056628.2, read on the forward strand.
TAAAAACTTAAGTGGAATTTATGAAAAACAAACTCGTAGCATATATTTATACTATAAAAAATGCAATTTGTGATAGAAAACTGAAATTTATAATCGAACGATTCCTGCAACATAAGTTTATAGATGATTAATTAAAAGAGGTATAATGTTTTTAGAAACTTACAGTTATATAAATATAATAATGTTACTTCCTCTTAAATTGTTCGGTATGGGTCCTCCATTGCGTGGAGGACCCTTTGAGGCTTTGTGGCATTTCTTAACATCGTTAAGGCATTTGAAATACAATCTCTATGCCATGTTATATTGTTATGTTAAGACACCTTGCATAGTCATGCATAATATTGCTTAACGGAAGAAATTAGGAATTAGGGCGTCTATGTTTTTTATTCTCTTTGCCAATTGCCAATCATCAGCCCAAAGCGCGACTGGATCAAAATTTGGGCTTAAATAATAAAATTACGTATATGTAATTTGTCTTTTTGTCTAAATTGGTAGTCTATAAAACCAAAAAGAGAAATTTGAATAAAAGTTACTATATTTTCGTTTTATTGAAAAAAAGTTTTGATTTTATATTTTCACTTGAAACCGACAAACACTTCCAAAATAACTTTTGTGACGGTTTTAAGGGTTAAATTGCACACACAAAAAATATGGATGATTTTTCCGTTAATAAGGTTAAAGTTTAAGAATTTTTTTTGAAGATTTTCTTTTTTTATATATAACCAAATTTATTTGAAGGAACTTATATTTATTATTAAAAAAAAATAAAATAAAGATAATTTTTTTATTAAAAATCACAATAATTATAATTTATATATCATTTTTGGATTTTTTTGTGATTCTTTTTAATAAATATCATTACTACAATCATAAATATATCCTCTATAGGATAGTGTTCGAGATGATGTCTTTTATGGAAGAATAGGGTGGTGTTGAGATGGTGAAGATGATGGTGTTTTTTTTATTGGTGATGATGGTAGTAAAGGTTAGTAGTAGTAGATGGTGTTATTGGTGGCAAAGGCTGGTTGTGGTGATGTGTAAATATGAGGCTTTTTATGATAATGGTGATAGACTAAGAGGGTGCAAAACCTAATAAAGGTTAAAATGAAAAAATTTAACAAATATGAGGCATTAATGAATATAAAAACGAACTTAGGACATAATCACACATTTCATGTAAATATGAAGGTTTTTACGACAATAACTTTTTATATTAATAGAAGAGCTACAATAGTTATAAAAACACATGCTAACAACAATTAATATACAATAGTTATAAAAACACATACTAAATACAATTAATAGAACTTTTGTTGATTTGTCGTAAGGAGTATATTTCTAGGCTACATAGTATGTATAATGGAGCTCTATTTAGGAATAACAGTCCATGATAAATCTTTAGTTTCTAAGGTGTTGTTCGATTGTGAAAAGGATCTTCGTTAAGGTGTAATTTTATGGTAAACATTTTAAATCCAAGATCTAAAAATTCAACAACAAAATAACATTTAGCCTAGAAATGCACTTCTTGCGACAAATCAACAAAAAATTTTAAAGTTATATAGGATATAGATGGTATCTATATGATTGTAGTAATGATATTTATTAAAGAGAATCACCAAAAATGGTAAATTATCATTATTGTGTTTTTTAATAAAAAAATTATCGATATTTTAAGATTTTTAATAAATAAATATAAGTTTTCTTCAAATAAATTTATTATGTATAAAACAGAAAATCTTTAGAAAATTCTTTAAAATTTAACACGAAAAAGTCATCCATTATTATTTTTTATTTTTTATTTTTTATTTTTGCAATTTAGCCCTAAAAACCGATATTAACTAGGTATAAGGGTTATTTTGCAAGTGGTTATTAATTTCAATGGTTAATCTGCAAAAACAAAAAAAAATTAAAAAGAAAAAATATGATTTTTTAAATCATTTGAACCAAAAATATGGACTTTTATGTAGATTTCTCAATGAAAAATTTAGCTAAATTAATCTAAAATGAATAGCATTTGAAATCAAATATTTTATCGTTAAAAAACAAAGATCAATATCCTGAACAACTTGATAATTTAAATATTAAGGGTTTATTTAAGTAATATGTTTTATTTAAATAGTATGTTTTATAAAGTTTATATTTGTTTTATAATTATTTAAAAATAAACTCGAAAATAAAAAGAAAAAAATAATGACCTGAAAATTATTTTTGTGTAGATGCGTGGTGACTATTTCCTATCTAAAATAGTGTAGTGTGGATAATAATATAACATTTAAGGTGACAAAAACATAATGTTGAACTCATATCCATTAGCCTTAGATATAACAACATATCATCAGATCCACATAGATCAAATCAATCAAGTTTTCACAAACCAAGACAAATTTTAATCTTCTTACATATTTAATACAAAATCAACATAATTATTAGTAGAAAAGAATAACATTGGGCTAACATTCATAAATTAATCTAGTATTTGAAGTACGTAGGAAGAGAATATTATGATCATCATCTTAGTATCCTGATGCAAAAGGAGTATAATTTAGCAACTATATTGTAAATTATATATATATATATATATATATATATATATATATATATATATATATATATATATATATATATATATATATATATATATATATATTCTTATTTTTCATATATCTATAGGAAATTAAGCAATAACTTCATTTCTAAATACCAACTATTGCTTTACGATCAAAAAGAAATTAAACAATTACTTTAAAAATAGCTAAATTACACAAATGTCGTATAAAAAAAATATAAGAATAACGATAAGTTCTAACAAAGATACCCAAGATATTTGTACAAACACCATTTAGATTTGGGGTAAGAGAGCTTCTCATCATTGATCTTACATTACTTTATCATCAGAATCTAGCAGCATAGTTAAATTTCCATCAATCCAAACATCATCGTACATCATATCTACTTTGCCCATATTAGTTAAATTTCCATCGATCCTACATCATATCTACTTTGCCCATATTAGTTAAATTTCCATCGATCCAAACATCATCACCATATCTACTTTGCCCCTATTCTAAATACCAACTATTGCTTTACGATCAAAAAGAAATTAAACAATTACTTTAAAAATAGCTAAATTACACAAATGTCGTATAAAAAAAATATAAGAATAACGATAAGTTCTAACAAAGATACCCAAGATATTTGTACAAACACCATTTAGATTTGGGGTAAGAGAGCTTCTCATCATTGATCTTACATTACTTTATCATCAGAATCTAGCAGCATAGTTAAATTTTCATCAATCCAAACATCATCGTACATCATATCTACTTTGCTCCTATTAGTTAAATTTCCATCAATCCAAACATCATCACCATATCTACTTTGCCCCTATTTTAAGACGTCATTTGGATTTGCTGGTGCTTTACTAATTGTTGGAAATTTAGCATACTTATTTATATTTTTACTAACTTTGGACATATATAAATATATACATACGTTGTATATATAATTAACTCTAAGTGGATTTGTGTTCTCTTCCATGAGAACTTCGAAACGATATATTATATGTCTAAAATGGAGTATATGTGAATGAGATATCGATACTCAAAGATGTGTATTTGAGAATAAATTTAGCAAAAGAAATTAATGTGGGAATGAGTCCACATTGGTAGAAAGACCAAACTCAACATAGTTTATAAGCTTGAATGCATGAAAGGCTTACAAGCTTGTGTTTATGGTTTACTACAATTCCTACCCACACGTAGTGGGTGCAAATCTTAAGATTTCATAGACCAAAAACACTGAACTTGTGTATGGGCATGACATGCGGACACGGATGCAGCATCGAAAACTTGGGCTCGTTTTACTCTCGTTTTTGCTAAATTTGACAGTTCTGGTCCTTGTTTTGAATTAGGGATGAGCAATTTGTCCCAAATCTCGATCCCGTACCGGTACCGAACAATTTAAAAATATGACTTGGTACTCCAAATACATGAAATTCGGAAATCGGCACTGCTGGTACCGGTACTAGTACCGAAAACCGGTACCGTTCCCGGTACCGGTACCGGTGTGTTAATTCGGTTCGGTACTCGGGATTTACTTTCGACCAAATTCGGTTTTCGTGAAATCGGGAACAGTACGGTTCGGTACTGGTTCCGTCCTACGCCCATCCCTATTTTGAATTCTGTAATGGATGCATTAATTACGTAATTAATGACATTTATTGTCATTCAATGCTCAATCAATTCCTTAATATCTAATTGATTTATTTCCATTATGTATTCAACTATAAAAGAAAACCTCTAACATCTCATTTGATATACAAATGAAATTACTTTTCTTTCTCCTCCTTCTCTGTATACTTGCTTCCGACGACTCTTTCAGGCAAGTAGAAATATCCGTCAGTACATACACTGTTAAGGTTGTTGTACCCTTGGAACAGACGGCGAATCTGTTTAAGAAAATCGAGTCCAACTCGAGCCTCAACCACCACATTTGCTACTAATCCTTTTCTTACATGAATATTTCAAGAAGAGAATGAAGTCCTTACACTAACACTAATGTCGTGTCTAAAATGTGTTGCTCACGAAACCCCCTTTGTGAGCTACATATGTTTCCATCCAAAGTGACTCCTCATAATGTTAATAGAAGGTCCACAGGTCGTGAACATCTTTTTTGTAATTCAAAAATCAAGTCATATTAAAAGAAATCAATCGTTCAAGTATTCAAAATTTCGTGGGGAAATTGGTGGAAGAAAGACAGATATTTAACGTATGTATCTGTCGATACAAAAATGAATCATACAAATAGGCAAAAAAAAAATCATATATAAAGAAATAGCATTTTAAAAAAAACATAAATACAAAGTTTAATTAAACATTTTTTTTGTGTATAAGTATGATTTTTCTTCGTATATACGTATAATATAGAAAAAAAAAAACATACTTACGATAAAAACATAAAAAAATTATAAAATGTAGATTTTCTGGGAATTTTATTTCGTGGTAATTTGAAAATCTATTATCATATGTAGCAAATGAAACAGTTGAAGAATAATAAAACAAAAACACCAAAAAAGCCCAATTTTATTTCGTGGGCCAAAGTGCTTTAAACATCATGCATTAGGCATAGCATAATTTTTCTTAATAAATAAAGGTTTTTTTTTGCCACATGTTAATCAGTTTTGACGTTTGTTATTTTGTAGTATTTTTGAAATAAATATTATCCACTTATCAATTTTTGATTTGTTTCAATTTTTAAAATTTAAGTCATATATATGTTAAATATTAAATATCATATTAAATTGCAAAAAATACGTTTTTCCTTTTTTATTTTAAAGTTGTATATTAAAAAATATTTTTTGTTTACATTTTGATGTTTATTTTTTTTAAATCAATCTGTATAATATACGGGTCTCATCTTAGTTAATTTTAATAAAGAAAAGCCCAACAAAAACGAATTATCTTTCATCCAAATAAGTGTTTAACCGAGTTTTATTAAAGGTTAATGTCACACCTAGTTAATTTTAATAAAGAAAAGCCCAACAAAAACAATTATCTTTTATCCAAATAACTGTTTAACCAAGTTTTATTAAAGGTTAATGTTATGAAAAGATAACCAACAATTCAAAATGTTTATCGTCATTCAAAATGTTTTAAAGCAACGATTCAACTAAAAAATACCATAAAAAGGTGACAACCTATTGTTTTGGTTTATAAAATATCATTCAAAATGTTGTCTTTGTTTTTTAACTACCATTCCAACAATGGTATTTATTAAAAAAAAAAAAAAAAAGATGATAGATAGTTACTTTCTAATGACATTTTTAGTTGGATAGTTTTTTTAAACATTTTAGATAGTTGGTTACTTTTTATGACTTTAACCTTTTATTAATTTCAAACAGAATATCAAATTATAATCGACTGTTTTCAAAATATAATAGGTCATACTACATAGTTATAATATGTACTTTAATATTTTCTTTTGTAATGTCACATTCTTTTAACTTACCCGTATTTAGAACTGTAACAACCCGGATTCCCAGGTATTATTCATTCTTATTTTTGGTGATTTGTGAGGAGACTCGGCGAGTTGGAGCCCAAACTCGCCGAGTATGATCGCGGCTATGGGCAGGGGTTCGCGTCTAGACTCGGCGAATCCACGCTGTTTAATGAAACCCTAATTCCCCGGGTTTCGAACTTTAGGTGACATTCATGCTTGGGAAGGCCAAATCTATGGTTTGGGGAAGCAGATCTGACCTCAGAAGGTCAATAGAGTTTGTGCATGGCATGAACTCGCCGAGTTGTTCTTGAGACTCGACGAGTAGGGTTGGGGTTTCACGTAAATTGTTCAGCGAGTAGACTCGTCGGGTTGGGGGATGACCCAGTGAGTCAGGGAGAGTCAATAGGGGGCTGAGTCGAGCCGGAACTCGCCGAGTTGTTCTTGAGACTCGGCGAATTGAGTCGTGGTGGCCCCGCGATTCATGCCAGGTGGAACTCGTCGAGTTAGGGAAGTACTCGACGTGTCAAGAGAGGATCCGAGGGAGTCAGTGAACACGTATAGACTCGCCGAGTCGCTCTAGTGCACTCGCCGAGTCCGGTCAAAGTTGACCGTTGACCATTGACCAGAGCTGACCAGTGTTGACTTGATAGGGTTAGTCAACCTTAATTGTGAAAGTGTTAATTAGAGATATATTGCGTTATAGGAGGATTATAGCTCGGGGGGATCGAGCGCGAGTGATTTCCGGGATTGCGAGTTATTGGGAGACGCGAGGTGAGTCTTCTCACTATACTTTACCTTGAGTAGGTAATCAAAGTTATGTGACAGAGTATTTGTATGTTATGTGTTGTACTGCATTATTTCTATGTGATTTATGATGTGCATGTTTATAGAGTTGGAACCAAAAGGTTCACAGAGATAGAACCAGAGGGTTCACAGAGTAGGGTCCACGGACCCAAAGAGTTATAGCCTCGAGTGGCTAATATGTGTTATGTGTGGTATTTTGGGGAACTCACTAAGCTTTGTGCTTACAGTATTTGGTGTTATTTGTTTCAGGTACTAGTGATGACCGTGGGAAGGCGCCGGCTTGATCAGTACACACACGGGATTTTTATGTTATGAGATCTTGGGATTTTTATATGGCATGGATTGAATTTCAAACATTGATGTTCTTACGAATATTAAATGAATTATGTATTTAAAAAAAATGCAAAAAATTGTTTTGAAATTTACGGTGTTACAAGAACCGTTTTGATATAATGACCTGACAAAAAAATCATATTTTTTACATCCAACAAACCTAAATCCAGGATCCACCACTGGTTTTATTATAACAATCCAGAAATCTGAATATCTAAACCAAATTGCCCAATTGAATAATTCAGTTCTATCCAAATAATACACGGCTTTAATCTTCTTTTTTTTACAATTAACTCTACATTTACGCAATAAACTATAACTTTATTTCAATAAGCTATAACTTTTTTGTATGTACACAATAAGCTATAACTTTTTTGTAGTTAAAACATATGAGCAAATGCTTGAAATTGGTGATAGCGACGTCGGAATGGGGAACAAAGGTGGGGTTGGGAATATGAATAGTTTCCTTCTACATACAATGTATAACATACTATATGAAAAATAAGTTTGTAACTTTGACAAATCAGACCCTTGCAACATAAATTAGTTTTTATTTAAAGATTTTTTCATATGAAAAAATTTGATGGAAAAACATAATTCATTTCAACATTTTCCACTCATTTTGCAACCATGAAAACAGAAATGTAATGCGCACAAATACTATAAAATTTCTCTACATTCCCGATAATAGAAACTCTTGTTGTAAACTACATATAAACATTTCTACAAATTACAATCGTTCAAAAATGGTCAATTCATACACAAACTTTCCAGAAATAGAAATGTCATGAGTCTTACTCTTACATTACCTTGCTGCATTTTGATTCCCCCCAATCTTCTTCAAAGTCGTCAAAACCATAACTGCAGCTCGAATACTCAAAAATGGTATAAAATTTCCACTAAATTCAGTAAAAAAAAATGAATGAAAAGAAAGGTTTATTGTAAACTTGTGTATAAATCTATGGTGAAGTATGGATTTGAACATTAGCTAAAAGCCTGGTAAGTTTACTAAGCGTTTCTCGTGCAGATACAGTATCTGGATGATCCTCACCACATATAGAAGTTCTAATGAAGATCGCTTTACGTATCAAGTCATCTCCAATGTCGAATTGTCCTCCTCTCAGCATCAATTTTGCCCTAATTTCAAGAACAGTCGCTCTAGAAAGCGCTAAATCTTGCCATAAACTAGGGTTTAATTGAGCATCTGTTTGTATCGGTTTCCAACACAAGGATTTATCCAGCCATTTTTCCACCGGCGTCACCAGCGCTTCATCTGCCGCTTCCAGTACGTCTGTGCATAATCGTAAAAGCTCTAAAGCAGCGGTACATCGGGAGAATCGGATGAATGTTCTTATCGCAAGAGGTAAGATTACATCTTTGACTAGAAAAGGTAATTCTGATGCTTTTGTATCAATTACCACTGGATCGTTTCCAAATCCCAATAGTAAGAAACACGCGGCCCAAATTTGATCTGAGTTGTGAATCACTGTGCCACGTGTCACCACCGTTTGCACCACCGCGTGGGCGGTTCCTGGTATGCTTCGTTTTCGTACGTACTGCTTCGTTAAATTATTGAAATGGATGTAACCGTCTTTTGTGCAATTTCTGGCAATGTTGAATCGGAGTAAAACCGAACACGCTTCCGTTTCCGATTTCTTATCGTATAACGATGAACAACCACATGTCAATGATCGTAAAATCTTCCGCCATAATCGAGTCCGGTGGTGTTTTTCCGGGATCTGTTTAGCGGCAAGGGCCAGTAATGGAACCGGAGTTGGACCTGGTGCGAACCACCCGCTTGCTAGAACCATTCGAGTTGCTAAGCTTCGTGGGCCATCTGCGTGGTCGAATATGGAGAAACAAACCTCGATCAATTGAAATAGAAATGTATTTCGACGTAATGTATTGCTTTCTCTTTCTCTTCCGTTTGAAGGCATTCGATTGATTGTGTCCAGAAGTCGGCTTGGAGTGATCGGAAGTTCAGAAAGAACAGCTCCAACAATGGCTAAACCTAAAGTCAATCTCCCAAGTTTCTCTTCAATCGAACGTAATGCATCAATTTCCAAAACCGAAATCGTACGATCGTTCATGTTCATGTTCATGTTTCCTTGCATTAGAGACATTGCTTCAACGCCTGATAAGTATGAAAGTTTTAATGGCTCCATGTTCAGTAATTTTGGCAGACGAGTGGATATAAGAACATGAGTTTCTCCCCCAAATCGAGGAAGAAGATCGATTACATGTTTATGATCCCACCAATCTTTTTCTGATTCCAAATTGTCGATTACTACTAAGAAAGGTATGTTTCTCATAAGCTCTTTTCTAATTCTAGCTATGGCGGTTTCTTCATGTTCTTCAAAGCTTTTCGTTCTGGTTTTCTCTAATCCAGTCTCCACCCCCATATCGACTTCCAAAAACGACCATAAATTCAAATAATTCTGACGAATGTATCTACTTTCACCTCCAATCCATAACACCATCTTGTACCTCTGATGAAACCTGTAAGCGAATTCCAGAAGTAATTCCGTTTTCCCGATTCCAGAGTCGCCGGAAACACACGCGATTCCCTTTCCGTACACAACTTTCACCGCTCGTTTCCGTCTCCCTGGTTTAGGTTTCGGTGAAGAAAAGTGGGCGTCGCCGTCGTGGTCCCCATTCTGCATTTCAATCTCCTTCTCCGATTCCTTCCAAACCACCGGCTCTTTCCCTTTCCGCCGCCTACTTCTAATCTCCGTTTTCACCTCCCTCCTCTTTCCTCTCGCTTTAAGTTCAAAATATTCTCGTTCTCTCTCCCCAATCACATCACCAAACAACATGAATTCAAGCTCTGAAAGTTCCTTTTTTCTCCCGATGAAATTCTCATTTCTAGGATAAGGAAACTCCTCGATTTCAACTTTTTCACGCCACTTCGTTAACCTATCAACAACGCTTCTTCTTCCTAATCTCAGAGCCAAAAGTGTCACAGCTCGAAGAATACAATCCCGCCATTTTCCATCGCGAGCTTCAAGCTTCCATTCATCGACACGTGTCAAACCATTCACTGCATCTTTCCATTCATTCTCTAATCCGCCATAAACAAGCCATAACTCACCTCCATGTTTCTCCCATGTCTCCCCTCGCTTTTCAACTATATCTCTCACAAGACAATCATCCGGCCCCACATCAAAAAAAATCGGGACCAAATTCTTCTTACTCGAAAAGAATCTCAACTCTTCAATCGTGTAAGCGTTCCTGAAGGATTTTCTTGTCAAAACAACAACCCCAAATGTACTTGCGTCCATGGCTTTTTCTACAATTCCATGTTTTCGTGAGTTTCTACATTTTGATCTGTCTGTAACGAAGCAACTCAATCCTTGTACTTCTAAATCAGCTCGAAGCCAATTTACAAAACGTAACAATAACGGTTTCCGTCCATGAAATCCTATGTACACGTCGAAGCTTCTTAACCTTGTTGTACAGTACGACGTTGACGGCGGCGTAAAGGAGGAGATTGGACTTCTCACGACTTTCTTTGACTTTTCCACGATTTCAAAAGCTTCGTTTTCATGGAAGTTGTCGAAGTTTTGTAGATCGCTCGAGGTGCTTGCAGCATTAATGGCGACATCTGAAATTCCGATTTTTTTTTTGTTAAAGATTTGAAATCAGAAATTGGAAACGAATAATACCCAGGGTTAGTTTTGTAATTTTACCATCACAAAGAGTTTCTGAAAGTTCAGCTGGTTGCCATGATGATGATCTTGGAGAGAAAAATGGTGATTGATTTGCAGAGAAGAATAACGTCGATGAAGATGATAAATTTCTTAACGTCGATCCAAGTCTTGAACTTTCTTCTCGTAAATCCATGTTTATATAATTAATTCCTGTTGATACAGATTCTATTCATCTGAAAATCATTAAAATAAATAAATAATAAGAAATCAAATCAATATTTCAAGAAAGTTTCTAATGTGAACTCATTTCAGACATAAGGAAATTAAAACCATGAATTGGATGGAAAGATCTTGGGGAAATCAAAGGCTCAATGGCATTACAGATCTAAAGAATCACTTGCAAACACAACGAATCTTCTAATAAATTACATTATATTATAATAATTTCAGATCTGAAAAAAGAAAAAAAGAAAACCCTTACTTGGTTTCCAGCCATGAAGATCATCAAATCACCGATAAGTATCTCGCATCTTTTACACAATCAAACCAAAACCCACTTCCTCGATTCGAATATAACCCCCAGAAAGATTTTTTATATATATTTAAAAAAATACGTTGAATCGAGAAACCCCCAAATCTTCAAACTTGTTAATCTGACCTAGTCAAGAAGAAAGTCAACTTTCACATAAATAGACTGTGTCTAAAATCATCAAGATGGGTATCGATTTGAATGTAAAGATTCAGATTTCAGAGAGATGAAGTTGACAATGAGAGAAACAAAAGCCCTAATCTTTTTTAACGGGGGAAAGTGAACTAAAAAGCAAAGCTTTTGCTATTTTAAAGAAAGATTTGAAAATTTGACAGAAACCCTTTTTTGGGGAAAGACTGGATTTAAGGAGGAAGGTTTTTACCTTTCAGAAAAGAAAATCTTCAAGGGTTTTTGTTCACACAGACCAATCAATTTCAAACCTAGACTAACTCTGCACTAAAACCCTTCTTTCTTTCAGTGTGTGGACCTATATATACATGTATTTATATGTATGTATATTATTATGTCTGGGAAATTGAGAAAAAGAGAGAAAAAGAAAGCAAATGGATAGATATGTTATCGTTATGTATGTAGTGTATAGAGTATAGGACCCAACAAGAAGACGGATCTGACGAGGTTATAGTTGTTAAGTGTCAATGGTCCAAACGTTTTTCAACATCCAAAGGGTCAATGTCTAATTGTCTATATTTATCTTATTATATTTTAATCTTATTAGTATCATAAGGTTTAAATTTACCAACTCCATGTGACAAGATTTTTATTTGCAAAGATCTTATAGGTCACTTATGTCAAAGATGAGAACATTTTGTCATTAATCTATTTTGGGTTTTTTTTAATCTTTTTTAAAAATAAAGTTTTGGATTTTTTGGTCTTGGTTTTTTGAAAAGTTAATATATAAAAAATGTCTCCCATGTATGAAACGGATTTTGGGGTTTTGTAGATTTGAAAATCTTTTTGTGAATTTGGACAATGGGTATGTGTTGTTTTTAGTGTTTGTTGGGTAATGAATGATAAATTTAAGAATATTTGGCCATTTGCTATGGAAACATTATGGGCATTCTTGAAAAGGTTGCCATCACATCTATAACTCATAGTTGTACTTGGCAATTAAAATTGACTAATAATTATATTCCTTTTCTAGAAAAGAGAATTATTTATATATGATTTTTTTTAAAGTAAAAGATATTGGTGGACTACTAGTTTACATATCGAGTTCCGTAACTGTTGTAGTCTTTGCATATCTAATGGCTTTACCATGATTAAGATTATTTTTAAAATAGGTATCATATTTTTGTTGTTAAAAAGATTGTAATTTTTTTTAAATAGCTGATTCTTATAAAACAGTTTTTCACCGTGAACAATAATTTTTTATAAAACGACAATTTTACCGTCTCCTTTATTTTAACAAATTTTACAATCTACCGTCTCTCGTCTAAAACCCTTCCCAATATACAAACACGGAAACGACTTTACACTTCTCACCGACGATCATTAGTACCTTGCATCTCAGGTGTAAATAATAAATTAAACAAATTCCTTCTTGTGTTTGGAACAAACAAAACTAAATGAAACAGAAAAAAAAAATGGAACAAGTTTCTTACTAACAAAGTTAAACTAAATATAAGCACTGGAATTGCATTAACAAAACAAACTACTACAACTATTTATACTAATTAAGATAGTATCATACTCAAACTCTAAATCTAAAAGATGAACTCAACAAAATAGAAACCTTATCAAACTCTAAAACAATAAAATAAAACTTAAATATGGAACTTTCCTAAAATGCCCTTGCTTTAATATCCGATTAACCCAACAATTACCCCCCTTAATCGGATTTGTCATACGAGCCGCTCGTTGTTCAAAACAATGTCGATTACTCTTCAATTAGACTTGCTTCTTCTTTTTCCCATTCAGGACGCTTGTTTTTATAGTGACCAAACTTACCATATTTGTAACATCTAACGTGACTTTTATCCCGGACACGTTCATTAGCATCTCGACTTCTCCCGAACCCCCGACCTCTTCCCCGGTCACGTCCAAAGTCATCCCGGTTTGAACGTCCATTGCCACAATGCTTACAAACATGTGATATTTTCTCACTAGCCAACAATAACCCACCTTGAATGTCCTCCACTTTCTCGGTTCCTCTTATACGCTCCTCATATGCCTTTAATCTACCAACCGCTTCATCGAATAACATTGAATCCAACCCGAAACATTGCTCTATTGAAGCCACGATTTGAAGAAACGACTTAGGCATTGAATCTAGTAACCTTTTTACCAAATCACCTTATTCAAGCTCATATCCAAGACTCCTTACTTTTGAAGCTAAACCGGATAATTTTGTCACAAAATCATCGACCGTTTCACCCTCCTTCATGCACAAACTTTCAAGTTCTCTCTTTAACGTTGCAAGTCGATATGTTCTCACCCGATTCACTCCCAAATACCGTGTTTTCAGCCCATCCCACATTTTCTTTGGTTCGGTGTAACTCGCCATTTGCAACACCATGTCTTTGAGTATCGCTTGAAACAAAAAGGCAAGAGCTTGTTTTGACTTCTTTTTATCAGATGTTTCACCTAACGCCTTTGGTTCGACCGTCTCCCATATGTCGTGTGCATCCATAATCGACTTGACTTTAACCGCCCACACCAGATAATTCGTTGGAGTCAAAACCGGAACATGATACGTCATCGAACCTCCTCCTTTAACCAACGACATCCTTTTCTCCTTAACCTCGACTTCTTTAATCAAGCTTGTTCCGATAGCACTCATCCAACGGACAACAAGACAAGGTCATGACCACCTTTACTGTCTTCCGTCACCCGCAAAAGGAACTAAATCAAAGCAACTTGCTTTGACGTCTTTCCGTCCGTTTATTCCGCGCCTCCGGTTAGTCTCTCAGAAGCCCGATTAAAAGAAACCGGGGTTGATTGTAATTAACCTCGAATCAAACCCCCTTCAACGAAACCGCTCTGATACCAAGTGTAAGTAATAAACTAAACAAATTCCTTATTGTGTTTGGAAGAAACAAAACTAAATGAAACAGAAGAAGAAAAAAAAAAGGAACAAGTTTCTTGCTAACAAAGTTAAACTAAATAGAAGCACGGGAATTGCATTAGCAAAACAAACGACTACAACTATTTATATTAATTAAGATAGTATCCTACTCAAACTCTAAATCTAAAAGATGAACTCAATAAAATAGAAACCTTATCAAACTCTACAACAATAAAATAAAATTTAAATATGGAACTTTCCTAAAATGCTCTTGCTTTAATATAAAACGACAATTTTACCGTCTCCTTTATTTTAACAAAATTTACAATCTACCGTCTCTCATTTAAAACCCTTCCCAATATACAAACACGGAAACGAGTTTACACTTCTCGCCAGCGATCATTAGTACCTTGCATCTCAGGTTTGCTTATCATAGTTGTCTGCTCCATTGCCATCACGTTAATCCGCTATTTTTGGTTTGTGATTTTATATTGTGTTTGTATCTCCTCCATTAATTGATTTGTGATTTTATATTAAATTATTGGTATTGTGATTTTTGTATTCGGTGCTTGTTTACTTCATTGTTGTCGTTGCTACTATTATGATTATATATTCAATTCTAGTTTGTAATTTGCGATTTAAAAACATCAAACCACTATTGTCTGTTGTTTGCGATTGAAAAAGATCAATTCTTCTCCCTTACTTACACTACATCAGGCTTATATTGATAAGAGTAAATATCCTTAAACCCTATTCATCCAATAAATCAATGAATATTATGTTTACCTTTTCTACGAATTTCATCTGATACATTGCTATTTGTCTTGATACCTTGTTGTTTGTAAGACCAAAAATCCATGCTAATGAAGAATATAAATGTAATGTTTACCTTGTCTTAACTTAACAAGCTACTGTTAACCTTGTCAGTTAATTTCATCAAACTATATTTTTCTGTTTATCACTACTATTTTTACTAAATTTCTTAATTTGTGTGTGATTATGTAACAGACAATTTAAATAGAATCAACTACTTTGATGCCACCGAGTGAAAATGTTTATTTAAATACCTTAAAATTTGACTCGTGTGATGATTTATTGACGAGTGTTCCAGAATTTTATTATTCTAAAGAATATGAGATATCTACGTTGTTCAAGAAAAGATGAGCATGGGATTTTGGAATGTGACTGGGTGGTTTATATCGACATATATGAGGTATTTTAGGTAAACGAAAAAAACAAATGGATCGCGTTTGATCAGTTGTCCTCTTAAGATTTTGGAAAAAGGTGTGGTGATGGGCCTAATGGTGATTGTGCTTATCACTACTACTTTTACTGAATTTCTTAATTTGTGTGTGATTATGTAACAGACAATTTCAAAAGAATCAACTACTTTGATGCCACCGAGTGAAAATGTTTATTTAACTACCTCAAAATTTGACTCGTGTGATGATTTATTGAAGAGTGTTCGAGAATTTTATTATTCTAAAGGATATGATATATCTACGTGGTTCAAGAAAAGACGAGCATGGGATTTGCAATGTGGCCGGGGTGGTTTATATCGAGATATATGAGGTATTTTAGGTAAACGAAAAAAACTAACGGATAGCGTTTGATCAATTGTCCTCTTAAGATTTTGGGAAAAAGGTGTAGTGATGGGCCTAATGGTGATGGTGCTTGGATATTTGATGTAAAAGACTTATCACATAACCATGAGCCATCTACAGACATCTCCGGACATCCATCGTTTCGTCAGTTACCATTGGAAAGCATAAAAAGTGTTCAAGAAATGACCTAGGGCGGGATTAGCCCGAGACAAATTCTTTCATCTTTGCGTCAACATACCTTAAATCTACTAGTAATCTCTAGAAACCTATACAATGTGAAGAGAAAAATTCAAAGGGAAAATTTAAGGAATCGACCCATGATGAATGCATTATTTGAGGAGCTTGACGAAGGTGGTTTTACTTATGATATTTCACATAATGCGGAGGGACGTATATCTCGTTTGTTCATTGCACACCCTTTATCAATTAAATTGGCCAAAGCCTTCTCCAACATCTTTTTGATGGATTGCATCTACAAAACCAATAAATATAACATGCCACTCCTCGATATTATTGGTGTTTCGTGTTTTAATACTTCATTTTATATAGAGTTTGTTTTCTTGGAAAGAGAAAATGCAGAAAACTATTCTTGGGCATTATGTGCATTTAGAAGAGATTATCGGACAAGAACCATGTGTGATTATGTCAGATAGGGAGCTGGCGCTAATGAATGGTATAATTTTTTTTCCTACGACATCAAATCTTTTATGTGTTTGGGATATTGAAAAGAATGTGTTAGCAAATTACAAGAAGTATTTTGGACGTGCCAAGGAGTTCGATATTTTTACGTCCGATTGGAATAATGTTGTATATACGACAACAGAAGCTCTCTTTGAGGAAAACTGGTTTGAATTTATGTCAATACATAAAGAGAAGAAAGATGCAATTGAGTACATCAAAAATGTATGGTTGCCTGGGAAACAAAAGTTCGTTAGTGCTTAGACCGATAAGTACTTGAATTTTGGAAATCAATCATCATCAAGAGTTGAAGCTGCTCGTGTCGAACTTAAACAGTATTTGTAAGTTTCTACATGAGATTTGAGGGAAGTGAAAGAGAAAATTTGTCTTGAAGTTGAGCATGAATTTAATGAGATTATAGTAAAACTCTCAAGTGATAAAATTCATGTTCATCATGTAACACCTGATTCAAGGTACTTTCATTTTGACCCTTGGTATGTAAATATTTTGTAGATTTGGTCCTTATGGGGTAGTTTTTCCATTTTCAGAAAACTTATAGTACGCGGGGCGTACTCATGCAGGGGACAAACCCTAAATTTTAGGGTTTGGCCCATATTTAAACAGCTTAATGAACTTTGATCCTCTCATTTCTCAGCCTCCATAGCCCTTTGAGTCCTATTTCAAAACCTTAGACCATCTTGAAGAGATTTAACCCTATTTTGTGTGTTTTTAGTGTGTGTTGGTGAGAGTTAAAGAAGAAGAGCTTGGAAGAAAGAGCTTTGATTAAAGGAGAACTTGTAGATCCAAAGACAAAATCTTTCATCTTTGTGTCAACAGACCCCAAATCTACCAGTAATCTCTAGAAACATATACAACGTGAAGAGAAAAGTTCAAAGGGAAAATTTAAGGAATCGATCCATGATCAATGCATTATTTGAGGAGCTTGACAAAGGTGGTTTTACTTTTGATATTTCCCATAATGCGGAGGGACGTATATCTCGTTTGTTCATTGCACACCGTTTGTCAATTAAATTGGCCAAAGCCTTCTCCAACATCTTTTTGATGGATTGCATCTACAAACCAATAAATATAACATACTACTCCTTGATATTATTGGTGTTTCTTATTTTAATACTTCATTTTATTCTGATTTTGTTTTCTTGGAAAGAGAAGATGAAGAAAACTATTCTTGGGCATTACGTGCATTTAAAGATATTATTGGACAAAAACCATGTGTGATTATGTCAGATAGGGAGTTGGCGTTAATGAATGGTATAAATTTTTTTCCTACGACATCAAATATTTTATGTGTTTGGCTTATTGAAAAGAATGTATTGGCAAATTACAAGAAGTATTTCGGACGTGCTGAGGAGTTCAATATTTTTACGTCCAATTGGAATAATGTTGTATATTCAACAATGAAAGCTCTCTTTGAGGAAAATTGGTTTGAATTTCTGTCAATACATAAAGAGAAGAAAGATGCAATTGAGTTCACGGCTCTTATATATATATATATATATATATATATATATATATATATATATATATATATATATATATATATATATAGTCTTAACGTACACTAAAACTTTCCTTTGGGTCATTTTGGCTAGTTTTGATTTTCTTTTTTCGACTAGTTTTGTAACATCCCGAGTTCCAGAGCAAGAGATCGGTGGTGTTAAGTGTTAATGGAGGTCTGGACTCGGCGAGTTAGAAAGATAACTCGGCGAGTCGAGTCACGAGTGGATTGCGTGAATAACTGACCCGACTCGACGAGCCGTGGTTAGACTTGGCGAGTCGGTGCGGGAATATGAAAGCTTATTTTCAGGGTTTGCACCCTATTTAAAGAATGATATGCCTTCATTTCAGCCTCTATCTTCCCTAAGTGTTCTAGAGAAACCCTAAATCGTGACAGACTCCATTGTTGAGAATATTGAAGCTTTGAAGAAGAAATTGGTGAAGAGAAGTTGGAGGAATTTGAGGATAGTATCAAGAGAGCTTGTAGATCTGAAATCTACATCAGTTTAGACTCATCTCTAAGGTAAGAGGACCTTACCTTAAGCTATTTCCTTGTTATTTCATCCATGGTGTGTGATTTAGGGTTCTTTAGCATGGTTGGGATCTATTTCGGGTATAGAGACTAGATCTGAGGTTGCAACTTCAGATCTAGGTTGGTTTGGAGCCATGTGATCAGAAAGTGATAGCTTTGGGACGTGATTGAGAGTTTCCTTGCTTTAAACCTTCATTTTAGCTTTATTAGAGCTTGTTGAGCCTTGCATGCACGTAAAGTTGGTAACTTTACGTGTGAATCTGGCCCTAGGAGTCTAGATCTATGTATTGGAAGCAATGGAATGACCTGTGATCGTCTGAATGAAGATGTCACGTTTGGACTCGGCGAGTTGGAAGAACAACTTGGCGAGTCTGTTGAAGATGGTCTTTGACTCGGCGAGTATGTTCTTGGACTCGACGAGTCTGGTTGTGGAACCCTAGCCTTTCGGGTTAAGCCATGCATCAGTGAGTTGAGGGTCAACTCAGTGAGTTGAGCAGGATGGGGCTCGAAGATTGTTGGACTCGATGAGTCTTGGGGTGACTCGGCGAGTTGAGTTATGATTGGGAGTTTTTGAGTATAGGGACTCGACGAGTCAACGGGTTGACTCGGCGAGTAGGGTCAACCAGGAAGGTTGACTTTGACTTGGACCAAGGGTTGACCAGTTTGTCTTCTAAGGGTATTTTGGTAATTATTGGTGTTTATTGGATTTGGTTATTTGGTAATGTTTAGTGGTGGAGTTCGTGCTGGTGGTTAGAGCAGCGTGATCTTATTTCTTCAAGTCGGCAGTTACAGGTGAGTTATCCTCACTATATCGACAGGGTCTAAGGCACCAAGGACGACCCTTTATCGAATGGGAATCCGGGTAGTTGTTGTTATGTTATTGCTTTGCTATGTCTGCATCCTGGTAATTAGGATGGTATATGTTAGGGACTTGGTTAAGGTCGGTATCCTGGTAGTTAGGATGGTATATGTCAGTGACTGGTTAGGTCGATATCCTGGTTAGGATGTTGCTATGTTATGTGATCTGCTAAATCGGTTGATTAGCTGTGAATTGCTATATGATTATATGTTTATGTGCACATGGTTGTTGGACTGTGGTTGGGTTGAGGTGGGTCCTGCTTTGTGCTTTAGGCCAACATACCCAGGGCGGACCGGTTAGACCGAAGGCCCGACAAGCGGTCCGGATAGGCTGAAGGCCCCAAAAGGGCGAACCAAACATGTCGAGGCTCGGAGAGTGGACCAGATAGACTGAAGGCCCGGTGCGGGCGGACCAGTCATATTGTAGACTCGGAGAGTGGACCAGGTGGACTGAAGGCCCGGTGCGGGCGGATCAGTCACAATGTAGACTCATAGGGAGAGTGGACCAGGTGGACTGAAGGCCCGGTGCAGGCAGACTAGTCACACTGTAGACTCAGAGAGAGAGTAGACCGGGTAGACTGAAGGCCTGGTGCAGGCGGACCAGCCACACTGTAGACATGATATGCATGGTTGTTCTATTTATGATATGATATGATACGTGTTTGGTATTGTGGTTGGTATTTTGGGGGTAACTCACTAAGCTTTCGGGCTTACAGTTTCAGTGTATTGTTTCAGGTACTTCAGGAGATCGTGGCAAGGCGAATGCGTAATCATACCACTCCTCAGTTTTATGTTGATGTTTTTGGGATACTCTGATAATAAATGCTCTGAAAACCTTTTTGTAATAACTTAATGAAAATAGGTTGTTTTTGAAAAGTTTAAATTGGCTGTAAATTTTCACGGTGTTACAAGTTGGTATCAGAGCCTTGGTTTGAGTGAATTGGAGGAACATTCATGTGAATCCAGTCTCAAATCAAGGAGGGATTTTTGAAATGGGTTTCAAAAGGTTTTCCGAAATAAGTAAAGGAGGACGCAGAGGGTACGATCAGCCGGAGCCAGTAAGTAGACCCCAAAATACCATACAAGTTGTTTGATTATGTGATATGTTAGAACAGCACCAGTACTAGACTATGGATCTTCAGGAATTGCATGATAGAATTTCCTGATTATATGATGCCTGCTAGCCAAGGTTTTCCTTTGTACGAAATTGACATCATTACTGTAGTTATTTAGTGTATGCATAATGGTTATACATAATTAAGATCTTATAGCCTGAGAATGTTTGATTTGGCCTTATGTTCTGTTCTTGTATGATTGGGAGCTGAGGGTAAGATTGGATATTCGAAAGTCTATAGGGTCCAACATTATGTATGACTAGCATACACTAGTGTTGCAGGGTTGGTGGAAGTTTCATGGATGGGAGGGTTGCGTGAGACCGGTGGGTCGGTTATGGGATAGTGGTGCTCCTCTAGGAGTGGGGATCGAGTGTTCATTATGTATATGTTATTGTTAGGGTGTTGTGGTGATACTAGATACAAATATGGGTAGGTGTGGAAGGTAGTATGGGCCCGTACTATTGAAAGCACAGGACCCATACGCGTATCAAGGACGTCACAACCCCTAGGGTTTTGTTGGGAGCTAGTTCTCGAGATCATTATGAGAAATGCCTAATATTCTTGTGGCGTATTTTTAGTATGGTGATTATGAGACGTCTCGGGGTAGGATCCTGTTCAGGATCGGGATTAGGAGAGGGTGATCAGGGTGGATCGGTGCCACATGAGGTCATTGGTCAGATGATTACGGACGAGTTGGATGCCAGAATTTGTGAGATCCTGCATGATAAGATTGCTGCTATGTTCTGGGCTGAGTTGCCGGAGATATTTGGGTCGATCAAGACCGCCATGGTTGAGTACTTTGATGAGCGCTATGCAGCTCTTTCAGAGGCGGCTGCCGCGGCAGCTACAACGGCTGTATCAGCGGCAGGTGGAGGAGCCGGTCGGGGTTTTCAGTATCGGGACTTTGATAATACGAAGCCCCCTACTTTCGATGGAGTTCAGGATCCGATCGTTGCTATGAGATGGTTGTCAGACGTGGATGGCTGTTTTTCTCGTGTTCATGCCCTGTGGATCAGAGGGTGAGGTGTGCTCTGAACCTTTTGAGGCTCGGGGTGAAGGATTGGTGGAGGTTGACCACGGGATCTTATTCGGATGTGCAGCGGGCTGCGGTTTCATGGGATCAGTTTCAAGAGATGTTCAGTACCCGTTATGTTTCGCGAGTTAAGAGAGAGAGGTTGGCTTAGGAGTTCTTGGAGCTGAAGCAGGATTCGGAGTCGGTGAAGGAAGACGGAGATCACCAGGGTGTTCACTGAGAGGGCGATGTTTTGCCCTGAGTTTGCTTCGGAGCAAGCTCAGATGTCCCGATATCTGAGTATGCTTAAGAGGGATATCATGCAATTTGTGTCTACGCAGAGGTGCGAGACCTTGCTGGAGTTGCAGGAGACCGCTCGGCGGCGTGAGTTAGAGATTGAGCTGCAGTTGCGAGAGCAGAGGCATGCCCCGGTGCAGTCGCAGTCGGCGCCGAAACAGTCCAAGACCGTTGATTTTAGGTTGGGAGGTTAGGGTAGCCACACTTGTGAGAAGTGTGGGAAGGTCATACCGGAGTTTGTAGGTCCAGTAGTGCGTGCCGCAAGTGCGGGAGAGAGGGGCATTATGCGAGGGATTGTCGTCAGTCAGCCCCGATTCAGGATTTGAGGATTTGTTATCATTGCCATCAGGTTGGTCACTTGAGGGCCAATTGTCCACAACTTGTTTCCATGCCAGTGCAGGTTCCAGCACCGGCCACTTTGAGGACTACTGGCGGGGGCCAAGGTGGAGCGGAGCCTCCGAGGACTCAGGGGTGCGCTTTTCAGCTCACAACATAGGAGGTCAGGGCAGAGCCGGATACGGTTGCGGGTATGTTTTCGTTTCGTTGTTGTCTGGTTATCTTGTTATTCTATGGTGTTGTATTTTATTCGCCGTTCTGCGTGTTTCATGGGTTGGTTGAAGTGATAGTAGTCAGGAGTTGTAAGTGGTTAGCATCCAAGGGATTGATGGTCAGAATTTTGTTGTATGGTCTTGTTGTCGGATATAGCAATTGCGATTTGAGAAGTGTTCAGCGAAGAGTCGAACTCCCTTAGAGTTCGATATGTACGATGTCGGAGGAGTGATTTTGTGAAGGTCGCTCGTTGCAAAGGAAATCAGTTCATGGATAAGAGGAGTATGTTGAGTAGGGATGATTGATTTATGTCGGTTGAGTCACCGGTGGTTGGTAGTCAGTGCTCTAAGTGGGGAGAATTGGAAAATTCTCAAGAGGATCGACAAGCATTAGAGGTTAATTAGCTGTTTGAGATTCAGCAGTGTTTCAGTCAGCCATGAGTGAGGGTTGGGTGAGTAGGTGACTGACAAATGGGGCGGGGTACAGGCCAAGGTTTTCGTAAAAAGTGATTGGTTGTTGTGAGGCCTAGGATTAGGCCGGGATCTGAGTAGATGGGATGGACTTAGAGTTCGGAACCCCTAGAGGGCTAGAACAGTATGTACGGGAGAGATTCCCAGGAAGGATAGTTCGGGATGATGTATGATAGTCCGAGCGGTCCGGGGAGACTGAAGGCCTGTGGGCTTACCAGTCAGGCCGAAGTCCCGGAGAACGGTCCAGACATGCTGAAGGCCTTAGAGGGCGGTCCAAACATGTTGAAGGTTCTGAGAGTGGTCCAGATTGGTTGAAGGCCTGGTAAGGCGGTCCAATCATGATGAAGACTATGTATGTGTTGTTAGATCTATATGAGGAGATGGATTGAGTATGTTGCTATGCAATAGCAAACAGTAGGTCTGGCCCCGGGTATCGATCATGTTAGTGGGAGGTAGTGCATGGACCCGAGAGTCCTTGCGAGCAGATTCTGAGTGTGTGTGATGCATGGAATAACGGTTAATCTACGAATGGATAGTGTAGAGTGGGGTGTGAGCACCGTGGCACTTGTTGTTATGGCGAGGTCGTCGAGCAGGTTTCCTTGGATAAGGAAAATGAAGGGTATGTAGCTCCGAGAAGGAGTGTGGTTCACTGCAGTAGAAGCAGTAGTGTAGATGGATGATTGAAAGTATTCCAATTATGATTCTTAAGCATTGTGTTTGTGCCAGTGGTATGAAGCACATCCGGATTGGGTGTCTGTTGAGGTTGCGGAAGAATTTTCGGTAGTGTAGAACCAGAGGAGTTTGGAAGGGATGCAAGGATGGAGCCTTGGATTTTCTGTATGGTTGTGATCAGGAGGTTATGTATGTAACGGTACTTCATCATGGGGATGTCTGGAGGTATCATCAGTGTGTCGGGTTTTTCCAGCCCTAAGATGTCAGAGCAGATTCAACATGCGTATGTGATTGCAGGGGAGAGCTCATGGGAGTTGCTCAGGAGCTGAAGGATGTGCCATCCTGTCAGCTCGGAAAGAAACGAGTTGGATTCGGAAAGGAAAGCGGGATAAGTACCAAAAGTGAATTCAATAAAGGATATGTCAGTCGAGGAAAGGGGTAGTAGCGTGGTACCAGGTCAGGACCCGGTGGTTCAGGGAGATATCTAGCTTTGTAAGAGTCAAGTGATTGTTGTGATTTGGATGATGGAAGTATCATCGGGTGATCATTGGTTGATAAATGTTGATATCAGAGAAAGAAGTCGGTGGCCGGATTGAGTCAGTTGTCGTTAGTCTGTGAGGGAAGAGTTGGACTTTATAGAGGTTTGATAGCAGTGTTCAGAGGAACCTGGGTCGATCGATACCAGGAGGTGCATTGTGGGAGTATTATCTGGAATTGTGTGCTGCAACAGGCTTCGAGGGCGAAGCCTAATTTAAGTGGGGGAGAATTGTAACATCCCAAGTTCCAGAGCAAGAGATCGGGGGTGTTAAGTGTTAATGGAGGTTTGGACTCGGCGAGTCGAGTCACGAGTGGATCGCGTGAATAAGTGACCCGACTCCGCGAGTCGGGGCTAGACTCGGCGAGTCGGTGCTGGAATATGAAACCCTATTTTCAGGGTTTGCACCTTATTTAAAGAATGATATGCCTTCATTTCAGCCTCTATTTTCCCTAAGTGTTCCAGAGAAACCCTAAATCGTGATAGACTCCATTGTTGAGAATATTGAAGCTTTGAAGAAGAAATTGGTGAAGAGAAGTTGGAGGAATTTGAGGATAGTATCAAGAGAGCTTGTAGATCTGAAATCTACATCAGTTTAGACTCATCTCTAAGGTAAGAGGACCTTACCTTAAGCTATTTCCTTGTTATTTCATCCATGGTGTGTGATTTGGGGTTCTTTAGCATGGTTGGGATCTATTTCGGGTATAGAGACTAGATCTGAGGTTGCAACTTCAGATCTAGGTTGGTTTGGAGCCATGTGATTAGAAAGTGATAGCTTTGGGACGTGATTGAGAGTTTCCTTGCCTTAAACCTTCATTTTAGCTTTATTAGAGCTTGTTGAACCTTGCATGCACGTAAAGTTGGAAACTTTACGTGTGAATCTGGCCCTAGGAGTCTAGATCTATGTATTGGAAGCAATGGAATGACCTGTGATCGTCTGAATGAAGATGTCACGTTTGGACTCGGCGAGTTGGAAGAAAAACTTGGCGAGTCTGTTAAAGATGGCCTTTGACTCGGCGATTCTGTTCTTGGACTCGGCGAGTCTGGTCGTGGAACCCTAGCCTTTCGGGTTAAGCCATGCATCAGTGAGTTGAGGGTCAACTCAGTGAGTTGAGCAGGATGGGGCTCGAAGATTGTTGGACTCGACGAGTCTTGGGGTGACTCGGCGAGTTGAGTTATGATTGGGAGTTTCTGAGTATAGGGACTCGACGAGTCAACGGGTTGACTCGGCGAGTAGGGTCAACCAGGAAGGTTGACTTTGACTGAGGACTTTGACTTGGACTAAGGGTTGACCAGTTTGTCTTCTAAGGGTATTTTGGTAATTATTGGTGTTTATTGGATTTGGTTATTTGGTAATGTTCAGTGGTGGAGTTCGTGCTGGTGGTCAGAGCAGCGTGATCTTATTTCTTCAAGTCGGCAGTTACAGGTGAGTTATCCTCACTATATCGACAGGGTCTAAGGCACCAAGGCCGACCCTTTATCGAATGGGAATCCGGGTAGTTGTTGTTATGTTATTGCTTTGCTATGTCTGCATCCTGGTAATTAGGATGGTATATGTTAGGGACCTGGTTAAGGTCGGTATCCTGGTAGTTAGGATGGTATATGTGTTGGAATAGTGTCTAAGGCTGCAACTATATTAGGCAAGTATTTGACCCGGTTATGCATGGTCCTTTTGGGTTGCCTTCACTATAGCAACTTGATTGGATGATTTATTAAAAGAGAGTAAATATTATTAATATATTATGAGAATAATATAAAGAATAATAATATTTTTATTTATTTAATATAAGTCATAGAATTAATTGGAAATTAATTTGGTAACTTAAAGAGATTAATTAAATAAGAGGGTATAAATTGTCAATTGTTTGATAGTTAAACTTTAGACTGTAAATCCATATAGATATGTATTGGACGGATTCTAGAAGCTAGGATTGCTTCAAATCAACCAAGGGGTTATCTAAGGAATTGATTTGGATAGCCTTAAGAGAAGATTATCTAATTAGGGTTTTGGTTGTAACCCATAAGGAGTCTACAAGTATAAATAGACCCTATGGCTAAGGGAAATCGGCACCTAACCTAAAGTAGAGAAGCCCTGGCCGATTTCCTCCCCTCTCTTCTCTCCCAAATCATCCTCCTTGCTGTTTAGTGTTTGTAAGCCATTAGAGGAGTGACAATTGTGACTCTAGAAGCTCCAAGACAACAAGATCAACAAGGAATTCAAATGTATGATTCTAGATCTGTTTCAATATTGTTATTACACCTAAATAGTCATTAGA
Source organism: Lactuca sativa (assembly GCF_002870075.4). Lineage (NCBI taxonomy): Eukaryota > Viridiplantae > Streptophyta > Magnoliopsida > Asterales > Asteraceae > Lactuca > Lactuca sativa. The sequence continues at coordinate 9,245,964 of NC_056628.2, forward strand.
AGTCTTGGATTCAAAGCATGTTTAATTAGAAAGTCTAGATCCGAGCATTAGGGTTTTGCATGCGCACATAGGAAAGTTCTTATGGCTAAAACCCATCAGTGGTATCAGAGCCTAGCTTGGTTTTCATTAAATTGTTGCTTAATTGTCTGAAACTAAATTGAAAAATTCGATTTTTGTGTTTCTGAGTCATGGACTCGGCGAGTTCCAAAGTGGACTCGGCGAGTTGGCCTGACTCGGCGAGTCCCTTTGTGCACTCGGCGAGTCCAAGCGTCAGGAATGGCCAGATTCGGGATTTCTTCATGATTATCTTATGGAAACTTACCTTAATCATATTAGATCAACCCTAATCCGATTTTTTGGTATATATGACTATAATCTTGATCTAATTAAAGATATTTATCAACTAATAAAATATTTAATTTCCCTATATGATAATTAATTAATTATTTTGATTATTTTGGTAATTATCTTGAAAGAAATCTTGAATAGATCAAATATAGATCATTATGATATTAATTGTTAATTGGAATTATTTGTTATTTGATCCTCCATGTTTTAAATGTTTAAAACTTGTCCTCAATTTTTGAAATTTATATTTTGTGATTAAAAGTTTTAATTTAGACAATTTAAATTTCAAACCTTAGATTTTAAAAGGTTTAAAATACAACCCTATACTAATATAATATTACAAGAATAATATATATATATATATATATATATATATATATATATATATATATATATATATATATATATATATATGTATAACAAATGCTAGTCTTACCGTTAGTAGGCCTCATTCACGAAGCCGATCTATAAGGTGGGTATAAGGTTGCGGCCTATAAAATGGCGCTTAATGGGTGTACACTCACACCCACCGCTTGCTTGATCGGTGGAGGGTCGTTAGCCGAATGGGTAGGATAGGGCAACCTCATCCTCTCATTATAAGTATAATAAGTAATACAAAGTAACTACACACATTTTTAAAATTTTCCAATCTTAGTTACTTTAGGAAAAGTGAATTGATGCAATCTCATGAAATTACACTTTACACCCTTGCTAAGAAGTTAGTGGAGTGTGTGTGGTTTACCGGCACACTAATTGGTTCTAAGCAAAGGTGGCAAAGGGTGATTCATTGTTTGTCATAGTTCGATGGAGCGTGTGTGGTTTACCGGCACATCGAATAGGTGATCGTTACAATGAAGGCACCATGTGAATTTGCATGGTAATTCACACCCGCTTTGTGATCCTCGGTATCCCAGTCACAAACAAGAGGGGCATATCGAGATTTAAACATGCCATTGAATAGTTTCAATGAATCTCATCCGAACCTAGGAATTCTCAATACATTTAGGACTAATAGTTAAGTTTTTGAAATGGAGAATTAGTGAATCGTCATTCACTTACCTTCAATTTATTTGTATGTTGGATTACGACATCCCTTTTCTAATATGTAAATGTTATTGTTGGATCCTAGCCCTAATTTTTCTTATTGGGTGATAATTAGGGATTCTTATTCTAATCTATCTTTGTCCTTTCTTCCTTTTGTAGATGTCAAAAGCAAACAACGCTGCTGCTAGTTCTTTCACGTTGATGAGCCTTTGCCAAAAGGTCACCTTCGATGGAACGAACTTTAGCGAATGGATAAGATACATTCGCACCATTGCTCGCTATGAGGATAATGAGTATGTCCTCGATGAGAAGCTCGAGAAGATCAACCCTAAAATCGCTACTCCGGCTGAAATTACTGCTTTTGAAACTCATGAGCGAGATGCAACGAAGGTACATTGCATCATGATAGTCACCATGAACTCCGAATTCCAAAAGTCCTACGAGGACATGTACCCGTACGAGATGCATCAAGACTTATTGGAGAGATACCACCAGAACGCGAGACAAGAGCGTTATGAGATTTTCACTAACATGATTTCCGCTAAGATGGGTCATGGAGAATCTCTTACCGTGCACCTGCAAAAGATGCAAAGGTATGTCGACCACCTTCGCAAGTTAAATGTTGACTTTGGGGAAGACTTGGCGATCGACATGGTGCTTCACTCTTTGCCTCTGATGTACAATCAATTTAGGATGACCTACCACATGAACAAAGAGGAGGTCACCCTAAGCAAACTTCAAGGTATCTTGAGGGTCGCTGAGAGCAACTTCAAAGACAAGTCTGTTGCACCAACTCCCAATCCACCTGCTGCTCCTGTCTTGGCTATTGGTCAAGGAAAGGGAAAGAAGAGGAAGGCTTCGTCTAAGAACTATCGCAAGGTTAAAGCCCGAGATGGTGCCTCTTCTAGTGGGACCAAAGTTGATCCCGCTAAGCCCTGCCCTAACCCGAAGGAGGCAGAGTGCCACCACTGCCACAAGATAGGACATTAGAAGAGAAGCTGCCCAGAGTACCTGCAAGCCATCAAGGAAGGAAAGATCAAGCCATCTTTCGCAGGTATATACACAATTAAATCTAACGATTCTAATCATGCTATTTCTTGGGTTCTTGATACCGGTTGTGGTTACCACATTTGTTCTAATGTGTAGGGACTAAGAAGAAGTAAGGATGTGGAGCAAGGAAGGATCAATCTAATCATGGGGAACAGAAGATCGTCGCCTGTGACCAAGATTGGAGTGTATTCTTTAGTGCTTAGGAATAATTTATGTTTAGATTTGAACAATTGTTGCTATTCACCAGAAATGGCTAGAAACATCATTTCATTTCATGGTTTATATAGACAAGGTTTTAGATTTTCTTTTAATAATGAGAATGGATCTATTTTGGCTTATCTAAATGGTGTCTTTTACTTTGAAGCTATACCATGTAATGGAATTTATGAAACTGTTATGATTGTTGATAACTTAGGAAATGATATTTTGAATATAGATTCTTCCACTAGTATGGATAAGGCATCCTTGTGGCATTGTCGTCTTGGACATGTCAACAAGAAACGCATAGCCCAACTCCAAAAGGATGGAGTGTTGGAGTCATTCGACCCTAGGGAAGATGACACGTGCGAGTCTTGTTTACTTGGAAAGATAACTAAGTCACCCTTCACGAGTACATGTGAAAGGGGTGAGGGTCTATTGGACCTAATACATACCGATGTATGTGGACCGTTTAGATCAACCACGAAGGATGGGAACCGCTTCTACGTGACCTTTACTGATGATTATAGTAGATATGGGTATATCTATTTAATCAAGCAAAAGTCAGAAACCTTTGAAAAGTTCAAAGAGTTCAAGAATGAAGTGGAGAATCAATTGGGCAGGAAAATCAAGATGCTTCGATCCGATCGAGGATGAGAGTACCTAAGTCTTGAATTCCACGATTATCTCAAGGAGTGTGGAATAGTTTCGCAATTGACGCCTCCTAGGACACCGCAGTTGAATGGTGTGGCAGAAAGGCATAATCGAACCTTATTGGATATGGTTCGCTCTATGATTAGTCGTTCTTCACTACCTATCTCTTTTTGGGGGTATGCCTTAGAGACTGCCGCCCATATCCTTAACCGAGTCCCTACTAAGAAGGTTGCCAAAACACCTCACGAGATGTGGACAGGGAAAGCTCCCTCGTTGGCACATATCAAAGTTTGGGGTTGCAAGGCTTTCGTAAGACGAGATACTCACGACAAGCTCGAAACTCGCAGTGAGCGATGTATTTTCGTCGGCTAGCCGCAGACATCCTTTGGATATCTCTTCTATAGACCGAAGGACAATGTTGTCTTTGTTGCGAGGAGAGGAGTTTTCCGAGAGCGAGAACTCATAGGCCAAGGAGACAGTGGGAGGCAAATCGAGCTTGAAGAGATTCAAGAGTCGATAGATGAAGGAACCTCTACCGCTGGCACTCAACCCGAGGAGGAAACTCCGGTTGAACCGATTGACGAGTCCTCACCTCTTAGACGTTCCGATAGAGTTAGAGTTCATCCTTAGTTTTACGGTTTTCATATTACTACCGATGGGGACACGTATATTAGTGATGGTACACTAATAAATCTTGATGAACCTAATAGCTACAAGGAAGCCATGGCAGGCCCGGAGTCTGTGAAATGGAAAGAGGCAATGGATAGCGAGATCCAATCCATGTATGATAACCAATTTTGGAATTTGGTTGATTATGTGCCCGGACGTAAGACCGTTGGGTGCAAATGGATCTTCAAGAAGAAGACCGACGTGGATGGAAACGTACACACATATAAAGCGCGATTGGTTGCGAAGGGCTTTACTCAAACTCCCGCAGTTGACTATGATGAGACCTTCTCACCAGTTGCGAAGATAAAATCTATTAGAGTGATGCTAGCTATTGCCGCATTTCATGATTATGAGATTTGGCAAATGGATGTCAAGACTGCTTTCCTTAACGGAAAGTTGGCTGAGGATGTTTACATGGCTCAGCCAGAGGGGTTGGTGGATCCGAAGCATCCGAATAGAGTGTGTAAGCTTGGGAAGTCCATCTATGGACTTAAGCAAGCGTCTCGCAGATGGAATATTTGCTTCGATGAGAAAGTCAAAGAGTTTGGATTTGTACGAAGCGAAGATGAATCATGTGTATATGTCAAAGCCAGTGGGAGTATAGTAAGCTTCCTCGTTCTATATGTCGATGACATATTACTCATAGGTAACGACATCCCGACTCTGCAGGAAGTTAAGTCCTGGATCGGGAAGTGCTTCGCTATGAAGGACCTCGGAGAGGCTTCTTACATTTTGGGAATAAGGATAGTAAGAGAAAGAAGTAAGAGACTAATTGGACTTAGTCAGAATACTTACTTAGAGAAGGTACTAAAACGTTTTAGTATGGAAAACTCGAAGAAGGGAGAATTACCGATACAAAGTAATGCCAAGTTGAGTAAGACTCAAAGTCCGAGTACCAAAGCTGAGATAGCAGAAATGAGCCGAGTACCATACGCTTCCGCAGTTGGCTCAATCATGTACGTTATGACTTGTACTCGCCCTGATGTAGCCTTCGCTTTGAGCATGGTTAGCAGATATCAAGGGAATCCTGGCAGAGCACATTGGATTGCGGTGAAGAATATCCTTAAGTACCTTCGGAGGACGAAGGAATGGTTCTTAGTCCTCGGAGGGAGTGATGACTTGAAGGTGCGAGGGTATAGTGACGCCAGTTTTCAGACCGACAGGGACAACTATCGTTTGCAGTCGGGCTGTGTCTTTACCCTGAATGGAGGAGCAGTGACATGGAAGAGTTCCAAGCAGGAAACCGTAGCTGATTCAACGTACGAATCAGAGTACATTGCAGCGAGCGAAGCGTCGAAGGAGGCAATATGGCTAAAGAACTTCATCGGTGATCTTGGAGTTGTACCTGCCATAAAGGAGCCCATGGAGATTTTCTGTGATAACGAAGGAGCGGTTGCCTTGACCAAGGAACCAAGGGATCATGGTAGATCAAGACATATTGACAGAAAATATCACTTTATTAGACATCGTGTAGAAGAAGGACAACTCGTAGTGAAGAGGATATCATCAGAAGATAACCCAGCAGATCCGCTTACGAAGGGACTGAGTAGGGTTAAGCACTTGCAACATGCTAGGTGTATTGGGCTGAAGGATGATATTAGCATAGATTAGATAGTATTAGAAACGTGTAATAGATAAATGTAATTAACATTTGATGATTAAATAAAGGAGTTTTATTTATGAGTAATGTTACTATCTTATGTTAATTGTTTAACTACTGTTTCACTTTGCATGTTTTTGAGTTCCAGAATAATTGAGTTTATTAGGAATAATCGAATTGTTCAAATTGTCCGTAATCGTTCATATGTTGGAAGTAGATATGAATGAAGATTGTCATGAATTGGTGTGTAGATTGTCTAAATGGTGTTAGACATAGCAAAGGGTTGCTGCAACGTTCATGAGTGCTTATGAACTAGTTTTGAGCATTGGAACAAACCCGCGCTTGCTGGAATCACCTTATGGAATATGATATAAAAGGCTGATCGCAAGACGATAATATCATATAGTCTTAAAACCTAGATATATGGTTTGTTATTTGTTAATTGATTGTACATTGATAATGCGAAAACGCATCAGTAACTCGGTGTTATAAAACACATTGTTGTGTATAGTTGGTTAATGAATAAGTAAATGCTTATAAGTCGAAGTTTATCTGTAACTTTTATCTAAGAAGGTAAAAGCGATATCTCGGCCGCTCGATGATTTGATTTGACTTATGTGCCGGGCCCGGTCAGAACTGAATTGATGTGTTCGATTAAGTTCTATGTCATAATAAATCAGAGATCGAGAAACCTAAATGCTTGACTAACCATTCCATAGGATTGTCAGCATGATATCTAACAGAGGACTGTACGATCCCTTATCTAAAGGACAAGATTGATTAGATCAGAGTTTGACAGCGTCTTTGAGAGCTATGATTGCAAACCAAATTGTACTTGTGCATATAGTTACTAGACTTATCCAAGTGGGAGACTGTTGGAATAGTGTCTAAGGCTACAACTATATTAGACAAGTATTTGACCCGGTTGTGCATGGTCCTTTTGGGTTGCCTTCACCATAGCAACTTGATAGGATGATTTATTAAGAGAGAGTAAATATTATTAATATATTATGAGAATAATATAAATAATAATAATATTGTTATTTGATTAATATAAGTCATAGAATTAATTAGAATTAATTTGGTGACTTAAAGAGATTAATTAAATAAGAGGGTATAAACTGTCAATTGTTTGATAGTAAAACTTTAGACTGTAAATCCATATAGATATGTATTGGACGGATTCTAGAAGCTAGGATAGCTTCAAATCGTCCAAGGGGTTATCTAAGGAATGGATTTGGATAGCCTTAAGAGAAGATTATCCAATTAGGGTTTAGGTTGTAACCCTTAAGGAGTCTACAAGTATAAATAGACCCTATGGCTAAGGGAAATCGACACCTAACCTAAAGTAGAGAAGCCCTGGCCGATTTCCTCCCCTCTCCTCTCTCTCAAATCATCTTCCTTGCTGTTTGGTGTTTGTAAGCCATTAGAGGAGTTGTGACTCTAGAAGCTCCAAGACAACAAGATCAACAAGGAATTCAAAGGTATGATTCTAGATCTGTTTCAATATTGTTATTACACCTAAATAGTCATTCGAAGTCTTAGATTCAAAGCATGTTTAATTAGAAAGTCTAGATCCGAGCATTAGGGTTTTGCATGCGCACATAGAAAGTTCTTATGGCTAAAACCTATCAATATGTTAGTGACCGGTTAGGTCGGTATCCTGGTTAGGATGTTGCTATGTTATGTGATCTGCTAGATCGGTTGATTAGTTGTGAATTGTTATATGATTATATGTTTATGTGCACATGGTTGTTGGATTGGGGTTGGGTTGAGGTGGGTCCTGCTTTGTGCTGTAGTCCAACATACCCAACACGGACCGGTTAGACCGAAGGCCCGACAAGTGGTCGAGATAGGATGAAGGCCCCAAGAGGGCGGACCAGACATGCCGAGGCTCGGAGAGTGGACCAGATAGACTGAAGACCCGGTGCGGGCGGACCAGTCATATTGTAGACTCGGAGAGTGGACCAGGTGGACTGAAGGCCCGGTGCGGGCGGACCAGTCACACTGTAGACTCGTAGGGAGAGTGGAACAGGTGGACTGAAGGTGCGGTGCGGGTAGACCAGTCACACTGTAGACTTGGAGAGAGAGTAGACCGGGTGGACTGAAGGCCAGGTGCAGGCGGACCAGCAACACTGTAGACTCGATATGCATGGTTGTTCTGTTTATGATATGATATGATAAGTGTTTGGTATAGTGGTTGGTATTTTGGCGGTAACTCACTAAGCTTTCGGGCTTACAGTTTCAGTGTATTGTTTCAGGTACCTCAGGAGATCGTGACAAGGCGAAGGCGTGATCGTACGGTCCTCAGTTTTATGTTGATATTTTTGGGATACTCTGATAATAAATGCTCTGAAAACCTTTTTGTAATAACTTAATGAATATGGATTGTTTTTGAAAAGTTTAAATTGGCTGTAAATTTTCATGGTGTTACAAGTTTTTATTACCATTATGATTTTATAAAAATCATAACTCTACCATATGGTTTCCAATTCAGCCGTTATTTGTCTCATAATTCCTAATTTGAGTAGCACTACAATTGTCATTTTGGTGACTTTTTCCAAAAGTCCATTCTCCATTTAGTTTTCGTCATTGTAAATTTTTACGTACGATATATATTTATTTACTATAAAGTCATATCCCAACTATATTGAGTCGGATTGTTGCAAAATTTATATTTATGAGATCGTGGTAGCTTATATAATCTATATATGTTAACCTGCTCTCAAAGTGACGCGACCTTTTGTTCACGTATTTTTTAGCCTAAAGGTTGACGTAATTAATGACGAAAATTAGAATATATTGAAATATATTGGATTATTACAACATTATTCTTATTACAATGTCATGTTTTATCGTTAATTATTAACGGCGGTCGAGGAAGTATTTTCTAGGTTGTCGCACTCACGATCATTAGTAATCCTCAGTGTAGCCGGAGTAGGCACCCTCATCGCTCCTCCTAATAATCTTGGGTGATCGTCCTTCTTGTGACCCTTCTGATTGCAATGGAAGCATACAAATACCCCCAACCCCCACATACAATCTCTGTTGTGGTGTCCAGTTTGGCTGCTATTGAAGCAACCTCCTTCCTTCATGCTCTCTCTCCCACTTACCACATTGGCCACGACCTTGTTGGCCTCTTAGTCGATAATCAAAAGTCTTAGGCCTCTTTGTTGGACCCTATGCAATCTAAACATGTACGACTTGTGCTTTGTCCGAAGTTCCAACTCAATCTCCCACTCTCGAGCTCTATCAATCATGTCCTTCAAGGTCCTACATCGAAAAACACTAACAAACTCGCTGATATCTTCCCTCAACATATCATGGTATCTACTCTTCTTCATCTCCTCATTCGCAACATACTACGGAACCAACAAAGCCATCTCCTTGAACATGGTGGTGATCTCTGTCACAGTCTCCATCGTCTAAAGATGGTCTTGAAACTCCCGTGCCAACTGTTGCATCTCAATAGCAAGTGCAACCTACGATCTAAATTTATAATGGCCTCAATGACCTCCGCTCTCAAAGCATGATCAACCTCATCCCACTAATCATGAGCCTTATCCCTTAGAAGGCAAGCTGCAAAGATCACCTTCAACCCCTCAGGGCAGAAGCTCATCCGTTGAGCACTCTCCATGTCTGCAATACATCATCTTCTTGCAATAAGATCCTTCTTTCCAAAGATCCCTACAAGCCTTGAACTCCTGAAAATGAGAGTGTGTGCCCAAAATTGACTAGTTGCAATCTTTGGATGAAAGGCCCCTAGACGCCCATCCAATAATTCCATAATCCCTTCCTTGATCGTAGCGAACATTACAAGTGTTGCATCGAAGATACCGCACGTGATCTCCGCTGTGATAAACTCGTGTATCCTCTCATCAATCGGTTCAACGCTAGAGCCTAAACCAAAACCAGAACCAAAACCTCCTTAAGTAATCACCATCACACTAAAAAAGAAAAAATACAAAAGATCAACAAATACCCAAAAAAATCTCTCACTCAATAAGCTTCTTAGAATTTTCGTGAATTTCCTTGATTTGAGTATAAATCATGTGCTTTAAGTAATACAGGCCCAATACTACCTTCCACACCTATCTGTACTCTCTTCAATAATCATCATGAATCCTATAATAACTCCCCTATGACTACTCTCATAGATCATCATGCTAAACATCATACAAAACGCACTACAACACTTCCTAGGTTCTCCCAGGAATTCTCTCCTCGCACGTACCGAAAAGGTCGCTGCCGATACCGAAAAACAATCCATGAATGCAGGTCATACATAATTGAAATAAACTAGAAGTTTGAATAGATGTCTTTACCATAAGGCCTTCGTCATAGAAGAACAAACAATAATGTTGAATCAAAAATTCTCATACTATTTAGTCTTAATTATGTACTACCCTAATGCATTCATGAAATCATTTTCAGTATCAACAAAATGGTAAAGCACCTAAGCAATGCACACGTAACAGTCATATAAAGGCATCTCTCCTATCAGTCATACTCATCATGCGATCATGAGCATATCCTTATCCCTATCCTAGCATGCAACTAACATAATAGCATACTAAAGCATAACATTCATGTATGAGTATTTTGGAAATAACTTATTTGAGATCGGCTGATTACATGCATCGTATCCCTTTCTTTATGAAAATCTTTTTTTTTTATAAAAAATATTTATTTATACTCGATTCGAGTTCAGACACACACGAGAGTATGTCTGAATCCCTCAAACTAAGGTTCTGATACCGACTTGTAACATCCCAAAAATACTAATTAAAAATTTTCATTTTAAAGCCACCAAAATCCATACAATCATTTGTTCAAAGCCAACCAATGTATAAAAGTATTCTCAAACATCAGAGTAAATCAAATAGATAGTGTTGAATAAATATGTGGGGGATGCAGTGCGATAAAGTGGGATCCTTTCCCTTGGAACCTGAAGTACCTAAAATATTTACACATAAAATCGTAAGCGCATGAATTCCCAAAAATACTACATATCATACATAACATCGGGCCCTACCCACACAACTAACGCCCCCCGCTACCATCACGGGACCTGTCCTCACATCGGGCCCCACCTACATCGCGCTCCCCTCGCAACATACATTGAAAAGTCACAAAGACAATCTAGCATCCTAAATAGTATAGTAAGAAACTCACCTTAAAAATACAGTCGAGAGCTAACAAGCTCACACAGTCGAAAAGCGGGTGCTACACACCTTCTATAGAATCATACAAGGTAACCTTTAGTCCACCTTCTAAAACTAGCAATATTACTAAAAGTCAAATAGGTCAAAGTCAACCCCAACTAACCTCCATGTTGTGGCCACCCATTGGCCACATCCTGACAACTTCATGATAAAACAATCGCGACCACACCAGCCACCACGTCATGACAAGCTAGGCACCATGTCTTGGAAACTACAAAAAGATAGCTTAATAGATTAAGCTTTCAATCAGTTAAGCCTTTATATCTAGCTTTTCAGGATGCTTCTTGGGACCTTGATGGTTCATAAAAATCCAAACTTTATGGACATGCATGATCAATGCATGTCCTTCACCCCAACTAGGTCAAAGTATGAGAAAAATGACCTAAACCATGTGCAAGATTCTAAAAACTCAACCAACTTCTAGATCCATAAGGTATTAAGCTCAAGGGAACTTGATGAGTTATAAAGTTGCAAACTTTATCTCATTGAACTACTCATATCACAACTATGAACCCAAATATGCGTAGAATCCAAGATCTACTAAGAAGGAACCAAAAAGATTAAGTCTTGAAGTCTTACAAATGGTCCAAAGAGTGATCCCAAAGATGGAAATTATTTGATTGTTTGATCATTGCACTAGAATCTTTTTCTTCTTCCTTTAAAATGCACAAAAAACACTAAAATGAGCTCCAAGCTTGCAAAGAGGTCAAGGTTGATCAAGAATACATTTGGAGGTGATGGAGGCTAAGGGTGAAGGAAACCCTAATCATCACTTCCTTTAAATAAAGCATTAAGCCCGAAAATTAGGGTTTTACACATATACCGTTACCATGTCGTGGACATTCCATGACCACGCCGTGGTGTCTAAATGAAACACGCGTTTCTTGCAAAAATGCTACGTCGTGGTGATCCCCTTAACACGACGTGGTCAACTAGATTTTCTCAAGATTACACAATTAAAAATCGTACCTGTAATTGGGCATTACACGAACTCGTAAGAGACCAAAACCAAATATCTGCAATAGAAGAAAGTGTTAGAAATTTAGGGTTTGTGGTGGAGATCTAGATACCAACTTGGATCGTGAGAACACTTTCCGAACTGATATTTCTACCCTATGCCTGGGTTGCAAGAAATTTAGCCTAGGATAATCCAAGTGGACACTTACGATTCTAGACACAGAAATCGTAAGCCAATTTGCTAGAGAGATTCTGTGAGAGTTTGATGAAAATGAGAGCTAAAATTCGTAACCGTCTTCTGAGAAGGAAGAGTCGTTTTTATATTAAACTAGATTAGGGTTTTAGTAAGGTTGGGTCGTCATTAGTTGATTTGGAAGCAAGTCAGGATAATTCGGATTTAATGAGGACCCCAGCCAAGGGCTCTGCCCCTTGGACCTTGCTAGGGGCACTACCCCTAGACCCCACCAAAGGGGCGCTACCCCCGGACCCCCGACTACTCGTCGAACCGGCTTCTAATTCGATCTTTTACATGTGTGCACTCCACACAACCCCGTACATATATTAGAGTACAAATTATTAAGCCTTTTAGCTCACATGTTAATTCCAATTACTTAAAAAGACATGGTGACACTAATATCATCAAACATAAAGTACAACTAATAACATGAAGATACTGAAGTTTGGTGCTCTCCCTTAGAGATCTCCTAAACAAAGTCACTAAGGAGTTTTGATTTTGACATACATTATGTTTGTGTTTGAGTGTAACCTGTTTATTTATATCAAAAGCATACATTCTAAGAAACTGATTTTTTAAAATCGTGTCTTCTAACCAAATGTCACCCCAAAAAGAAATCAAACTACCATTTCAACATGATGTCTATATATTTGATTACGTAATTTTCCTCTTTTTATTTAACTAAAAATCAATTCAGACCTAAAAATCAAATCTAAACAAAACAAAATTCGCTTTTGCCAGTTTAATTTTTGATTTTGATTGATTTTGAACTTAATAAAAACGGTATTTAGTAGAATATAACGTATAGTGTGCATTCAGTTAGTTATATAATCTTTTATAAGAAAATAAAATAACAACTAAAATTAGTATCCTAACATGTTTTACAATTTACATGCTTTTAACATTATAGTTGTTTTTTCTTGTGAAAGCATGAAAAATCTATCATTAGAAAGATAAATTTTATATTGTATACATATATCGATTAAAGCATCGTTTATCACGATATATGTATTTCATATTTAAAATTAACCATCATCCCTACATGAGAGATACACATTATAAAATTGTCTCATATCATTCATTTTGATGCCTTGACCTTTGTCCATAAAAGTTCAAAAGAAATAATTAACACTCTGGGTGATCTATATTATTATTTAATAAATATGATCCCAAAAGGGTATTTTTGTTGTTTATTACTCAATATTGGTTGTTTATTACTCAATAAGCAAAAGAACAATAATTAAAACTGACTGGAACATATTTTTCTTTATTTGGAAGCAGTTGTGTCTATGGAGTCATTATCAAAAAGAAAAATCACAGAAAATAAAGAAAAACGAGAAAAAATAGTGTTTCTCGGGTTTTTAATGGGAAAAAGTGTAAAGAAGGTAAATGAAGATTATTGATAACCACCTTTTTCACTTTCCTCGTAAAGTGGACGGATTTAGAGATAAACTAATCCAATACAAATGTAAAGTTTTCTCAACGTTTTTTGCATAAATTATATAAAAAAAAAAGAGATTACGTAATATTTTATAATTACGATTTTTCAACGTTTTTTGCATAAATTATATTCTCTACTATCAAACAACTTGCCTCTCCTTTTATATCGAACTTGAGAATACGAAAATATAATATACCTTACAATTCCCTTCCTTTTTTCCCTTTATTAAATTCGGGTAAACAATGTAAAAGCTTCTTCAAATTAATTCTTCCTGGGTTTTAAAACGAGCAAAACTCTTAAAAATTTCAAACGAAAATATATAACATAGTCTAAATCACTTATTGAACTATGGAAGTAATACATATGAACTATAAATGAAAACTAGAACTAATAACCATGGTTGTTAGTTTTCGTGATCTTGATCTTAAGAGTTAAGATCTTACGATTTGAAGATCATACAAGTCAAAAACGAGTCCGATCTCACTAGGATCTATATGAAATAAGATCTATAGTGGGATCTTAGGATCCCGATTAGCATCTTAAGATCTTAATACAATCCAATCTTCCATCTTTAGTTTTATTATATAGTCGAACATGAAAAATTCGTATATTCAACTTAAAATCGAGCAACGTAAGTTGTAAGAAGTCTCATAGAGCATCGTCACTTCATCAATTAATCACATATTAGACAGGTTACACTTATGATATTTCATTTATGATCTTAATCATTTAGTTATAGATCATAATGATCCTGTTTCTTTCTGTAATTGAGATGTTTTATTACCAATTTTTACGGTTTGCAACAACAAAAATTATGATTCATATTAAAAAGTTAAAGTTTGCTCCACATTGACATCTTAATCGACATCGAGTAATAATATATATACTACACATCCAAGACCTTACGTTCAAATTTGAATAAGTTCATTTTGGTAGGATCTTTCCATCCCGATCCGATCACACGATCACGATCTTACAACATTTAAAACGATCTTAGGTAAGATTTCGATCTTGACTGTCTTGCTAACAATAACAATAAATGTTAAAATTGTTTTATATTTGTATTGATTTTATTTATTATGAAATCTTTTTAGTGTAGTATTGTTATTTCATTGTTAGTTACTATTAGTTTAAAGAAACGTAATAGAAACAATCACTCAAACGTTTTCACAATGCAAAAAGAAAGCCTTGACTTGTAAGCTTTTAATCATGGAATGAAAATTTTAACAAAGCGATGCAACAATACGTATTGACAGATAGAGTTTACATTTATGATATTATAAGCATTGATAACTTTTTTAAGTTACAGGGGGGCAATTCGGCAAGAGTCGGGTATCTTAAATTCTTAATACATTAGACCGGACGAGTGGCTATGCGGGGAAGGGGCGGGACCGATCCCGCACCTGTACACACCGCACCGTGGGTGCGGGAAAGGAACCGCGGGAATGGACCGGGGGGGAGAGAGTCCCACTCTCTCTCTCTTCAAACTATTGGCTGCAAATTTTTTTTTTCTTTTTTAAACTCAAACGGCTATATATCCGTTAACATATATATATATATATATATATATATATATATATATATATATATATATATATATATATATATATATTTTTTTTTTTCTTTTTTCCTTTCCTTTTCTTAATCTATAAATACTCACACATTCTATCATTTTTTAAACTATAATCTATATTTCTCTAAATTTCTTTCTTAAAAATATTACTCAAAATGTCATCATCTTCATCATCCGATTCGACGACAGTAGAGGAGGCTAAGTTTATCGGTTCCGTCATGGCGAAAACGGTTGCATACTGTCAAAACCGACTTGGTGAAACATCACGTGCACGACCTAACCTAAGAAAGTCGCCGTTACGTAGAAATCACGAAGCCGGACACGATCGTCTTATAGAAGATTATTTTGCAGATGACGCCGTCTACGCTGTAAAATTTCGACGTCGGTTCCGGATGAGGAAGGAGCTATTTTTACGTATTGTTGGCGATTTGGAAGGCCGTTTTCCATATTTCCAATGGAAAATGGATGCAAGGGGGAAAAAAGGTTTCTCTCCCATACAAAAATGCACGGCTTCAATTCGTCAGCTAGCATACGACATGGGCGCAGACAAATGGGACAACTATTTTAGAATGTCAGTGCGTACCGTGAGGGACTCTGTGTACAAGTTCTGCAAAGCGATCTGTTTGGTTTACGGGCAACGATATTTGCGCAAACCAACTATCAACGATATCCACCAATTGTATACGGTACATGAAGGCAAACATGGATTCCCTGGAATGCTAGGTAGTGTCGATTGCATGCATTGGAGTTGGGCATTATGCCCCAACGCATGGCGTGGTCAGTACATGAGAGGCGACCACAAAGAGCCGACGATTATTCTAGAGACTATCGCATCACATGATCTTTGGATATGACATGCATTCTTTGGTCCAGCTGGTGCAAACAATGACATTAACGTGCTAGACCAGTCGCCTATATTCAACGATATCTACCTTGGAAAGTCACACGATGTACCTTTTCAAGCAAATAGGATAGCATATAAGTGTGGATACTATCTTACTGACGGTATATATCTTCCTTTGTCTGTTTTTGTGAAATCGTTTACATGTCCTAACGACCCGAAAAGGAAAAAGTTTAAAGAGGCGCAAGAGTCAGCTAGGAAGGATGTGGAGCGAGCATTTGGTGTACTTAAGAGACATTGGCAGGTACTAACGGTCGGGGCAAGGTCATATGAGGTGAAAAGGTTACGACACGTAATGTATGCATGTATCATATTGCATAATATGATTCTTGAAGACGAAGGAAGAGCGATATGCCGATATAATGAAAATGAAGTTTTGCCAAATGTCGAAGGAGTAGCCGTTGGTACACAAGAGTATAGGGTGAACAGAAGAAAAGTACACAATCGCGACCTTCATCAGGCCCTTCGTGCTGATTTGGTGGAACATATTTATAGGGCTTATGTTCATCCCCCGCAAGAGTTATCTTACGATGATGATTTGTTTGACGAATCAGACGAGGATTCTCATATGTTCGTCGAGAGTGAAGATTCCGACAACGAGAGTGACGCTGGGGAGAATGATGCAGATGATGTAGGCGAGGACGAAGACGATGATTCCGAGTGACGTATCTAGGTTTAAATAATATTAGGATATTAATTAATAATTTTTACTATGTTGTAGTTTGTTTGATTTTTTTTTGGGGGTTTTTTTTCTACTTATTTAAGTTTTAGGGTTAATGTAATTTTTATTTTACTTAATGAAATGCTTTTTATTTTTAATTAAATTTTATGTTTGATATTAATTTAAAAATTATAAAAAAAAAAAAATTTTAAAAAAAGTGAAGGAAGGGTTTCCCTCCCATTCCTTGGCTTTTAGGTAAGGGAAAGGAGAGTGAGGGAGGGAAGGGCATGACCCACCAAAAATGACGGAACCATCCTTCCCACTCCTTCCGGTCTTAGTGTATACCTTCAGTCACGCATTGTTGTGGGTCTTGTCAATTTCTATAAAGAGGTAGTTTCATTACCTTTAATTTGACCAAGACAAAGATCGAAAACCAATCTAAAGAAGAAGGTTGATAACTTGTGTTTGGCAAATTTAAACACACAAGAGTAAATAAGTTTTTACCCTGATACATGCAAAGAAGGTTTAAACATGCAAAGAAGGTTTAAACATGCAACGCTCCACACACCTAGGCACTGGACTACTACTGGAGCGATCCCTACTCATTACATGCCATTATGCAGTGTCATCCCTAGTCTAACATGTCATTATGTATTTTGGTCCACTTTCCAGTTGATAGTTTTTTTTTAATGATATGCAATACTTCGTATATACATATTCCAAAATTTGGAAAGATTTCGGAACAATTTTGTACAGCTCAAATACACCACTTCTATTTCAAATCGCCATTTTTTTTTTAATTTTGTAGTTTAGACCATATTCCTCATTTGTTGGCCAATTGGTCGCCATTTGAAGTGACAATTATGACTGAAATGGCCATATGAAGTGGCTGCCAAGTGACCATTTTCTATGTGAAAATGATTTGCAAGCTAAGTTTTCAAACCGTTCAAAAAACTTTAATTATGTTTCGTCTATTCAAGAAAATCCAATAAACTTAACCTTTTGTCTAAAAGAGTTCAACAAAGTTTTCAAACCGTTCAAAAAAACTCAAATCATGTTTTTGTAGGTTAAGTTCGTTGGATTTTTTGAATAGACAAAATATGATTGAAGTTTTTTTTGAATGATTTGAAAACTTTGTTGGTCTGACAAGTCATTTTTCCGATATGGTAATAAGTCACGTCGTTTGTTTCTCATCTCTGACTTCCATAGAATTGAACAAAAGTATAACTTAGTTGAATTTTTTAGACAAAATATTAAGTTTGTTGGGTTTTCTTGAGCGGACAAAACATGATTAAGGTTTCTTGAACGGTTTGAAAACTTCGTTGAGTTCGTAATTCATTTTCACTTTATTGTAGCATTTTCTTTAAATATGAGAATTTTTCTATTGTAGTATTTTCTTTAAATATGAGAATTTGGTCATTAAAGTTTTTTCTACCTTCTCTCTAGCAATTTTTGTGAAGATAAAGGTTTTTGTTTTGGTTACTTATAAGTGATTAGCAACCCTCATTTTATTGTTAATCAATAACACAAAACATTTGTTTCTCCATGTGAATGTACACAATCACCCCGATTGTAAGAATATGTTAAATGCGCGTGTCTTGCAAGTTTATTTATGTGTCATTATATTTGTTATATCTAGGTATGCCATGTTCTCATTGTTAGACATTGTTATCATATTTTCCCATCATAGTTTGTTATCCATTTCGTTGTTGGATTTTACATTTGTTTATGTGAATAAATGTTTGATATCTTTTCGAGATATTTATACTAAGGTAATTGTTTGGATCTGCCATAAAATCCCTAAAAAAAGCTCTATATGTCTTCAAGTCTGTCCTACATATCATACCAAAAACCTTGGTCCTGTTAGAAAATGGGATAATAATAGTCTTGGAAATTCTGAGAATTGTGATTTCACTATCAAATCAAAGTATTTGGTGGTACTCTCTAATCTTTGATTGGATAAGACTCAGAAGAGAAAATAACAGAGAATGATATATGAATTTCGTGAGTACCAGAAAAAACTGACCAGAATTGGTTAAATACCTCCTTTGTCTGAAAACTGTCAAAACTGTCATAAAACAGTTTGGCAACAGTCAAAAAACTATCATAAATATGGGTTTTCTATAAGGAATAATACCAAGCCAAAAAAGGGTCAAATATTCCCAGCCACGGGCTCTGCCCCTTGGACCCCGCCAGGGACTGCCGTCCCTTGGACCCCGCTCCTAGGGGCGCTGCTCCCGGACCCACATTCGTTCAGGGGCTTCGCCCGTAAATGACAATCTACTTTTAATCTTGAATAAATTTAAACAAGTGTGCACTCCACACCTTCCTTACTTGTTTAATATTTATCAAGATACTTTTGGTCACACACAGTAATCTCATTACACTTAAATCACATTAGTGAAACAAATCACCAACAGGTCCTATACACCATCAAAGCCCGATAATTGAATTTGAATCTTTTTTACCTTGAACAACAACTAATCTCAAATTTTATTTATTTATTTATTTTTTGTCTTTTTATAACATGCTGCATATTTAACATCACAATATCTATAAAAGGCTAATGCAAGACATTTTCTTAATATAGTAAGTTATTCTCATAGATTTACCGTTAGAGTGTTACTTGGATTTGGTGAGCCGAATGCATAATTCGATTGGGAACAAAGTGAAACTCGAATGATGATTTCGAAGGGTAAGTGTTTGGAGTAGGATGAGGGATTTGTCCGATAGTTGCTACGGTTCTAAGTTTTAATTATTAATTGTTATGAATTGCAATATATTCACTCTAAAGCAGCCGAGTAGTAGAAGAGTTCCCCTGTTCTCTCAATGGAAATAACTCACATCGATTGAACAACGTTAATTCTCTATGGTTTATTTTCTTTTCCTTTATTATTTTTGAAATACTTACACATACTTATTTAATTTATACTCTCCCTAATATTTCCAATTGTTGTAAGAAATAAAACTAAACAGAAGAAGTTATAAAAAGAACAAATAACAGTGGTTGTTTTCTTTACTTCTTGAAGTGTAAGTTCATGAGAGAAACATTATAGAGATAAGAGAGCTTCAAAATGGGTAAACAAAAATCCAAAGAATAAAAAACGATAACTCATTGTTCGCGATTTATTAAGACCTCTCAAAGAATCATGAGAGAAACATTATAGAGATAAGAGAGCTTCAAAATGGGTAAACAAAAATCCAAAGAATAAAAAACGATAACTCATTGTTCGCGATTTATTAAGACCTCTCAAAGAAGTCAAAAGTAAATTTTCTTCTGTTCATTATATTTTTATAACATCTAGTATATTGTGTGTATGTCACATACCTCACAAATGTCCACTTTGAAGTACACACAAACTCCAATCATATTATCAATATAAAAAATGTCTATAAGTAAAACTCAAACTCTTGTCCATTCTAGGCTTTTGATCGCTCATAAGCCTTTTACACCTAGATGAACACCATGAGTTTTCCCATCATTTATTTGATCTCTAGGAAACATTTCTCCATCACTAACATACCATAAGGCCATATAATCATGGTTTACTAACAATTTTACGCGGATTCAAATTGTCGACACACAATATCCTTCGTTTAATAACTAAAAACCTATTTAGTCGAACACTGAAGTTTTATTTTGTAGGTGGCCCTTACTATTTGGATCAAAACATACTCCATAAATCGTACCTTTAACCATTTGTCGTTAGAAATTATTAAATCGATTTTCCTTCCAAAAACTCATTTATTGCTTACAATGTGTCTACATTTCCTTAATTAACAAGTATCTACGATTCGTCTATCATATAATCATATTTTTAACCCGTAGATCCTCCCTTTCGAAACAAATGTCTCCCAAAAGGTATCCATAAACATCATCTGTCACGATATATGTATTTCAAATTTAAAATCAATCATCAACCATACATAAGATATATACATCATAAAATTGTGTCATTTCATTCATTTTGATGTCTTGACCTTTATCCATAAAAGTTCAAAATTAATAATTAGTACTCTAAGTGTTTCTATATTATTATTTAATAAATTTGAAGAATTTCATCTATATACTTATAAACTTTAAATTATATATATATATATATATATATATATATATATATATATATATATATATATATATATATATATATATATATATATATATATATATATATAATATATATATATACATATATATTATATATATATATATATATATATATATATATATATATATATACATATATATATATATATATATATATATATATATATCCTTTTAAAACCTGTTAACTCATGTATATATTGTAACGCCTGTGTTTCCGGGCTTGTCATTTTTAGCAATGTAATAGTCTAGGTTAACCTTTGTAACCCGTTTTGAAATAATAAGAGTGTATTATTTGAGTATTATGTGTTTTGTGCTTAATTGCTTAATTATGTGGTTTGATTAATTAAGAATAAAAATAAGCGTCAAAATTTAAGTGTAAAATAAACTTAATATCTTTGGATAATGTTGTAGTAGTTGAAACGAGGTTTCCAAATATATATAGAACGCCCAAATCTGACTTCGTATGAGGAAGTTATGATTTTCTGAAGTTTCGACATAGCGATATGCAACCGAAAACTCGATTTGAGATCGGACGGTTTTTAGCCGAAGCAAGCTAAATGAGAATCGAAGATCTCGTTGTTGGTATCGAAGCGATAAAAAGTTAGGCGAGAACGGACGTCAAACGAAGAAGTTATGAATTTATAACGAAGTTTTTCTGTCCCGGCCTATTAAAAATAAATAATAAAAATAATTTTTTTTGTCCCGGCCTGTACGCGTGGATATAAAAAACGTTGAAAACGGAGTTCGCATGAAGGAGATATGAATTTTCGAAGTTTATTAAAGAATTAATAATTAAGTTTAATTATTAAATACGACATTATCCGAAGGGGAGTCACCAGGCATATCCGAAGTATGCCCAGCGTACTGTTGTACGCCCCGCGTACAGCGAAGCATGACGACCTTCGCACTCGAGTTCTTCGGATGACGAACGCCATGACGATTTCGGACGAGTACGCCCCGCGTACTTCGAGGCTCCAGCCTCCTATAAATAGGATGCGAGGGCAGCCGAGTTCTTTTGCTCTTTTCTCTCTTCTCTCTCCCGTTTTACCTTGATTTGCGTGCCAGAAGTACCCCGAAGCCCCGGTATCATTCTCAAGCCCCGAAGCAAGTCCCGAGATCCCGAGAAGTGCGATTCCCGAGCCGAAGCTCTGCCCGCGAGAAGTTCGATTTTTGTAGAAATCTTCCAGATCTGCTGAGGATTACTACTTCTGCAAGCTGTAGTGCTGTCTGATCATCTTCTGATCAAATGAGTGTATACTACCTTTCATAAACACGATAATAATACATGTGTGGTTTGAGTGTATTAAGTATATTGTTGTTTATATGTGTGAGTGTATACTACCTTTCATAAACACGATAATAATACAAGTATGGTTCGAGTGTATTAAGTATATTGTTGTTTATATGTGTGAGTGTGTAGTTACTTTCTTCTAACACATGATTATGAAGTATTTTATACGAAATACGTGTTATGTGTATGATTTTGTTGTCATGTGTGTGAATGTATATTCACTCTCTTCCATCTCATAGATCTGAATTGCTTTCTATGAAATACGTGTTATGTGGGTGTGCCTCATCTGTTATGTGGAATATATATTGAATGAAAATGCTATACAGGTTTTAAACTATGTATAAAAATATATATTTTTATCTACTAATATGTTGGGTAGAACATGGGTAGATAGTTGGTGTGTAATAAACATATGAGAGGCCTCGATGTTGTTGTTGTTGATCTAGTTATTCAGCGGAGTATGGATAATGACCACAGACTCCTTCTAGACAGTCTTGTGGAATGCTAGCAAGTTCATAACCTGTAGGTGTTGTGAACGATGTGTTCACCGGTGTACTCTATCCCGCTCATGGTTGCCTTTAGGATATCTATTGTTGAGGAAACCCCTTAGTAGTGATGTTCGTCCCGATGAAAATCCTAGATTAGGTCCCTTGATTTAGATGTTGTTTTAAGGACGTAAAGTGAGGATAACGGGAATGGGTAATCGGGATAGTGATTGGTTGGTGAAATTAAATATAATCTATTTATTGTGGGTTGAAAACCCTATATGCTCACCAGGCTCCCAAGCCTGACCCACTCAGTTTTATTTGTATTACAGGAAGTGGCGCAAGGGCGTAAGATGGATGAATCATCGAGTTGTTTTGTTTACAAGTCTGTATATGTATATATTTGTTGAATGACTTGTAATGTTATCGTTTATGCTTTATGGTCTGTATCGGAACATGACATCCCGAGTTTTGATTATATAATGAAAATGCATCTCTTGATGAAATGCTTTGATAAATATTATTTTATCATGTTTTGTTTTGGGAACAAATTCCGCAACACTTTTAAATCAAAAGGATTTACTCTGAAATTATTTTAAAAAGCATAAATGAAATCGGTCTTTTCTAGCCGTGATTTTGGGGATGTCACAGTTGGTATCAGAGCATTAGTTTAAGCGAACTAGGAATTTGTAGGATTTCTAGACTTAAACTTAGAATGCCAAGTGGAGATTGTGAGGTGTGTGCCTGATAAATTTTAGACACGAGCACTAGTTTATTTTAGGAAAGTTGCCTAAAATGCTTTTATACGCTAAATGTTATATGTTGCCATATATGATATTAATTGTTCGGATCTACGGTCTGTTGCCGACCGGATCTGGAAACCTTATGTGTGTAGGATTCTAAGCGTATGCCTACGTTATTAGAACTAGAATGTAAACGTTTCGGAGTAATAAGGATGATTTGAATATCTATCGTGAATGAGGATCTAATTTCACCTTATTCGGTGTGTAGATCAAAAATGGTGAGAACAAGGAGTGGCGTTGGAAACACGGATGAAAACAGGAATCAACCGCCAGTGATTGAGCAAATACCTGTTGTAGCAGCAGCACCAGAACCAATAACGATGGCTGGGGTGCTGGCCATGATTCGGGCTATGTTAGCCGAACAAAGGGATGAGATGCGACAGATGTTGCATGATAATAGGGATGAACCTATCATGCCTATTGAGGAACCCGAATTGATTCCTGAGCAATCGGAGGAAGGGAACAATAGTCGCATTATGAGTCAAGTTGGGACTCAAGGAGAACGAAGGAACGATCCGGAAAGGAGAAACAACAAGGATGGGCGAATGTACAAGAACTTCTTGGGCGCCAAGCCACCAAGTCTTTCTGGAAGCCCAAAGCATGTTGAGATAATGGATTGGATCTCCGAAATGGAGATGGTATTTGAAAGTTGCGACTGTAGCAACAAACAGAAGACCGTCTTTGCGGTTAGACAACTGAAGACTGGAGTCTTGAGTTGGTGGAAGTTGTTGGCAGATACTATGCCACGAGGAGAAGCCCTGAAAATGTCATGGGAGGAGTTCTTGGAACAACTAAGGGTGCAGTATTGTTCAGAGATAGATCTGATTGATCTAAACAATGAGTTCCAAAACTTGAAGAAGGGGAGGATGATCATAGATGACTATGCTACTGTATTCACTGATAAAATGAAGTTATTTCCGTACCTGGTGCCAACAGAACTCTCCAAGATTGAGAGGTTTGCTAATGGACTGCCTGCCGACTTTGGTCCGACAGTCAAGATAGCAACTACTCTGAAAACGGATGTTCGTGCAGCTAAGAATGTGGAGGCCCAGCAGAAGGAAAAGGTTCTGGAAAGGATAGATGTTGGTGAAAACAGGAAGTTCGATGGAACTTCAGGGTTCAACAAGAAAAACAAGTTCTCGAAGTCTGGTTCGAGGGGAAGTAGAGGTGAAGCGAAATGGTGCGACAAATGTAAGAAGAAGCATCATGGAAAATGTGAGGTAGCGAACACATGCTACAAATGTGGAAAGCCAGGGCGCTATGCCAATGAGTGTACCCTCTCTAAGAAAGTTTGCTATGGTTGTGGTGAGGAGGGACACATGTCGAGGGACTGCCCAAAGAAGAAGGAGGCAGCTAGACCCAACATTCCGCCAAAGCCGAAGGCGAGAGCATTCCAGATGACACTGGAAGCTGCTAAAGATGAAGCTGATGTCGCTTCAGGTACCTTTCTCGTAAACACATTGCCTACCCAAATTTTATTTGATTCTGGAGCCAACTACTCCTTTATATCGCATGAATTTGGTAGAAAACTAGCGTTGCCTGTTGTTAGACTAGATAATGCCTTATTAGTCGAAGTTGCTAGTGGCAAGTTTGTACCTGTTAGCCATCGTATGAAAAACATCTTAATTGACCTTAATGGGAATAAGTTTCTCGAGGAATTATTGCCTATCGAACTAAATGGTTTCGACATCGTGTTGGGAATGGATTGGATTAGCGCCAATGATGCCGAAATTTTATGCAAGAAGAAGTTAGTTAAAGTAAACCCGCATGGTAAAGATTCGTTTATGGTGTATGGGGACAAACGCAGAGTGAATTCTGGAATCATTTCCCTAATGAAAGCCAGAAAGTGTTTGACCAAGGGATGTACATCATATTTAGCATTCGTGATTGATGCTAAGAAGGAAAAGAAGGTGATGCAGAGTATTCCAGTTGTGTGTAATTATCTGGAAGTATTTCCCGAAGATCTTCCTGGATTACCGCCTGATCGACAAGTGGAATTCTGTATTGACTTGTTACCAGGAACAACGCCAATTGCAAAAGCACCTTATCGATTAGCACCGACGGAGATGAAGGAGCTGATGATGCAACTTCAGGAGTTATTGGACAAAGGTTTCATTAGACCTAGTTCATCGCCCTGGGGAGCTCTGGTGTTATTCGTGAAGAAGAAAGATGGAATTATGAGAATGTGCATTGATTATAGAGAGCTGAATAAGGCAACAATAAAGAATAGATATCCGTTGCCAAGGATTGATGACCTGTTTGATCAATTGCAAGGTTCGAGCTATTTATCGAATATCGATCTAAGGTCAGGATATCATCAGCTAAAAGTAAGAGAGCAAGATATCGAGAAGACTGCATTCAGAACTAGATATGGACACTACGAGTTCTTGGTTATGTCGTTTGGACTAACCAATGCTCCGGCAGCATTCATGGATTTAATGAATAGGGTTTGTAATCCTTTCCTTGATAAATTTGTGATAGTGTTCATAGACGACATTCTGATTTACTCGAAAAGCCAGGAGGAGCATGGCAGACACTTGCAAGAAGTGTTAGAAGTTTTGAAGCAGGAGAAGCTGTATGCAAAGTTCTCCAAATGTGATTTTTGGATTCATGAAGTCCAATTCTTGGGTCACGTGGTCAACCAAGAAGGGATAATGGTTGATCCAGCAAAGATTAAAGCTGTAAGGAAGTGGGAACAACCGAAAAGTCCCACGGATATTCGAAGCTTTTTAGGATTAGCCAGATATTACCGAAGGTTTATCCAAGGTTTTTCTTCGATTGCTACTCCATTAACAGCTTTGACCCACAAAGGAGCTACTTATGCTTGGAATGATAAGCATAAAGAAGCATTCGAGAAGCTATGCGAGGCACCGATACTTTCTCTACCCGATGGAGTTCAAGACTTCGCTGTTTATAGCGATGCGTCTGGGGTTGGATTGGGTTGTGTTCTGACCCAAAGAGAAAAGGTGATAGCATATGCATCTAGACAGCTGAAAGAGCATGAAAAGAACTACTCGACTCATGATTTGGAGTTGGCAGCGGTAGTTTTCGCTCTGAAAATATGGAGGCATTACCTCTATGGCACGAAGTGCAAACATTTTACTGATCATAAGAGTCTCTAATATCTCTTTAATCAGAAGGAATTGAATATGAGGCAACGACGCTGGCTGATTTACTCAACTACTACGACTGTGAGATACTTTACCATCCCGGTAAAGCTATTGTTGTTGCTGATGCTCTCAGTCGGAAAGTCAATCTTGAAAGGAAAAGGCCAAGAGCGTTGAGAATTGAAGTTGTCTCGACCATTGTGGAAAGTATAAAGAAAGCTCAAGAGGAAGCTTTTGAAAAGCATGATCGAAAGGAGGAACGTTTGCGAAAAACGTTGGTGTTTGGTACAAACGGTCATGGACTGAAGGTATTCTAAGATCGTATTTGGGTACCTAAGTCAGGAGGAATTAGGGATCTTCTGATGGAAGAAGCTCACAAGTCCATGTACCCGATTCATCCAGGTAGCACTAAAATGTATAGGGACCTGAAACCCTACTACTGGTGGCCGACGATGAAGCTTGATGTTGCAAAGTATGTGGCTGAGTGTGTGACTTGTGCGAGAGTAAAGACACAACATCAGAAACCGTACGGGAGTTTAGAACCATTGCTTGTGCCTATGGGTAAGTGGGAAGACATCGCAATTGATTTTGTCACTAAACTGCCCAGAACAAAGAATGGTCACGACATGATTTGGGTGGTCGTTGATCGATTCACTACGAGTGCGCATTTCATAGCGGCCAAGGAGAAATGGTCTATGGAAAAGCTTGCGAATTCTTACGTGAAGGAAATTGTGAGGCTTCACGGTGTTCCGTCAACGATTGTGTCGGATCGTGATAGCCGTTTCACCTCACGATTTTGGAAAAGTCTACAAGAGGAATTGGGTACCAAGTTGTGTTTAAGTACAACTTACCATCCGCAGACTGATGGTTAGAGCGAACGAACGATACAAACACTTCAAGATATGCTAAGAGCATGTACCTTGGAATTCCTAGGTAATTGGGATGAACATTTACCATTGGTAGAATTTTCCTATAATAATAGTTTTCACTCGAGCATTAAGATGACACCTTATCAAGCTTTGTATGGACAGAAGTGTCGTACGCCGTCTTGTTGGCTTGAGGCTGGGGAAAAGCAGTTTATGGGACCGGAGATGGTTCATCAAACTGCTGAAAAGTTGAAAATAATTAGGGAAAGAATCTTAGTAGCTCAAGATCGTCAAAAGAGCTATGCTGACAAAAAGCGAAGACCGATGACTTTTGAAGTTGGGGATTCGGTTTTACTTAAAGTCTCGCCGTGGAAGGGACTTATAAGATTTGGTAAAAGGGGAAAATTAAGTCCAAGGTTTATTGGACCGTTTAAAGTTCTTCAGAGGATTGGGAACCAAGCTTACAAGCTCGAACTACCAGAAGAACTGAATGGAATTCATAACACTTTTTTATGTGTGTTATTTGAGGAAGTTCACGGGAGAAGTTCCCGACATGATTCCACTTTCGGAGTAGAGAATCGATGAGAACAAAAGGTTGATTGAAGAACCAGAGGCAATTGTTGACCGAAAGACTAAGAAGTTGCGACGCAAGATGGTCGAATTAGTGCTTGTCCGATGGAAACACACGAATGGGCCGAATCTCACCTGGGAAACGGAGAGTGACATGATGGGTCGCTATCCGCATTTGTTTGTTGATGTGTGATTCCGGGGACGGAATCATTCTAAGGTGGAGAGAATTGTAACGCCTGTGTTTCCGGGCTTGCCATTTTTAGCAATATAATAGTCTAGGTTAACCTTTGTAACCCGTTTTGAAATAATAAGAGTGTATTATTTGAGTATTATGTGTTTTGTGCTTAATTGCTTAATTATATGGTTTGATTAATTAAGAATAAAAATAAGCGTCAAAATTTAAGTGTAAAATAAACTTAATATCTTTGGATAATGTTGTAGTAGTTGAAACGAGGTTTCCAAATATATATATAGAACGCCCAAATTTGACTTCGTATGAGGAAGTTATGATTTTTCTGAAGTTTCGACTTAGCGGTATGCAGCCGAAATACTCGATTTGAGATCGAGCGGTTTTTAGCCGAAGCAAGCTAAACGAGAATCGAAGATCTCGTTGTTGGTATCGAAGCGATAAAAATTTAGGCGAGAACGGACGTCAAACGAAGAAGTTATGAATTTATAACGAAGTTTTTCTGTCCCGGCCTGTTAAAAATAAATAATAAAAATAAAATCAAAATTAGCCGACGGAGTCTAAACGAAAGTTGTAGAGCGTAGTCTCACCTACGCGTGGATATAAAAAACGTTGAAAACGAAGTTCGTATGAAGGAGATATGAATTTTCGAAGTTTATTAAAGAATTAATAATTAAATTTAATTATTAAATCCGGCATTATCCAAAGGGGAGTCACCGGGCATATCCGAAGTACGCCCAGCGTACTGCTGTACACCCCCCGTACAGCGAAGCATGACGACCTTCGCACTCGAGTTCTTCAGATGACGAACACCATGACGATTTCGGACGAGTACTCCCCGCGTACTCCGAGGCTCCAGCCTTGTATAAATAGGATGCGAGGGCAGCCGAGTTCTTTTGCTCTTTTCTCTCTTCTCTCTTCCTTTTTACCTCGATTTGTGTTCCAGAAGTATGGATAACGACCACAGACTCCTTCTAGACAGTCTTGTGGAATGCTAGCAGGTTCATAACCTGTAGGTGTTATGAACGATGTGTTCACCGGTGTACTCTATCCCCCTGATGGTTGCCTTTAGGATATCTATTGTTGAGGAAACCCCTTAGCAGTGATGTCCGTCCCGATGAAAATCCTAGATTAGGTCCCTTGAGATAGATGTTGTTTTAGGGACGTAAAGTGAGGATAACGGGAATGAGTAATCGGGATAGTGATTGGTTGGTGAAATTAAATATAATCTATTTATTGTGGGTTGAAAATCCTATATGCTCACCAGGCTCCCAAGCCTGACCCACTCAGTTTTATTTGTATTACAGGAAGTGGCGCAAGGGCGTAAGATGGATGAATCATCGAGTTGTTTTGTTTACAAGTCTGTATATGTATATATTTGTTGAATGACTTGTAATGTTATCGTTTATGCTTTATGGTCTGTATCGGAACATGACATCCCGAGTTTTGATTATATAATGAAAATGCATCTCTTGATGAAATGCTTTGATAAATATTATTTTATCATGTTTTGTTTTGGGAACAAATTCCGCAACACTTTTAAATCAAAAGGATTTACTCTGAAATTATTTTAAAAAGCATAAATGAAATCGGTCTTTTCTGGCCGTGATTTTGGGGATGTCAGATATATCCAAATACTTAATTCAATCATATTTAATATACCAAAAAAATACAAAAATTATCTTTAAATTGATTTTTTATAAAAAAAAATAACGAAATCGGTCTTTTCTGGCCGTGATTTTGGGGATGTCACATATATCAAAATACTCAATTCAATCATATTTAATATAGCAAAAAAATAAAAAAAACTATCTTTAAATTGATTTTTTATAAAAAAAATAATTAACTTGTAACATAATATATTGTCATTCTTGACCTTCTTCCATATTGTCATTCTCGACCTATTTACTTCATCAATCCTTACAAATATTGACACTCACATTGAAGTTAGCTTTTTCGTGATTATACATGTAAATGTACTAAACAACCACAGGAAGAACATAATTGTTTAGAAGAGAATAACCGTAGGTGTAACGACGTGAAATTTTTAAAACAATTTTTCATTTTTTAAACAACATAAAAGTCATACAATGTTTTCAAATCTCATGTTCGTCAAATATCATCATAATAAAACATATCCCAAGATCATAAAATACAATCCTCTGTCAGTGTGTACGGATAATGTCGGCGCCTTCCCGCGATTCTCGCTTGTACGTGAAACACAATCACATAACATTGTAAGCATAAATGCTTAGTGAGTTCCCCAAAATACCACATACAACAAATTAGCCACTCAAGGCTATAACTCTGTATGACCCTCTGATTAATGTGTCTCAGTGGGACCCTCCAGTCCCATAACTCTAGTGGACCCTCTGGTCCTAACTCTGTGGACCTTCCGGTCCTAACTCTGTGAAGTCTGAATCATACATAGCATAAATCACATAGAAATAATGCAGTGTATCACATCATACAAATAGCATATAGGATACTGTATCACACAACTCTAATTACCACCCTAGGTAAAGTATAGTGAGAAGACTCACCTGTGGTATCTCGTATAATCTCGAACTTGGAATACTGATCTAGCCTTCTCCTAACCGCATAGACAAATTCCTCAAATAAACAACGACTCTCAAAGGCTAGAATAAACCCTTCCTATAATCCCACAGAAGGGTAAAAGACCATTTTACCCCTCCCCGACCCAAAAGTCCAAATGTTGACCAAAACCCTAAAAGTCAACAAAAGTCAACAGAAGGCAGTACGTGGGGCGTACCACCTCCTGTACGTGGGGTGTACACCGACAATCAAGAATTGGGGAACTCAACCCCCTACGTGGCGCGTACTAGTATTACGCCCAACGTAAGTCCCAGTTTCATACTTCCTTCATTTTTAGTCTGAATAGATGAAGACCTAGGCTCATATCCCAGATTTAAGCTCTCTAATGTCTCTTAAGCCATAAAATCGAAACCTTTAAGCCTTTGCATGGCTGTAAAGGTCACCACTCACTTCAAACATATAACCTCTTTCCCCATTAAGCCCTAATCTCATGCATGACTTAATCTTAACGTCCAAGATTGGATTTTTATGAACTCACAACTCATATTACTCTGAAATAGGATAGATCTAAGCTTATGGAGACCATTTGCTCATAAAGTCTCCACCTTAGGACCAAAAACCCTAAAAATTGGTCCATGAAGCACAAATAAAAAATGATAAGGAAAGCTTTGAGCTTTTTACCTCCAAGTGAAGCTCCACCCTCTATAGAACTCAGATCCAAGCTTGTACTCCAACTTCTAGCCTTCACGAGAACCTCCTCTTCTTCTTCACTATCACACAAAGGCACTTTCTAGCTCAATAACACTCTCACGCAAGCTTTAGAACGATGATATTGCTCTCCTAGGGTTTATCTCTGTGGAATGGTGGTTGGGGAAAAGACCATATCATTCCTTTTATAGTCCTCAAGTCACATTAGGGTTTTGTATCTGGGCCAGCTACGCCCAGCGTACCTAATTGAGTCTGCGTCCAAAATAAGCGCATAAGTACGTGCAACGTACTCTTCAGTACGCCCAGCATACTCAATTGCCATATTTTTCCTTTAGGGGATAAACTTGCAACTAGGTAAAGAAGAAGGTTTAAATAGATGTAGCTGAATTTCAGGATGTTACAGTAGGTCCCTTAAGTCAGTTGTAAGAGATGAGATATATTGTTTAACTAAGAAAATGCAATTAACGGATTTGCTAATCGATTATACAAAATATAAAGCGATAAAAAATCAAGTCGAGAATAAGGCGATCAATTATGAGAGAGATTGTAAATGGGTATTTTAGTAATTTAGTTAATTATAATCTTGTTTAAAGATAATGTGTTAATTTTTAAATATATTAACTATCATTAAATTAAATATATGTATGTATGTGACTTTATAGGTTTTTTAAGGGTATACAATTTAATTTTTTTATAAGAATATAAACATAATTATATGAAGGTATGTGTATATATATATATATATATATATATATATATATATATATATATATATATATATACACACACACACACACACACACACTAGTAGTGTACCCACGTAAAACGGTGGCGGCAATTCATCTTTTTGGTTAATAGTTTACTTGCGGTGATTAATTTAATTTTGGAGATATGTTATATTGCAGAAAAACTCATTACATCAATATGTATCGTTCACAATGAATATATATCAATTGTGTATTTGGCAAAAAAAATGAAAGTAAATTGTTATAAATCATATATAAATAAAAGTGCACATTATTTCAAATATATATAGTTTCAAAAATTGAATTCAAAATACATTATTATTTCTTACATCTTATATGTTTTTATTGATATATTTAATATATTAAGCCGAACTCGCTTATTATTTTAAGTTGTCATAGATAAAGTTACATTATATATTTTCTTTAAGATAAATCAAATATTCTCTTGCTCTTTGTTCCTATTTATCTTCCTATTCCTATAAAACAAAGACAAGTGGAATCCATTTACTTTTTTTTTTTTTGAGAAATTAAACATTCTCCTACATTTTATTTCTACTCATCCTTCTACCATATCAAATGATGACAAATGAATTAAATTAGTATTAATTTCATTAAACGTATCATTAAATGTGACAGATGTCAACATTTAATATGGTAGGAGGATATGTAGGAATAAAATATAGGAGGATATTTAATAAAAATAAAATTATGATAAATGTTTTTGTTTAAAAATATAAACACATTGATTACTTTCAAGAATATAATATGTTTTACAAGATAAACAAAAAACTTTGATAAACCTGAAGCAATATTATTACATCAAAGATATTCCCAATTAAATAATCTTGAATACTAACGACTATTATTTTTACTTCTTAATAAAGTTTTTTGTTTAAAAATACAAATTTATTTGGAAAATAAGAAAACAAAACGCAAAAAAGCCTAGGGTTAAAAATGATTTCAAATTTATATGCATAAGGTTAATGTCCTACGTCATAATTATGATTATTATACTTGTTACCTATGAAATTCATGTTTTTATTATATAGAAAGAGACTAAGAGGGTTGATGACCTATTTTCAAAAACTGGAGATTAAAAATAATAATATTTTTCTCAATCCTCCATTCCTTTTCCTAACTTTATGCATAATTACATATTCCTTCGAGATGTCCGCATCAAACCACCAATTATACACATATTTTTCCAACAAAAATTCATAAGAAGTGTGTAATGCCATTTAATCTCATTTTTACACAAGATCTTTAATACATTGAACCAAACCTCTTTCTTTAAAAATGACAACACAACAATGTCTTCAGTTCGAGCAAAACTCTGTCAAATTCCAACTCCATCTCAAAAAAGGAATAATTAATAAAGTAAAAAAAATACAATCATATTTATAATTATCCGAAAAAGACCATAATGCCCTTTACTTGTAACATTGGTAAAATTACATGGCAACAAGAAAAATTAGCCTACACCATTTAAAAACATTTTTACCAAAATTTACCCTCCTGAACTGACCAATCAAACCCTTTGTATCCAAAATCCCCCTGCAAAGTCCATCTATCTTTATTTTTGAACTCACAAATCATAAATAAATTACAAGAATATTAGTACCAACATATATTAGTTGTTATGAAATCCTTATGTAAAATTTCACATTCCCCATCAAAGTAAGCACAAGGTTTTTACAATTATACCTTCCAATGGTAAGAGCCAATGCCTCATCATCAAGCTTTATTGGAAGCCAAATTCTCATACCTGAGAAAATAACCATTAGAGACTATCTTAAACGAACATAGATGATCCCTTTTGCTATGTCATGTCATCAAATTAGTTAGAAGTGAAAGAGATCACCATTGTGAAAGAGAACAACACCAAGAACACCAAGACTAAAACCAAATGCCGAACTCAAATATGAGAAACCTAGATTCAACTCAAACATTAACATTTCAAATAACAAATGGAAATCAAACTATAAATCAATTGAACCTCATAAAATGCAACTCAAGATCATAAGACCCAAATGCTTAGTCAATATGAGAATTTCACACATGGAAATTTAAGAGCAAAAGCATGAAGTTTTTCCAGAAACTTGAACTTGTTAGGTATGAACTATTTTTTTAATTAAAATTCTTTTTTTTTTGGCACACTTTAATAAAGGTTTATCTAATTTTGTCCTTGCACTTCAAAAATTGTTTCTAAAACCACCCAACTTTCAAAAAAATGTTACTAAAAACACCAAACTTTAAAAAACTATTATAAACATCGTCCAACCTTGAAAACCATTATAGAAGCCATTCAAATTTGTCAGGTTTCTTGTTTGAGATTACACAAAAGCATAGAGTAATTTTAGGGTTAACAGACCATATTAAATACGATGTAAAAATATGTTGTTGTTTATTACAGTTTTCCCGCAAAAAACTAAGAAATACAAGGTCCACATTATGTTACCACTTTGTTGCTTTCTCAATAGCACAACCAATTTAACTAACTGCAATGCATCGGAAATTGGTTAGTTCTTTCTCCATTAACTACACAACATATATCCTATCAAACTTCTTTGTTGCAAGAACTTTTGATCAATTTGAAGAGTACATCACAAACTTGATGCTTGGTAGACCAGAACCTATATGATCATGGCACAGAGCAAAATAAAGCATAAATGGCTTTTTTTCTCATATGTAAATTGGATCCATACACCTTTCCTTGAACGGTTTTCTTAGCTATATGAATAATTCCATCATAAGTTCTAACATTACAAATACCAGGAATAGCTTGAAATATGAGTCATTAATTCAATTATACTTACTTATATTCAAAACTTATTGCAGAGGTATTAGACAAAGAAATACCAGGAATAGTTAACCATATCCTTCTAAAGCATTTCCTTTTTTTTGCTTGACCTCTAGCCAAAATAGCATCTATTTCCCCTGAATTATCAAAAATAGAAAGGTTAAAATAACTTAATGGACTTTCATCAAATATAAATTGGTTCTTTTTAGAGCCATCACAAAGTCAAACCTTAATAAATCGACAACCACTTGAGACCAATAAATTTTGCCATATGAAAAATGCTACAAAAAATGAATATGACCTACAAAATTATGAAACATAATAGACACCTTGACATTGATGGGAGAGTTGTCTTTTCATTCACGTCATAACCTACAAAATGTAATGTTCTAAAAGCCATAATCATAAACAACTGCACCACATTAAGAGCCAAAGAAGCAATATGTAAACCCTAATTAAACTATATATCAACATCAAAAGGCCATAATAGCAACAATGGACAAATAAACAACCTAACATTACAATTTCAGGGAAAATTAAAAAAAATATTAATCAAAGAACTAAAGATGTTCGAGCGTTAGATAGATACACACAAATATTTGTATAAATATTTGTACAACAATTGATAGAGAATAAATGAGTTCGATAAAAAAAACCTGAAGAAACCACAAAATCATCTCTAAACCAAGATCTATGTCAAGATACAGTGTTGTATGTGCATAGAGCGACAGAGTGTAAGGTACGGAGGTACGTATGTGTAGCTGTGATGTGTGTCTTTCATCACACCATCGAGTAAATAATGGTGAAGGACATCGGCAGCTGGTGATGTTGTGTAGATGTGGAGACATCGGTGTTTTCACATAAGCGGAGCTAGTGTCGAGTAATAGTGTAGGTCATCGTCGAGTTGTGGTGGCTACGTTTGATGGTGTAGGTGAAATTCATGTGATGGTGGTAAATGGAGGTAGATGGGTGCGTTTAGGGTTTTTATTAGAGGAAGCAGAGAGATTGAGGAAAGCAGAGAGAGACAGAGAAGAAGGATTCGATATAAGGAAGTAGCCATAATCCATAGATATTTGCCGAAATCTCAGTATTCAACCTAGACTCGATCAAAACGTAGATGTAAGAGCTTAATGGCGCGGATCAATTCTTTTATGCATCAAATACGTGTACATTCAGTTATAAATTTTGGACTATTTCAAATATAATATTATTTTATTGGTAGTTACTTGTACCTTTAGCTTAATGGTTTGGACGTCTTAAAAATATATTATTTTATTTAATCTATTTATAGAAAAAGTAAGATTTCTTTTATAAGATACTATATATATATATATATATATATATATATATATATATATATATATATATATATATATATGCTTCTGTCATCACTAAGAAGTCTCCTGACTTGTTGGTTTAGGTAAAACACTTGCGTGCCTATTCATCTTTATAATTCAAACTATGCTATAATCCTCAGATTATCTAACGGTTCTCCTTCTTATTTGACATCACTCAACGATAAACAAATAACTTGTAAGACTCGATGATTTTGTGTAGTTCGGTCATCATGAGCAACTTGATGCATTGAGAATGCAACCCACTTTAATCCTTCTTGTTCATTCAGACCCCTTCCTGTCCCCCTGGAATGTCGTTCCTTCGATTTGAAAATATTTTCCTTTATGTCGCAAGATATTAACGATCACAGGATCCGCTAGAAATAAGAGAGGATGTTACGATACTGAGAAGAGTAAGAATCCTAAAGGCATATAACAAATAACATATAACTCTCAGCACACATACCCTCCCTCCTCAAGAGTCTAAAACACCTAATTGAGCAGTCTACACTATGATTCTAAAAACATGCCTTTATATTCAGTTTACTCACAACATGGCTCTGATACCAACTTGTAAAATCATGATTTTTCACACCTATTTTTTCCTTTATTTTGAACACTTTTTAATCAAAATACATTAGCGGAAGTCTTATTTTTAATTTTATTAAAACATCGTCAATGTTACCTTATTACAGAAAACAACCTTCATCAAAATTAAAGTTTATAAAACCAACCAAAGACAAGTTCTCAAAACCGTAAGTAAATTAAAACCCAACAACATGTCCAACGTGGTATCGTCTCTAAATTATACTAATGTAAGAACCCCAAAAGGCCCCATCATCTCTAAGGCATCATATCATGTTACTTGTTCCAATAGAAAACAAAATAACAAGCAAATAAACAAGTGTCAACATACGTTAAGTGAGTCAATCATAAGTACAGTGTTATGGAACACACTTATCCCAAATGGGTCAAACAAGACATCATATAAGCATGCATTCAAACACTAACATATCATGGCATCACATACATCACATAACCAACACAATTATGCTTAATTAATATAATTCATCTTTAGAACCTTTTCATTTAGTCACACTTCATTATTCATCTTTGTAACTAATTATTATTACTTTATTTATCTCTATAATATTATTAAATAATATTAATCTTTGTTTTCATCATTAATAATTATTATCCTCTAGTCACCTTTGTAATTATTATTATAATACTTTCTATTTACGAGTCCATATGTTCATCGGTAACCCCAATGTAAGTATCATATTCACTACTAACGTGACCGGCATGACCTAATACATTAAGTGAGACGCGACTCTCACCCGTAACATTGCCCCCGATTCGTTGTGTTCGCTACTCCGACGTTGCATATACAAGTGCACACATTTTTGTTAAGGATCAATACAAGTGGTACCAATTCTACAGTGTTACACCTCCTAAATCCCACGTGATGTTTGCGTTGGCCCCACCGTATAGCCTTGCAAACAATCAATTATACACCTCAAGTTTAATATTAACACTAAGGTATATACCAACAAATAACTAGGATCAGTTTCATAAAAATTAAAACATAAAAGTAGGAAAACAGTAAAACAATTATTCTATTTGAACTAGACATCTAGTTATAAAACAATTAAATCCGTAGACAATATTTATCTAAAAGATTGTTTTTGTGATAACAAAAGTATTGTGATTGTGAAGACAAAAGTATTGTGATTGTTCCATGCAGTTTATCATATTTAAAACTTTAAAAACAACGTTGGAAAACTCTAGGTATTTCGTCTACACATGTTTCATTTTCTTGATTGGTTGGTCTATGAATAATATAAAAAGACATTTTTGCCCTGCTTATTTTGATTTGCAATTTTTATATATTGTTTAGTTTTTTAACAAAAAAAATATAGAAATCCCTCTCTCTCCATCCAGATTTCTAGGATTGTTTCACACAAAGTCAAGAGCACGTACTCATGAATATACACAATAAAACACACACACACACGTACATGTAATACCGTAAATTTTCAAACAAATTTTTAATTTTAAAATCACATAATTTTCAGAACACATTTCACAAAAATCTCATTTATTTAATTTACAAAACACAACTCCATAATTGTTTGAATAATAATCCAGGATCCTCAAAACATAACTCTTTCTCTGGTGTGTACAATCAAGCCGGTGCCTTCCCGCGATCCTGAGAAAAACCTGAAACACATATTACATAACACGGTAAGCATGAAGCTTAGTAAGTTCCCCAAATTAACACACATATCTCAATAGCCTCTCATGGCTATACTTAGATAAGACCTTCCGGTCAATGTGTCTTAGTGGGACCCTCCGGTCCTAACTCCATAAGTTCATAATAATAATACTCAACATAAATCACAAAGACATAATGAAGAATATCACAATACACAGGTAAGCACACAAGACAACTCGGTCACACAAAGATACCACTCATGGTACGTATAGTGAGAAGACTCACCTCGGATGATGAACAAACCCTATAAACGTTGCTGCTGCGTACCAGGCTCTATCTCTGAGCCAAACCCACAATTAACCCAATTAGGAACTAAGTCTAAACTCTCACTCATTAGGTCTGAAGGCAGTCCACTAACCAGCCCATCAATAACCTAAAACCCATCGGGCCCACCAATGCCCAATAACAAATGGGCTCTCCCGAGGCCCAACTCTCAAATCTAAATGGCAAGCCCAACTCAAGGGCCCATAGCATATATATATATATATATATATATATATATATATATATATATATATATATATATATATATTCATCTGGTCCAAAACTTCTTCTTCACTCCAAGAACACACAAAATCACTCAAAGGCTCTCAAATGCACTCACAAGCTCTATGAACGAAGGTTTAGGGTTTAAGAGGGTTTGTTGTCTGAGGATGGTGGCCAGGAATGAGGCCGTCTCAGTCTTTATATAGGGACACCCCTCATTCAGGGTTTTCATTATGTGCCTAGTACGCCCAACGTACTAGGTGGCTCCGCTTAAAAGTCACACACATGAGTACGCTAAGCGTACACACATGTACGCCCAGTGTACTCAACTGCCACATTTCTCTAATAAGGTACTTATCCTACCAAAACTCCAAACTTCCATAGCTTCCTCGATATAACTCCATTTCCAATGAACCTCATATCCACAGAAATGTGACGAGATGCCCTACGCTTCTAGCAACTCGTCGCAACCCCGAGGCTTCCTCATGCCTGGTTTGCAGCCCACGAACCTTAATCACGGACGATTCAAAACAGGATGTTACAGTACACACACTCATTAACACGAAGTCAAGAACACGCATTTGTCCCTAGAAACACGGGTTTGTTCTTGGTTCTAGAAATGGAAATCGATTTTAGATTTACTATTTTTAAGGATGAACACAAACAAATCGATTTCTGAGGATGAAAACAAACAAATTGTTTTGGGCAACAAAAACTGATAGTCTTTTTTGAGATGGCTAATCTCTTGATAAAACAAGAACAATAAACAACCATTTGGAACAATTTTCTTTGCCTTTCTATTAATCAAATGCAAGTTACAATTTATAAAAAAATGGAATTAATTGCTAACTATAACTATAAGGAAGGGAAATGTAAATCTTACTTTAATGCAATTAACTTCTACTGGAAAACTGAAATAAGACTAAGGCGTTGTTTGTTTTTCTGAAGCCAAAATGTTTGCAGTCTACGAACCACATCTACAAGCCTCTGCAACAGAAGAGGTGGACCTAACGTCGACAGTCTGTAATAAGAAGACTGTTTGTTTTTTAATGTCTACAGGCTGCTAAAGTAAACTGAATTTTATATAAAATTATTTTAGAAACTTAAAATGACTTTTCAACTCCAAAATTTTAATAATAATAGTCATAAAACACTGAAAATAAAATTCATGCAACTAAATTAGTCATACAATAAAAAAAATTGGTTTTACAATAACAATTTCATTTAAAAGAATTCAATCTATATTGTGCATCAATTGCTCAGCAATTTCATATCGTAACTGAGTTATATATTCACGGTCTGCTGCAATACCATATGTTGGAATTCCGTCTTCATCATCATCAACGGCCACATTGTTATTTCGAAACGAGACATTAGGTTCATCGTATCATATGAAATACTCATCTTCCGGTCCTTCTCTCCTTATAAAATTATGAAGTGCGAAACATGCCATGTAAATGTTTCTTTGTGTAACAAACGGGAATGGTGCCATCCTCTTCAATATATGGAACCGTGCTTTCAAAACACCAAAAACACGCTCAATGACATTCCTAAGTTTTGTATGTCCATGGTTAAATTTTTCTTTATTTGTTAATGTACATCTTTGACGAAAATCTCCTAGCCAATAACTTACATTACGATAAGGGGCCATAAATCCTCGAGTGTGTGCATATGCGGCATCACAAAGATAATATTTGTCTGTAAAAAATGCAAAACACCAATCAATTTTTAAACTAAGATAAAAATATTTAAAAAAACAAAAACTTACCTGGTGGTGGAAACGGGAATGATGCTTGTGGATCGGCTACTGCTTCTGATAATATTCTAGAGTCATGCGCTACCCCTTCCCACCCGGCCATAAAAAATGTAAAAATCATATTGAAGTCACAAATTGCCAATACGTTTTGGTAGCAATCTCCCTTTCCCCCGCTTCTATATAAGTCTTGTTTCTTACCAGGGAAAACAACATGTATCAAAGTGCCATCAAGTGCACCAACCACCCCTTTGAAAACCCGTCGTAGCCTCCTATTATGTCCTGGAATGTTTGGATTCGGATTAAAAGAAGTTGGTACTATAACATCTTGTGCGAAAAGCATCATTTTTTCCAACACTTCATAAAAAATTTATGAATTGTTTGCTTCAAGTGTTGAATTCTTTGCTTGAGAATCACGTAACGTTGATTATGTTCGATCATCTTCAAAAACATAGCCATCTTTTCCTCAACCGATACATGTTTGTTGTCCTTTAATGAGTAATTTGCTCTAAATGAGCACACAGTCGTACTAAAGAGTCATTTCCAAATCATTATCCCGCAATCGTTTCACACCCCTCTTCCAAAAATAACGGATGTATAGGTACATAAGAATTACGAGAAGTAACTTTTGATTGTGATCCATTATGAACCTAAAATCAACAAAGTATAACTTTAAAAAACATTACATTAACCATATTTCAAGTAGCGATAAAACATTACATAATCCATATTTCAAGTAGCAAATAAACCTTACATTAATCATATTTCAAGTAGCAAAAAAAACATTAGATAAACCATATTTCAACTAGCAAAATAATAAAAAAAATAGTTCCAACAAAGGCAAAAAGACCTAACAAAATAGTTCCAACAAAGGCGAAAAGGCCTAACAAATAGTTTCAACATAAGAAAAATCATCAGACAATCTTTCCGTCATTCAAAACTCTTAAACTTGTACCCCTTATCTCAAGCCATCCTCGTAATATCTCGGGAACATCGGACATATGCATCCACATCTCTCTCATGTTCATGGTCCCTCCAAAAATATGATATGCAACAAAGCGTATAGGATATTTAGGGCCTAACTGAAGCACCTCAAACTTCTCTAAACAATGAGGAATTGTATACCCTTTAGTCAAACTTTGTATAGCTTTTTTTCATTTCAAATGCTAAATCGCCAACAGTAATAGAAGTTACATCAGGTGAAGAAGCAGACGGTGGGTACTAGGAGCTGTAGGAGTTGAGGGTTTAGCCCTTTATTAAAGTTATCGGATGGTGAAGCAGCAGAAGGTGGTGGCTCATTAGCATGATGGGAAGTGTCATCACCATCATCATCTATTGCAAGAAAAGGGGTGGCGGTAATCTGAAGTGGTGGAACACGACAAGAGGATGCTCCAGCTACTACTGATGATTGGGTTGAGTAACTCCTAAAATTACTAGTAGCAATATTTCCATCAAAAAGACATGCACAAAGATCTGGAAAAGGCAGTGGAATTGTTCTCAATGAAGCAGCCTTCGGATGCCCCTAAACCCAAATGTAACAAAAAAAATAGTATAAGAATATTTGGCAAATTCAAAAATAAATGTTTATTTAATATATATATATATATATATATATATATATATATATATATATATATATATATGTACCTTCTTAAAATCATCCCACTCCTCGGCTGTTAAGTTAAGAGTGTTTGTTTGAGAATTGTATATATTATCAATTTTGTTTTTTAAATATACATATCCTGTGTATTTGGCTTTCAGATTGTCATATGCATTTTTCATTTGTTTTTGGCTCAAATCAACACCAAATTTTTCCTTAAGAACTCTTCGAAGCCTTATCCATGAATCTTTCTGCAAACTCAATCATTTTTTACCAACGCTCTCTTTATTTCT
Source organism: Lactuca sativa (assembly GCF_002870075.4). Lineage (NCBI taxonomy): Eukaryota > Viridiplantae > Streptophyta > Magnoliopsida > Asterales > Asteraceae > Lactuca > Lactuca sativa. The sequence goes on from NC_056628.2 coordinate 9,288,491, forward strand.
TTCAATACAAGTATCCAATAAGCATTTTAAATGCTCATTGGTCCATTATTGTTTTTTCTGTCATTTCTAATAACCAATATATTATAGACAACTAAGATTTCATAAGGTATTGTAGCATTCACAAATTCACAAATATGATTTCATAAGGTATTGCATATCATACACAAAAACAGTCAACAACTAACATCATTCACAAATAGGATTTCATAAGGTATTGTAACATAGACAACTATTCAACAACAATTTTAAGTACAAATCAACACCAATTTTAAGCACATTCAACAACAATTTTAAACACAAATCAACAACAATTTGAGTCAATAAATAGTATTTTCAGCAAGGAATCACAACATTCACATCATTATTTCATAATTCTAAAACCAAATAACGATTTTTAGCACATTCAACAACATTTTGAAACAATAAAGACCATTTTCAGCAAGAATCACAACATTCACAACAATATTTCATATTTCCAACACAAATTTTCATATTTTAATCAAGAAAAAAAAACTTGATTTCATCATTGTTATAGATTTTCAACAACATCCAACAAGAAACTTATGCAAGAAAGGAAAAGGAATCAATAAATTTGAGAAAAAAACAAGCATTTTTAGCAATATCTAAATCAAATTTAAGAAAAAACAACCATTTTTAGCAAAAGGAATAAAGAAATTTGACTAGATTATAGATTTTTCAGCAAGAATAAACACCAATTCTATGTAAGATTTGAAAAAAAAGGAAACAGTGCGTACCTTTGATAGCTACCAAGTCCGACAACCAAGAGAAAGAATTAGCGCAACGCTGAAGTCCGGTGTTATGGTCGGCGGAGAGCACCGGTGGAGTGCGGCAAGGAGATCGGTGGTGAAGCGATGGTTGAGGCATCGATGGTGAAGATGGGTTCGTTCAAGGAGTCGACTGGAATAGAAGTAGCGGCATTTTTTTAGGTCAAAAGTCCGCAGATGTGAGAAGTGGGTGGTCCATGTCTGTGTGGTGAAGACCTCGGTCAGACGTTTTTAGATCTTAGCCCTTCGAAAAAACAAACACTATGCGAGGATAAAAGTATGCGCGTTGTTTGCAGGGCGCAGACAAAAGTGGTGCTGCAAATCTTTTTAAAAAAACAAACGAATCCTAAGTCTTCAAGCACGTGGTTAGACCAAGTCTTCTAGGTTGACCGATGCATGTGTAATGTGTTGATCCAAGGAGGAGATCGTATCAAAAACTCACACAAACAAATCGAATTTTGGGGATGAACACACACATAAATCGATTGCTAGAAACTTTTTTAGTTTTCAATTTTAGATTCAGAGTTGTGTCTATACATACGATGAAAAAAAGAACACAAACCCACAAACTAAGTTCAATATTTGTTGTAGGTTGTTGAGTTCTAGAGTTTCATGTTCCTGAAGATCTTCAAACGGTGTACACAAAAAAAGGACACACGGGTGTTCGACTTTTCCTTGATTGATGTGGGTGGTGACGGTGAGAAAAAAATAGATAGATAAATAGATGGTGGAACCCATCATCGGGGTGGTTATGTTTACTTATTTATTATTTTATTTTTTATTTCAATTAAAACCATTAAAAAAATAAATTAAATTAAAATTATAGATATGGATGAAAGACTAACCAAACAATATACCAAAACCACATGCACCATACATGTAACCTTTATTATAATTATTCTTAAAGTGATAAATGTGTCAAACGTGTAACGTTTATTATAAGTGTTCTTATAGTGTTATATAGATAAATCATAATTAAATCAGATAAATCATGAAGACGAATCACATAATTTTATTTTAAAAAAGAATCCTTGATATACAATTATTCTTAATTAAAATTACAATCAAACATAAACTCCATTAGCATGAAACATAAACTCCATTAGCATGTTTAGTGTTTACAACACATGGTCAATATCCCTGGGTTATCCAAAACACTCTTTTGTACTTTAGTTGGAGGCACATGGTTTCACATGACGATAGCTACAGATGAATGGTCGTGATCTATTGTCCGCCGAATTGAATTGTTCGATATGTGACAACTGGACATTTTATTTATTTGCTTTTAAAGTTAATTACCGACAAACTAAAAGATGGTTGTTTTATTACAAACAGAGTAAACCGTATACATGTCTAGTATTCAGGGGGTGTTTGGCTTGGCTCCAAAAGATTTTTTCTGAAAAGTTACAAAAAATCAACTTTTTTGATTTTTTCAAAAAATTGATTTTTCTTACGTAGCTTTTTGAAGTTTTTTGCCAAATATCTTTTGCCTATGATCTTTTTCTAAAAGGACTTTTGGTCATTCAAAAGCTATGTCAAACACCCCCTTAATATAGTTAAACGAATTGTTTTGTAAAAACATTTTTGTTGTAATTTTTTTGTTCTAGTTTTGTTTCATCTTCAAACTAAAATAAATATACTACCATTTATACGTAATTTTTATACGGCTATTTATTTATTTATATAAATACTAGTGAGATTACATCAATCACGGAACGTGATTATGCAATTAGAAGCTCTTCTAGTTTGTTGTCCATAGGATGTCATAGTTTGGAAGTGACATTCCTTTCAAAATAAAAATTTCAAATTATTTGTTCGTTATTATGATAACAATTAATTCCTAGATTTTGTAGCCTCAAATGACGGTCATTGGAACTTCTTGTCTTGATATTGAGCTTGTTACGCAATCCACAACTCGAAACAACATTTATTTCCATATAATATTTCATTTTGTCCAAAAGTTTAGCGCATTCACAATGCATTGAATTCTTTAGATTGAATGAATAGACACATGAATTGTTATATAATACATTGAATCCATTTCATCCACTAACTTTCAGGCATACCACATTAACATCAAGGATGTTGGAGATTGTAATGCAAACTAATAGCACCGAGATTATGTCCTTGCATGTATACTGTCAATTTTGTTTTCTCGTATTTCTTCAAAATCTTACCCACAAAAGGTCTCCAACCCTCCAACAAGTCACTGTTATTATGTTATAATAAAGACAAATTTCACAAAATACATAGGTTTTCGGAAAATTTTGATTTGAGTTGTTCGATGAGCGGTATGCCGCTGTGTCTGAGGCTACTGGTGCTGCAGCTACCACAACCGTTATTACTCCAGGGTTTCAGGGGAAAGGTTTATTCAGGTACCAGTACTTTAGCTATACGAAATCCCCAAAGTTGGATGGGATCAAGGACTCGATCATAGCCATGAGATAGATTTTTGACGTGGAGGGTTGTTTCTTCAATTGTTCATGTCTAGAGGACTGGAAGGTCAGCTGCACCTTGAACCTTCTTTGACTAGGCAAGAAGGAATGGTGGAAACTAGTGACCGGTTCCTATACTCCTGAACAGAGGACTATTGTTACTTGGGAGCGGTTCTAGGAGATGTTTTTCACGAAGTATGTTCCCCAAGTGGAGAGAGAGAGAGAGAGGTTGACTCAGGAGAATGTGTCATTGAGGCAGACGACATAGTCGTTGAATGAGATCACTAAGATGTTTATTAAGAGGGCTCTTTTTTGTCCTAAGTATTCTGCCTTGGAGAAGGCTCAGATGGCACCGTACTTGAGCATGCTCAAGATTGAGATTCGACAGTTGGTGTCTACCCGATGTTATAGTACCCTTTCCGAGCTTCAGGATGCCATACGGAGGCGGGTGATTGAGATTGAGACCCAGGCGAGGGAGGATAGGTAGGCTTTGGTGCGGCCGCAGCCTGCGACAAATTGGTTCAAGCTCGTTGTTTCACGATCCGGAGTTCAGAGGGGTCGTAGTTGTGGCAAGTGCGGGAAGGTGCATGAGGGTCTTTGTCGATCAGCTACTCGATGCCACAAATGTGGCATGCAGGGACATTATGTGAGAGATTATCGCCAGCAGGCCCCATGTAACACTTGGTTTCGAATCGCTTCATTATTCGGGGTTGTAACTCGATCATTAGTTATCTTAAGGCTTCAGACCTTGGGGAAGAGAGAATTAGCCCCTTTTGGATATGGGTATTATAGATTAAGTGATCCGAGTGGTCGATTGTGTTTCGGGGCCCAAGGGTATAATCGTAATTTGGCAGTTTGGGCCTTTATGAATTTTGGGTTTTTTTTCGGGAAGTCTTAAGGCAAGGGTGAGTTGTTAGAAGTGTAGGGCTTATCGTCACCTTTCAGTGGATATAAAGTTTGTCTAAATTGGACTTAGATCGAGGGAGTTATGGCCAAATGAAGTTTAAGTGTTTTGGAGCTTGGTCGAGTACGCAGGGTGTACTTACCAAGTACATTGGGCGTAATGGCTGGTCTGATTGCGGGTTGTTCTTGAGTACGTCGGGCGTACAATGGGGTACGCGGGGTGTACTCCCTTCAGCTAGAAACCTTTATTTAAGCTTCTTTTATTCTTTTAGCCTCATCTCTTATCAGTCTCCATTGTTGGATAAGGTGTCTAAGTCCATAACTTATTTGGTATATACTTGACCCGACCCGGCATGGTCCATTTGGGTTGCACTTCACCCGAACTATTTATGGATAATTTTATGAGAGTTATACACATATGTTTATTAATATATTACAAGTTATAATATATTAATATGAAGTCATGTTATTTAATTAGTCTTAGTCTTAAATTAATTATGAATTAATTTAGAGATTAAAAGGAAGACTAATTAGATTATGGGCTATTGGTTTTATATGGTGTGGGCTAACACTCATTTGTTAATGGGCTAGGCTTGGATGGAAGTCCATGGATGATCCATGGAGCTTTTAACCCATGGATCCTTGGAAAAGGAAAGGTCATGGGTTATTAGGGTTTCACCCTAACCATGTACACTATATAAGCATGCTTATGTTGCATGAAATAGCCACTAGTGTGTGTGGCCGAAAAGTACAAGTGTGTGTACACTCTCTAGAGTTTTCCAAGTGTTTGTGGTGATTTGTGATTTCCATTTGAGGCATTCACACTATTGGTGCTTGGCTCTCAAACTCCAAAGGAATCAAACTCATCAAAAGGTACGTAATCTCATTTAACTCTTTTATGTTTAAATGTTCCCCATGCCATGTTAGATAGGTTATGAACCTTGGAAAATTATTATTTTGCATGTATTTAGACAAACATAGATCCAAGGTTTATTAGGGTTGCATGCACACTTAGGAAGTGTTAGATTGCTCAAAACCCAACAGTGGTATCAGAGCCTAGGCTTGCTTGTTTGATACTTGATGCAAAATAGTGAAAAAGGTTGAAATTGTTGCTGTCTGGCTGATGGACTCGCCGAGTCCATGGGGGGACTCGCCGAGTACAAGGAAAAATTCATCCTACTCGCCGAGTAGGTTCGTGCACTCGGCGAGTAGAATGATCAGAATGCAGAATTTCGACTTTTGCTGCTGGAAATGGACTAGAAACATTACCCTAAACTGTTTTGGTGTTTTAAAACTTGTTTTAGTTGGTGTAATGGTTTTTCTAATCCATTTACAATAGCATGTATCAAAATTCCATGATTTTATGTGTTCATATAATTCTTGAAATTTTGATGATCATGTTCATGTTCTTATGAATTTAGAAGATGATAGGAATTATTTGCTGAATTGTTTAGAATTAATTCTTGATCATTTATGTGTTTTAACGGAGTCCATAATTTGTCCTCAAGTTATGGATATCCAAAGGTCACTTTTCTTTAACACACATTTAAACACATAAGTTACATAAAAATGAAGAGTCTTCATTTTTATGAACCTTTAATTCATAAGTTATGAAATGAAAAGTTTTGGATAGTTACAAAACTTGCCCTCAAGTTTTGGAATTTGTAAAGTTTCACACACTTTAATAAACTTTAATTCCAACCCTTATAGTTTTAATAGTTAAAATTCAACCCTTATACTATTTATAACATTAATGGTTAATTATTATATATATGTATAAGAATAAGTCGTTCTACCGTTAGTAGGCCTCATTCACAAAGCCGGTCTATAAGGTGGGTATAAGGTTGTTGCCTATAAAATGGCAACTTAATGGGTGTCCACTCTCACCTACCGCTTGCTTGACTAGTGGAGGGTCGTTAGCCGAACGGGTAGGACAATGACTTTAAATCCTCATTAAAAGTATAATGATTATTATAAAGTAACTAAACCTTTTTAATTCCCAATCTTAGTTATTTTAGGAAAAATGTGAACATGGTGCTAGTCCATGGAATTCACACTTTGTACCTTACCAAGTCGTTGGTGGAGCGTGTGTGGTTAACCGGCACACTAACTTGGACTAGTAAGGATCACGAAGGGTGACTTAATGTTTGTCATAGATCAATGGAGCGTGTGTGGTTAACCGACACATTGATTAGGTGATAATATTAAGGGTACCAAGTGAATTAGCATGGTTATTCACACATTGTTTTGTGATCCTCGGCATCCCAATCACAAAACTTGAAGGGAACAATCGAGATTGAAACATGCCATTGAAAAGTTCAATGAATCTCAAAAGAATCTAGGAATTTCAAATCCAATTAAAACCTAATAATTCATTTTGTTTTTCATGGTGGAAATTGGTGAATCGTCATTCACCTACCTTTCAAATATATTATTACTTAGATTACGGCATCCCTCTTCTAAGTATAATATATTGTGATTGGATCCCAGCCTTAATATTACATTTGGGTGTCTTATTAAGGATTCTATATATCTAATCTAAACTTGCTTTCTTCTTTCAGATGTCTTTCAACACTAATGCTTCAGGCTCTAACCCAACTGGTTCTTTCTCTCTCATGAATATTTGTGGGAGGGTCATCTTTGATGGTTCCAACTTCATGGATTGGATTAGGAACATCAGGATGGTTACTCGTTATGAGGACAAGGAATATGTCCTCGATAAGGAGTTAAAAGAGCTTGATGAGTCTACTGCTACTCCTGAGGAGATCGCTGAATTCAGGACACATGAGAGAGATGCTACTAAGGTGGCATGCATCATGATGGCCACGATGACAGCCGAGCTCCAAAAGTCCTATGAGGACTTCTACCCTTTTGAGATGCACCAAGACCTGGTGGAAAGGTACCATCAGAGTGCTCGTCAGGAGCGGTATGAAATAATCTCCTCCATAATAACTACCCGCATGAAGGACGGTGAATCCGTCGCGGCTCACATGCAAAAGATGCAAAGGTATGTGGACCGTTTTTTGAAGCTGAATGTGAACATCCCTGAGGAGTTGGCAATTGACATCATTTTGCACTCCTTACCTTCTTGTTATGACCAATTTCGTATGACATATCATATGAACAAGGAGGAAGTTACCCTCAGCAAGCTTCAAGGACTCTTCAAGACCGCTGAAACCGGTCTTAAGGGCAAGGCGGTTGTTACCTCTACTACTCCTACTCCAACATCTACCCCTGTTTTGGCTATCGGGCAAGGCAAAGGGAAAAAGAGGAAGCACCCTTCGAAGGGTACCAAGGGAAAGTCTCTTGAAGGCTCCTCATCGAAGACCAAGAGCGGTTCTGTCACTCCTTCTGCCATTCCCAAGGATGCTGATTGCTACTATTGCCTAGACAAGGGGCACTGGAAGCGAAACTGCCCTAAGTACTTGCAGGATCTAAAGGATGGGAAAGTGAAACCCACCCATGCAGGTATTTACACTATATTGTCTAATTACTCAACATATTCTAACTCTTGGGTGCTTGATACAGGATGTGGTATTCACATATGTTCTGATTTGCAGGGCCTAAGAAGAAGTGAGGATGTGGAGCACGAGAAGATAAACTTGATCATGGGGAATAGGAAGGCTTCACCTGTTTCCAAGATTGGAGTTTATACTTTGTTGCTTAATAATGGGTTAAAATTAGATTTGAATAAATGTGTGTACTCGTCTGAAATGGCGAGGAATATTATTTCTTTTCATGCTTTGTACAAACAAGGTTTTACCTTTTCGTTTGATAATGAATGTGGTGGTATTAATGCGTTCTTTAAAAATGTGTTTTATTTTAAAGCATTACCTTGTGATGGTGTGTATGAAACTGTGTCGATTGTAGACAAATTAGGAAATAATGTGTTGTATATTGATTCTTCTACTAGCCTAGATAAAGAATCATTGTGGCATTGTCGTCTTGGACATGTAAACAAGAAACGCATAGGCCAACTCCAAAAGAGTGGAGTCTTGGAGTCATTCGACCTTAAATCGGATGATAGTTGTGAATCTTGTCTACTTGGAAAGATGACAAAATCACCCTTCACTGGAACTTGTGAAAGGGGTGAGGGTTTGTTGGACCTAATACATACTGATGTATGTGGGCCATTCAAAACCACCACAAGGGATGCTAATCGGTATTATGTGACTTTTATTGATGATTTTAGTAGATATGGGTATGTCTACTTAATCAAACATAAGTCAGAAACCTTTGAAAGGTTTAAGGAATTCAAACAGGAAGTAGAAAATCAATTGGGCAGGAACATTAAGATGCTTCGATCCGATCGAGGTGGTGAGTATCTTAGTACCGAGTTCCTTGACTATCTTAAGGAGTGTGGGATCGTCTCACAATTGACTCCTCCCAGAACACCATAGCTGAATGGTGTAGCTGAGAGGCGTAATCGAACCTTGTTGGACATGGTTCGCTCTATGATGAGTCGAGCTTCGCTACCAATCTCCTTTTGGGGGTATGCCTTAGAGACTGCCGCCCATATCCTTAATCTAGTCCCTACAAAGAAGGTTACCAAAACAACTCATGAGATGTGGACTGGGAAGGTTCCCAATTTAGACCACATAAAGATTTGGGGTTGCGAGGCTTTCGTGAGGCATGAAACTCATGATAAGCTTGAACCCCGAAGTGAAAGGTGTATTTTCATCGGCTGCCCACAGAAATCCTTCGGTTACCTCTTCTACAGACCCAGTGAGAATGTGGTCTTTGTAGCAAGAAGAGGGGTCTTTCGTGAGAGAGAATTTATAAGCCAAGGAGACAGTGGGAGGCAAATTGATCTTGAAGAAATTCAAGAAGCAATTGGTGAAGGAACCTCAGACACTAGCAATCAACCTGAGGAGGAAACTCCTGTTGAGCAAGCTGACATGTCTGTACCTCCGAGGCGTTCCACACGGGTTAGGAACACACCTTCGTTTTATTATGGCTTTCATATTACTACGGAGGGTGATACGTTTATCAGCGATAGTACACTGGTAAATTTGGATGAACCTAGCAGTGTTAAGGAAGCCATGGCAGGCCCGGAGTCTGCTAAATGGAAGGAGACTATGGACAGCGAGATACAGTCCATGTATGACAATCAAGTTTGGAACTTGGTTGACAATGTACCAGGCCGTAAAACAGTCGGGTGCAAATGGATCTTCAAGAAGAAGACCGACATAGAAGGAAAAGTGCATACTTATAAGGCTCGACTGGTTGCGAAGGGTTTTACTCAGACTCAAGGTATTGATTATGATGAGACCTTCTCGCCGGTAGCAAAGATTAAGTATATTAGGGTTATGCTAGCCATTGCTGCATTTCATGATTATGAAATATGGCAAATGGATGTCAAAACCGCTTTCCTTAATGGAAAGTTGGCTGAGGATGTGTACATGAATCAGCCAGAGGGTTTTGTCAGTGCAGAGTACCCTAATAGAGTATGCAAGCTTGAGAAATCCATTTATGGATTAAAACAAGCATCTCGCAGCTGGAATCTTTGTTTTGATGAGAAGGTCAAAGAGTTTGGCTTCTCGAGAAGTGAAGATGAGTCTTGCGTGTATGTCAGAGCTAGTGGGAATATAGTTAGCTTCTTGGTACTGTATGTGGATGACATACTACTTATAGGAAATGACATCCCAACCTTGCAGGAGGTTAAGTCCTTGCTTGGGAAGTGCTTTGTTATGAAGGACCTAGGGGAGGCTGCCTATATCCTAGGGATAAGGATATTAAGAGAAAGGAGTAAAAGACTAATTGGACTTAGTCAGAGTACCTACTTGGATAAGGTGTTGAAAAGGTTCAACATGCAGAATTCCAAGAAAGGAGATTTACCGTTCCAAAGCAATGCCAAAATGAGTAAGACTCAGAGTCCGAGTATAGAGGCAGAGATAGCTGAGATGAGCCAATTACCGTATGCTTCCGCTGTTGGCTCGATCATGTATGCTATGACTTGTACCCGCCCTGATGTGGCCTTTGCTTTGAGCATGGTCAGCAGGTATCAGGGGACCCTGGCAAGGCTCATTGGACCGCGGTAAAGAACATTCTCAAGTACCTGCGGAGGACTAAGGATTGGATCCTTACCCTTGGTGGGAGTGATGACTTGAGAGTGTTAGGGTATAGTGATGCTAGTTTTCAGACTGATAGGGATAACTTCCGCTCTCAGTCGGGCTGGGTCTTTACCTTAAATGGAGGGGCAATTTCTTGGAAGAGTTCCAAGCAGGAGACGGTGGCTGATTCGACTTGTGAATCAGAGTATATAGCAGTGAGTGAAGCAGCGAAGGAGGCGATATGGCTGAAGAACTTCATCGGAGACCTTGGAGTTGTACCGGCTATTAAGGAACCTATGGAGATTTTCTGTGACAGCAATAGTGCGGTTGCCTTAGCCAAGGAACCAAGAGATCATGGCAGATCCCGACACATTGACAAAAAATATCACTTCATTAGACACAAGATTGAAGAAGGACTCCTCGTGGCAAAGAGGGTATCGTCAGATGAGAATCCTACAGATCCCCTTACGAAGGGACTGACGAGGGTTAAGCATTTTCAGCATGCGAGGCGCATTGGGTTGAGGGACGATATTAGTTTTACAGATTATATAGTTTTCCTAAAACTTGTAAAATGTAATCGACATTTGATGATGAATAAAATTTGTGATTTATTTATGAGTAAAGTGTTACTATCATTGTCAATTATTTACTATTGTTTCAGTTTTGCATGTTTTGACTTCCAGAATAATTAATTTATTCAAACCTCCACAATCGGTCATACGTCGGAAGTAGGTATGAATCAAGATTGTCATGAATTGGGTTTGTAGATGGCTAAAGGTGTTTAGACATGGCAATGGTTGCTGCAACGTTCATGAGTACCCATAAGTTATGAGTATTGGTATAAATCCACGCTCACTTGTATCACTTCATGGAATTTATCTCGAGTGATCGTGAGACGATAATATCATATAAGTCTTCAAACCTAGAGATATGAGTTGTTATCTATGAGTTGGTTATGCATTGATTGCACGTAAACGCATCAGTAACTTGATGTTATAAAACGTGCCTTTGTGTACAATTTAACAAGTAGTAGAACAAGCATATGAGTCGAAGTTTATCTGTTCCTTCTAGAAATAGAAGCGATATCTAGGCCCCTTGATGATTTTGTGTTGACCCATGCACCGGGCCTGGTCAGAACTAAACTGATGTGTTCAGTAAAGTTCTTTGTCAAACAAATCGGAGATCGAGAAACAACTGCCAGAAAATAAGCAAGACATAGTTCCATGTGTTTGTCCGGCTGATATCATGAGAACAAAGGATTATATGATCACTTGTCTTAAAATGGCGCTTCATAGTTCAACAGAGTTTTCGAGAGCTACAATTGTTGGTTGGTTCCTGAAGTTATATAGGCAAATACAGTTATTAGACTTATCCAAGTGGGAGTCTGTTGGATAAGGTGTCTAAGTCCATAACTTATTTGGTATATACTTGACCCGACCCGGCATGGTCCATTTGGGTTGCACTTCACCCGAACTATTTATGGATAATTTTATGAGAGTTATACACATATGTTTATTAATATATTATAAGTTATAATATATTAATATGAAGTCATGTTATTTAATTAGTCTTAGTCTTAAATTAATTATGAATTAATTTAGAGATTAAAAGGAAGACTAATTAGATTATGGGCTATTGGTTTTATATGGTGTGGGCTAACACTCATTTGTTAATGAGCTAGGCTTGGATGGAAGTCCATGGATGATCCATGGAGCTTTTAACCCATGGATCCTTGGAAAAGGAAAGGTCATGGGTTATTAGGGTTTCACCCTAACCATGTACACTATATAAGCATGCTTATGTTGCATGAAATAGCCACTAGTGTGTGTGCTTGTGTGTGGCCGAAAAGTACAAGTGTGTGTACACTCTCTAGAGTTTTCCAAGTGTTTGTGGTGATTTGTGATTTCCATTTGAGGCATTCACACTATTGGTGCTTGGCTCTCAAACTCCAAAGGAATCAAACTCATCAAAAGGTATGTAATCTCATCTAACTCTTTTATGTTTAAATGTTCCTCATGCCATGTTAGATAGGTTATGAACCTTAGAAAATTATTATTTTGCATGTATTTAGACAAACTTAGATCCAAGGTTTATTAGGGTTGCATGCACACTTAGGAAGTGTTAGATTGCTCAAAACCCAACATCCATAACTCCTAAACCCTAATGTCGACCCCCAAACACCATCTTGGAGTTCTTACGCTCTTGTGAATGATTTTGGAGTGTTCTTGAGCATTTTGAAGAGATTGAAGGTTGGTGAAGGATCATCACTTGGAGTTGGGCTTATAGTTCCAAAGTTTTCTCATCTTTTGCAACCTATTGAAGGTAAAAAGCTCTCATCTTGGCATCTCTTTACTTAGAACTTGTTTGGGGTGGTTTATGGCACATTTTGGTCCCTTTGGTTTGTATTTATGAGATTGAGCATGCCCCAAGAGTTTGGACACTAGATCTGGACGTTTTAGGTGTTCCTAATGCATAAAAATGTGATCTTGATAGTTGATATCAAAACATACATGTGTATTAGCCTATTTGTTGAAGTGGTAAAGTAAGAACTTGGATTTGGGACCCATTGAGCCATGCAAAAGATCAAAGTTAACAACTTTATGGATTAAGGCTTGTTTCGGAACTAGATATGGGAATTAGACATTTTGGCTTAAGGGATTAAGACACTTTCTAAGTTTGTTGTGGGCAAAGTGAGTACACGGGGCATACGTCCTAGTACATGGCGCGTACTGAGCCAAGTTGTAGTACGATGAGTATACCAACCGAGTATGCGGGGTGTACTCAGTCTGTTGGGATTTTGTTGATGTGATGACTTTTTGACCTTGGACCATTGACCAGGGTTGACCATTGGATATTTTAGGCCTTTTAGGTTATTGGGGCTTCTCGGGTTAGGCCCATGATGGGTTTGGGCTCAATATGGATATTTGAGCCTTATTAGGCCTTGTGGTGCCATTTAAAGGGATTTGGGCTTATGATGCTAGTGGATTTGTCCTTGGATTTTTTTGGCAAAATAAGGAAAGGGGTAAAATGGACTTTTACCCTAAAGGTTGGTCTTTGGATAGAATAACTGTTTGGGTCAAGAATCAATTATTAATGGAATGTTATTTGATGATGTCAGTGCAAGGTCTCCGGTAGCAGCAGTTCGAGTGTTCGGTTATCTTGGTTCGAGATGAGTCTCCTCACTGTATCTATGGTTCGAAGGCACCAATGCCGACCCATTGGCTTATGTATTGTTGAAAGACCAAGGGGTGGCCCTTGGCATTGAATAAAAGACCTAGAGGTGACTCTTGGAAAATCTGTATGCAAGACTAGGGTTCGAACCTTGGAAGTTAAGTAAATTGTATGCTTGTTGTCTTTGTAATGCTTGAATAGAAGACCAGGATGTGGCTCTTAGAACTTCTCTGTAAGACCCAGGGTATTAGCCCCCGGGTTGGCAAGGAAATACCATTACACGGCTCGTGACACAATGACAAGACTACGTTTGGCACATAGTAATCTCTATTGTATGTATGATATGTGTGATATGTATGGTATGTGGTATCTTGGGGAAATCACTAAGATTTGGGCTTACAGTTTGTTGTTTATGGTTTCATGTACTTCCGGTTCAAAAGGGAAGGGCCCAACTTGATTGCATTGCATACACCGATGCTTTTCTGCAACATAGAGATTTTAAGACTGTACTCTGATAACTGTTTATTTATGAAATACTTTTAAATGTTTGAGAAAAAGGGAATTGGTGTTTTGATTATGTTAAAAATGAAATTCTTTACCTTGAGGTTTTGGAATGTTACACCCCAGTACCGAGAAGCAGGATTTATTACCAATATGATAAGGTGGGCCACATGAAGGCCCAATATACTTTGCTTGCTGTCGGGCCGGTGCAGGCAAAGCCATTGAGACGATGTGGTTTATCTAAGTCTCCACCTAGAAATTAGAGTTTTTCGAACGAGTTTCTGCCCTGACGGGTCGAAGGTCAGGTTTGCTCCCTGTCTTCTGAAAGACAGAGCTCGAGATTGGTGTAAGGAGATAGATTTCGTTTTGGGAGGCAAAGCCATTGAGGCGATGACTTGGGATGAGTTTGTGACCCACTTTAGGGCAGAGTTTGCACCAACTCTTAAGGAGCAAGAGTTGGCGTGGGAGTATCAGAACCTTCACTAGACAACTAAGACTGTGGCGGAGATCACCTCCAAGTTTAGGGAGTGAACTTATTTGGTTCCATAGTATGCATCTGATAAGGAGATGAATAAGAAAAGGTACCATGATATGCTGTGAGATGATATTAGGGAGTTTGAGAGCTTTTCAGCTTGTCAAAATTTGGAGGACATGATTGCTAGAGCTCAAGAGTGAAATATTGATTTGGAGCACCTGGGAAAAGGAAGCCAGAGCAAGTGTAGACAGTTAGGGTCCTACGAAGAGACCCAAGACTTATGAGTAGAGATTGAGGGGCCAGTAAGGCCGAGGTCAATGCAGAACTTGTGGGATGCAGTGATGGGGTTTGTCGATCTAGGGGTATGGGTTGCTACAAGTATGGCATGATTGGTCATGTCAGCATAGATTGACCCTAGAGGACGAGTCTGTTATGTATTCACTGCAACCAGGTGGGCCACATACTGGAGTTGATGAGAGGACCAGTGAGGGAACATGCTACATCCACTCTGAGGATGACTGATAGTCACGAGGGTATAGTGGAGGTTCCTGTGGTGAGGATTCGAGCATTGCAGTCATAGGTCGAGGGGATTCGGGTTTGTGACATCCCCAAAATCTCGGCCAGAAAAAACCGATTTCATTTATGCTTTTTAAAATAATTTCAGAGTAAATCCTTTTGATTTAAAAGATTTGCGGAATTTGTTCCCCAAAACAAAATATGATAAAATAATATTTATTAAAGCATTTCATCAAGAGATGCATTTTCATTATATAATCAAAACGCGGAATGTCATGTTCCGATACAGACCATAAAGCATAAACGATAACATTACAAGTCATTCAACAAATATATACGTATACAGACTTGTAAACAAAACAACTCGATGATTCATCCAACTTATGCCCTTGCGCCACTTCCTGTAATACAAATAAAACTGAGTGGGTCAGGCTTGGGAGCTTGGTGAGCATATAAGGTTTTCAACCCACAATAAATAATTATATTTAATTTCACCAACCAACAATAATCCGATTACCCATTCCCGTTGTAAAGCCCCAACTCTGGTATATTGTTCTAGCGGCATTTATTTAAAAGTTTTATTGAGGGACTCAGCGAGTCTATGGCCTGACTCGTCGAGTTTTCGTGCACGTGTTAGACGGCAACTCGGCGAGTCCATATTCGGGACTCGGCGAGTCTGCCTGCCTAGAAGAAACCCTAAATCCCCGGGTTGCTCACTATTTAAGCAATGCTATGTGCCCCAAACTCGCCTCCTTCACCCTCAGAGAGCTGTGAGAAAACCCTAATCCATCCCTTATTGTTTTAAGTGCTTTTGTGTGTGGATTTTGAAGGCTTGAAGAAGAAGAAGAAGAAGAAAGGAGCAAAGAGAAGAGGTGTAGAGCAAAGATCCAAGGGCAAAATCAGAGTTCATTGAGCCGGGGAGATACCGGAGCAACAGCAGTTAGCTTCCAGAGCCATTCACACAGCAGCCAGTTCACGAGGTGAGTTTCCTTTCAGTAGGAGCGGGTCTACGGCCACAATGCCGGCCCGTTAAGTTAGCAGTAGTCTCGGACTTTAGTCCGATGCAGTAGTTAGAGTGCTTGATGTCTTTGTGATTCAAGCATGTTTGTATTATGTGTTCCGGACTCTGTTCCGATGCAGTATGCAGTATATGTGTTTATATTAGTTGATATGTGTTATGCTATGCCATGATCAGCCAGTTTCGGACTTCGGTCCGATGCAGGGGACAAGGTCCCAGTCAATTCCGAACGTCGGTCCGATGCAGTCAGTTCCAGACCTCGGTCCGATGCATTCAGTTCCGGACTTCGGTCTGATGCAGTCAGTTCCGGACTTCGGTCCGATGCAGTTAGTTCCGGACTTCGGTCTGATGCAGCTAGTTCCGGACTTCGGTCCGATGCAGTGGGAAAGGCCCAGTATGTGTTTTATATGTATTGTTTGGTATGTGGTAGTTTGGGGGAGCTCACTAAGCTTCGTGCTTACAGTTTCAGTTTTGGTTTCAGGTACTTCCGTAAGCAAAGGGAAGAGCTCGGGATGATGGCATCGCACACACCACAGCTTCAGTTTTGTCCTGGGAGTTGATTTAGTTTTTGGATACAGTTGTGACACAGTTTTTCTCACAGTATTTTATTATGGTTTTTTAGACACGCAGCATATGGTTTTATTATGTGATACTCAGTCTCGTGGGTTTTGTTATAATAAAAATCGAAATTTTTGGGTGGTATTTTTGGGTTGTTTCAAGTTGGTATCAGAGCCTTGGTTTGAGGGATTCGAATACACCTCCGAGTGCATCTGAACTCAAACTAAGGGAAAGATAAAAAGATTTTCAAAAAGAAAAAAAAAATGTTTTCGAATGAAATTTTGAAAAGCACTTAGAAAGAAAAGAATTTTCAAACAAGATAAGGGTGTGGTGCATGCGATCAGCCGAGCTCAAGTAAGTACTCCCAAATTACCAATACAAGTTTTATTATTATGATTAATTGTTCCAGTTTCAGTAGAACATCATGCTAGTATAGGACTAAGGATCTAGGAGGATGCCTTATGTGCCTGCTATATGTGTTATAGCTTTATGAGAATTGCATGCTAGTATTGAGTAGACAGCAGTAGGATAGCCTGTTTAGGTTATGCCTGGTAGCGCGAGCTTAGCATTGTATGCTAGTACAGTTTCTTGCTATGAGAATAGTTTTGCCTGAGTATGTTTCCTTTATCCGAATGCTGCTTGCTTTGTGCTTTGTGGGACTCTGAGTGGTGGGAGTTAGCCATTAGGTGAATACGTCACATCACATGTGAGCAGGGTTGAATAATCTCAAAGTGCTGGATTTGGCCCTATTGCGCAGCTCTTGTCTGAGTCCAACCGTTGTAGGGACGAGTCTTTTACTCAAAGGATTATCCGAGCCTCATTGCATGTGATGGTATTCAGGTGGTGGCTAATTAGCATTACAAGGAGGCCTTCAGCAGCTGAGGACTGGTTTGAGTGGAGTCAGAGATTTCCCTAGGGCAAGCCTAGGATGAGAGTAGCAGAGATCAGTAGTAGTAGAAGTGACTTGGTGGAGTCAAGGCAGTTCTTGAGGAAAGTACGGATAGATGTGGAAGGTAGTATGGGCCCGTACTACTGAAAGCAGAGGATCCGTACTCGAATCAAGGAAGGCCGAGACAAGACCAGGAAGCTAGTAGTAGTATCAATGATCCCTTGAGATATTTCAGTTTTCTGATGTTGCTAAGATGTGTTTCAGAATGGTGGTTTTGCGTCCGAGGACAGCAGCCGGCAGTGGAGGTGCCGGGGAGGGATCAGGATCAGGCTCGGGGGACGAGCGCATGGATGAGCAGACCAGAGAGTTTCTTTCTTCAGAGATTACTCGTATCATTTTAGAGCAGACTCCTATGATCTTCGGTTCGATCAAGGAGGGTATCCTAGAGCTGATGGATGAGAGATTGGGCACCTTCCGTGCCGAGGTGGCGGCCATGATGGGGTCGCGTACACTTACATTCAGGGAGTTCAGGGCATGTGGAGCTCCAGACTATCATGGGGCGTGGGACCCCATAGCGAGTACTAGATGGTTGGCGGATGTGGCCAACGCGTTCCGCACTAGCAGGTGTCCCGAGGGGGACAAGGTCAGATTGGCGTCCTGTCTTCTGAAGGACAGGGCACGGGATTGGTGGGAGGAGGTCGGACATACCATTGGAGATGATGGAGCGTTGGATGCCATGACCTGGGCTGATTTCTCTACCAGGTTCAGGGCGGAGTTTGCACCAATTATTGAGGTGCAGTTAGCCAGAGAGTTTCAGGACCTCACCCAGACTACAGAGACCGTGGCGGAGATCACCGCCAAGTTCAGGGAGAGGGCTCTTCTTGTTCCTCAATATGCGGCCGATGAGGAAACGAAGAAGGCCCGTTATCATGAGATGTTGCGGAGCGATATCCGTCAGTTTGTGAGCCGGTCCAGCTGTAAAACGCTGGATGACATGATTGCTAGGGCTCGGGAGAGGGAGATTGATCTCGAGATGGAGAAGAAGAGGAAACCGGAGGCGGTTTCGGGTACAGGCAGTTTGGGCAAAAAGCCCAAGGTTTCTGATCACAGATCCAGGAGTCAACAGAGCCACGGTCGATGTGGCAAGTGTGGGAGATTGCACGAGGGGGTGTGCAAGGCAGGGAGTTCTGGTTGCTACAAGTGCGGTCGGACTGGGCATTTGAGCAGGGATTGTACGGCCCCTGCTACTGCCGTTGCAGCATCAGATCTGATTTGCTTTCAGTGCAATCAGAGGGGACATAAAAAGTCCCAGTGTCCGAGTTTAGCTGCAGTTGGGAAGGTGGTTGCACCTGCCCCTGCTACTTTGAGGATTACAGATGGCCGGCAGGGCCGAGCCGAGGCGCCAGTGGCGAAGAGTAGGGCGTTTCAGATGACAGCAGAGGAGGCGCGAGCGACTCCTGATGTGCTGACGGGTATGTATCTTCCCTTCATCTCTTTATTATTATTGATTGATTTTTGCTTATGATTGTATGTTTTATATAGGGTCGTTCTCTGTGAACGACATTTCTGCTATGGTATTATTCGATTCGGGGGCTACCCGATCATTCGTATCGCTTGCGCTTAGCAAGAGATTTAGCAGAGCTCCAGGGGAGCTGGATTGTCCACTAGAGATTGAGATAGCATATGACAGGACCGTGAGGGTCGCCAGAGTGCATAGAGGGTGTTCTCTTCAGTTGTTTGACGAGCAGTTTTCGGTGGACCTGGTTCCTATTCCCCTGCGAGGGAATAAGGTTATTGTGGGCATGGATTGGCTAAGCCCCAATGGGGCGGTGATTGATTGTGAGCTTCAGCTAGTGAGGGTTCGCACTCCCAGTGGGGGAGAGTTAGTGATTCAGGGCGAGAGGCCACAGCACGGACCGACCTTTTGTTCCACCGCAAGGGCGAGGCGCTATTTTCAGCAGGGTTGCGCTGGTTATGTAGCTTATCTCTTGAATGCCCGGGAGAAGGGCAAGACGACAGTTGATGATGTTCCGATAGTGCGAGACTTCCCGGATGTATTTCCCGAGGATTTACCGGGGATACCTCCTGAGAGGCAGGTTGAGTTTAGGATCGACCTGATTCCTGGTACGGCTCCGATAGCCAAGGCACCGTATCGCATAGCTCCCCCCTGATATGCAGGAGTTGTCTACACAGCTGCAGGAGCTGCTAGACAAGGGTTTCATTCGGCCGAGCAGTTCGCCTTGGGGAGCGTCGATCCTATTTGTGAGGAAGAAGGATGGGTCGCATCGTATGTGTATAGATTACTGGGAGTTGAATAAGGTAACGGTGAAGAACCGTTACCCACTTCCGAGGATAGATGATTTGTTTGACCAGCTTCAGGGAGCGTCTTGGTTCTCCAAGATCGATCTACGCTCCGGGTATCATCAGATGCGGGTTAGGGATGAGGATGTGCAGAAGACTGCTTTCAGGACCAAGTATGGTCATTAAGAGTTTGTGGTGATGCCATTTGGGCTCACCAATGCCCCAGCCGCGTTCATGGATCTCATGAATCGCGTGTGTAGGTCGATGTTGGATCGGTCAGTGATAGTATTCATAGATGATATCTTGGTATATTCCAAGACGCAGGAGCAGCACGAGGAGCACCTGATGGAGGTGCTAGAAGTTTTGAGGAGGGAGAAACTTTTCGCAAAGTTCTCCAAGTGTGATTTCTGGTTGCGCGAGGTGCAGTTCCTTGGTCACCTCGTCAACCAGAAGGGTATTTTGGTGGATCCGGCCAAGATAGAGGCCGTGATGCAGTGGGAGGTCTCGAAGTCTCCATCTAAGATTCGGAGCTTCCTAGGGTTGGCAGGGTATTACCGGAGATTCATTCAGGATTTCTCCAAGATAGCAGTGCCGCTCACCCGACTGACCAAGAAGTCGGTGGTATTTCGTTGGGGGCCCGAGCAGCAGGCAGCGTTCGAGACCCTCAGGCAGAGATTGTGCGAGGCTCTGATCCTTACCTTGCTAGAGGGAGTAGAGGACTTCGTAGTCTACTGTGATACCTCAATCACATGTATGGGAGCAGTGTTGATGCAGCGAGGCCATGTGATAGCTTACGCCTCGAGGCAGTTGAAGCCTCACGAGGCTAACTATCCTACCCATGATTTAGAGCTGGGGGCGGTTGTGTTTGCCCTCAATATTTGGAGGCATTATCTTTATGGGGTCCGTTGTACTATCTACACGGATCATAAGAGTTTGAGGTACCTTATGGATCAGCCGAGTCTGAACATGAGGCAGAGGAGGTGGTTGGATGTGCTGAAGGATTATGATTGTGAGATCCTTTACCATCCAGGGAAGGCCAACGTGGTGGTCGACGCCCTAAGCCGCAAAGTGTCGGCAACCCCTATCAGAGATTTGTGTTTGAGGATGACAGTGATTACTCCGTTGTTGGAACGGATCAGGGAGGCTCAGGTTGAGGGCCTCAAGGAGGAGAGGTAAAAGTGTGAGAGGATATTGGGCCGAGTATCTTCATTTGATTGTGATAGTCGGGGATTGCTGACACTTCATGGGAGAGTGTGGGTACCGTACTGGGGTGGGGTACGGCAGGTGTTGATGGATGAGGCTCATAAGTCTCGATTTTCTATCCACCCAGGGGCGACGAAGATGTATAGAGATCTTCGACCCGATTATTGGTGGCCCTGCATGAAGCGGGATGTCGCTTGGTATGTTGAGAGGTGCCTGACCTGCAGGAAGGTCAAGGAGGAGCACCATAGGCCTCACGGCTAGATGCATCCGTTAGACATTCCCGTGTGGAAATGGGAGGACATCACCATGGATTTTCTCACCAAGCTTCCCAGGACCGCACGAGGAGTAGATTCGATATGGGTAGTAGTGGATCGATTGACGAAGAGTGCTCATTTTATCCCGATCCAGGAGAGTATATCAGCAAAAAAGTTAGCCGATATCTATGTGCGTGAGATCGTGGCACGTCATGGAGTGCCGGTATCGGTAGTGTCAGACCGAGATGTCCGTTTTACATCCAGATTCTGGAAGCAGTTTCACGACGAGATGGGTACTCGTCTTCATTTCAGCACCGCTTTCCACTCTCAGACGGACGGGCAGAGCGAAAGGAGGATTCAGACTCTCGAGGACATGCTCAGGGCGTGTGTTTTAGACTTCGGTGGCAGTTGGGATACGTATCTTCCGTTAGCGGAATTTTCATATAACAACAGTTATCATGCGAGCATTGATCGACCTCCCTTTGAGATGCTTTATGGGAGGAAGTGTAGGACCCCGATTTGTTGGGGCGAGGTCGGTCAGCGAGTCGTTGGGAGCACAGAGGTGGTGCTTAAGACGACCGAGTTGATTCAACAGGTCCGTAGTAGACTGCAGACTGCGCAGAGTCGGCAGAAGAGCTACGCCGACAGGAGGCGTTCAGACTTGGAGTTCCGGGTGGGCAATATGGTCCTCCTGAAGGTCTCACCCTGGAAGGGTGTCATCAGGTTTCGGAAGAGGGGCAAGCTGGGCCCCATGTTCATTGGTCCTTTCAGGGTTTTGGCCCGAGTGGGTCGGGTCGCTTATCGGTTGGATCTTCCTGTAAAGCTTAGCCAGATCCACAACACCTTCCATGTGTCTCAGTTGAGGAAGTGTTTGGTGGATGAGTCTGCAGTTGTTCCCCTAGAGGATATTCAGGTTGATAGTAGCCTGAATTATATTGAGAGGCCGGTCGTGATTCTGGACCGGAAGACAATGACCTTGAGGAACAAGGCAATTCAGTTAGTGAAGGTTCAGTGGCAGCACCGGAAGGGGTCTGAGTGGACGTGGGAGGCTGAGGAAGAAATGAGAGAGCACTACCCGGAGTTATTTGCAGATTCAGCCGTAGCAGACTTCGAGGACGAAGTCTGAGACAAGTGGGGGAGAATTATAATGCCCCATCTCTGGTATGTTGTTCTGGTGGCATTTATTTAAAAGTTTTATTGAGGGACTCGGCGAGTCTATGGCCTGACTCGTCGAGTAGGGTCGAGTTTTCGTGCACGTGTTAGACGGCGACTCGGCGAGTCCATATTCGGGACTCGGCGAGTCTGCCTGCCTGGAAGAAACCCTAAATCCCCGGGTTGCTCACTATTTAAGCAATGATATGTGCCCCAAACTCGCCTCCTTCACCCTCAGAGAGCTGTGAGAAAACCCTAATCCATCTCTTATTGTTTTAAGTGCTTTTGTGTATGGATTTTGAAGGCTTGAAGAAGAAGAAGAAGAAAGGAGCAAAGAGAAGAGGTGTAGAGAAAAGTTCCAAGGGCAAAATCAGAGTTCATTGAGCCGGGGAGATACCGGAGCAGCAGCAGTTAGCTTCCAGATCCATTCACATAGCAGCCAGTTCACGAGGTGAGTTTCCTTTCAGTAGGAACGGGTTTATGGCCACAATGCCGGCCCGTTTAGTTAGCAGTAGTCCCGGACTTTAGTCCGATGCAGTAGTTAGAGTGCTTGATGTCTTTATGATTCAAGCATGTTTGTATTATGTGTTCCGGACTCTGTTCCGATGCAGTATGCAGTATATGTGCTTATATTAGTTGATATGTGTTATGCTATGCCATGATCAGCCAGTTCCGGACTTCGGTCTGATGCAGGGGACAAGGTCCCAGTCAGTTTCGGACTTCGGTCCGATGCAGTTAGTTCCGGACCTCGGTCCGATGCAGTCAGTTCCGGACTTCGGTCCGATGCAGTTAGTTCCGGACTTCGGTCCGATGCAGCTAGTTCCGGACTTCGGTCCGATGCAGTGGGAAAGGCCCAGTATGTGCTTTATATGTATTGTTTGGTATGTGGTAGTTTGGGGGAGCTCACTAAGCTTCGTGCTTACAGTTTCAGTTTTGGTTTCAGGTACTTCCGCAAGCAAAGGG
Organism: Lactuca sativa; assembly: GCF_002870075.4. Taxonomy (NCBI): domain Eukaryota; kingdom Viridiplantae; phylum Streptophyta; class Magnoliopsida; order Asterales; family Asteraceae; genus Lactuca; species Lactuca sativa. Next base: position 9,311,668 of record NC_056628.2, read on the forward strand.
AAGAGCTCGGGATGATGGCATCGCACACACCACAACTTCAGTTTTGTCCTGGGAGTTGATTTAGTTTTTGGATACAGTTGTGACACAGTTTTTCTCACAGTATTTTATTATGGTTTTTAAGACACGCAGCATATGGTTTTATTATGTGATACTCAGTCTCGTGGGTTTTGTTATAATAAAAATCGAAATTTTTGGGTGGTATTTTTGGGTTGTTTCAAGTTGGTATCAGAGCCTTGGTTTGAGGGATTCGAATACACCTCCGGGTGCATCTGAACTCAAACTAAGGGAAAGATAAAAAGATTTTCAAAAAGAAAAAAAATGTTTTCGAATGAAATTTTGAAAAGCACTTAGAAAGAAAAGAATTTTCAAACAAGATATGGGTGTGGTGCATGCGATCAGCCGAGCTCAAGTAAGTACTCCTAAATTACCAATACAAGTTTTATTATTATGATTAATTGTTCCAGTTTTAGTAGAACAGCATGCTAGTATAGGACTAAGGATCTAGGAGGATGCCTTATGTGCCTGCTATATGTGTTATAGCTTTATGAGAATTGCATGCTAGTATTGAGTAGACAGCAGTAGGATAGCCTGTTTAGGTTATGCCTGGTAGCGCGAGCTTAGCATTGTATGCTAGAACAGTTTCTTGTTATGAGAATAGTTTTGCCTGAGTATGTTTCCTTTATCCGAATGTTGCTTGCTTTGTGCTTTGTGGGAATCTGAGTGGTGGGAGTTAGCCATTAGGTGAATACGTCACATCACATGTGAGCAGGGTTGAATAATCTCAGAGTGTTGGATTTGGCCCTATTGCGCAGCTCTTGTCTGAGTCCAACCATTGTAGGGACGAGTCTTTTACTCGAAGGATTATCCGAGCCTCATTGCATGTGATGGTATTCAGGTGGTGGCTAATTAGCATTACAAGGAGGCCTTCAGCTGCTGGGGACTGGTTTGAGTGGAGTCAGAGATTTCCCTAGGGCAAGCCTAGGATGAGAGTAGCAGAGATCAGTAGTAGTAGAAGCGACTTGGTGGAGTCAAGGAAGTTCTTGAGGAAAGTACGGATAGATGTGGAAGGTAGTATGGGCCCGTACTACTGAAAGCAGAGGATCCGTACTCGAATCAAGGAAGGCCGAGACAAGACCAGGAAGCTAGTAGTAGTATCAATGATCCCTTGAGATATTTCGGTTTTCTGATGTTGCTATGATGTGTTTCAGAATGGTGGTTTTGCGTCCGAGGACAGCTGCCGGCAGTGGAGGTGCCGGGGAGGGATCAGGATCAGGCTCGGGGGACGGCAAGACTTTAAGCAAAACCGAATCTCCAACTTCAAAATTCATCGGTCTTCGCTTGTTGTCAGCATAGCTCTTTTGACGATCCTGAGCTGCTAACATTCTTTCCCTAATTATTCTCAACTTTTCAGCAGTTTGATGGACTATCTCCGGTCCCATAAACTGCTTTTCCCCAGCCTCAAGCCAACAACACGACGTACGACAATTCTTTCCATACAAAGCTTGATAAGGTGCCATCTTAATGCTCGAGTGGAAACTATTATTGTAGGAAAATTCTACCAAAGGTAAGTGTTCATCCCAGTTACCTTGGAATTCCAGGGTACATGCTCTCAGCATATCTTCAAGTGTTTGTGTCATCCGTTCGACCTGACCATCAGTCTGTGGATGGTAAGCCGTACTTAAATACAACTTGGTACCCAATTCCTCCTGTAGACTTTTCCAAAATCGCGAGGTGAAACGGCTGTCACGATCTGACACAATCGTTAATGGAACACCCTGAAGCCTCACAATTTCCTTCACGTAAGAATTTGCAAGCTTATCCATAGACCGTTTCTCCTTGGCTGCTATGAAATACGCACTCTTAGTGAATCGATCAAAGACCACCCAAATCATGTCGTGACCATTCTTTGTTCTGGGCAGTTTAGTGACAAAATCCATAGCAATGTCTTCCCACTTACCCATAGGCACAGGCAATGGTTCTAAACTCCCGTACGGTTTCTGATGTTGTGTCTTGACTCTAGCACAAGTCACACACTCAGCCACATACTTTGCTACATCAAGCTTCATCGTTGGCCACCAGTAGTAGGGTTTCAGGTCCCTATACATTTTAGTGCTACCGGGATGAATCGAGTACATGGTCTTGTGATCTTCTTCCATCAGAAGATCTCTAACTCCTCTTGACTTAGGTATCCAAATCCGATCTTGGAACACCTTCAATCCATGACTGTTTACACCGAACACCAATGTTTTGCCCAAACGTTCCTCCTTTCGGTCATTCTTCTCAGAAGCTTACTCTTGAGCTTTCTTTATATTCTCCACAATGGTCAAGACAACTTCAATTCTCAACGCTCTTGGCCTTTTCCTTTCAAGAATGACTTTTTGACTGAGAGCATCAGCAACAAAATTTGCTTTACCGGGGTGGTAAAGTATCTCACAGTCGTAGTCCTTAAGTAATTCTAGCCAGCGTCGTTGCCTCATATTCAATTCTTTCTGATTAAAGAGATATTGGAGACTCTTATGATCAGTGAAAAGTTTGCACTTCATGCCATAGAGGTAATGTCTCCATATCTTCAGAGCGAAAACTACCGCTGCCAACTCCAAATCATGAGTCGGGTAGTTCTATTCATGCTCTTTCACACCCCCGAACCAGACGGCGGAAACATCTGAGGGCTCTTGTGACTTAAATTGAATACCATCACAATGAATATACATGAATCATAACATCATTCATCACCATGCATTGAAATAATACAACTGATATTGTTTATGATGGGTTTGAGCCATAAGAACTTTCCTATGTGCACATGCAAACCCTAATGCTTGGATCTAGGTTTCTCTAATTGAACATGCAATATATCCAAGACTTCTATTGATAGATATAGTATAAACATTCAAATCATAACGTATGAAATTAGATCTAAAGGAATACCTTGAATTGCTTGCTTGAATCTTCTTGTCTTTGGAGCTTAGAGTCACAATTGTCACTCCTCTAATGACTTACAAACACCAACTAGTAAGAGGATGATAATAGAGAGAGATGAGGGTGAGAAAATTGGCTCTAGGGTTTCTTGAGATGCAAGAGTGCCGATTTCCTCCACCCTAAGGGTCTATATATACTATTGGCTACTAGGGTTACACCTTAAACCCTAATTGAATAACTTAGGCCCTAAGCAATCCAATAATCCCTATGTACTAGGCCTTGGACGATTTCTAGGCTTCTCCAAACCCTAAAATCGTCCACCGTCTCATCCATAAAGATTCATAGCCCAAAATACAACTATCACACATTTGACAGTTTATGTCCCTTTATTCAATTAACCTGTTTAAGTCACCAAATTAATTCCTAATTAATTTATGACTTATATTAATCAAATAGCAATATTATTATTCCTTATATTATTCTCATAATATATTAATAATATTTCTTCTCTCATTATAAATCATCCTGTCAAGTTGCTATGGTGAAGGCAACCCAAAAGGACCATGCTCAACCGGGTCAAGTACTTACCAAATATAGTTATAGCCTTAGACACTAATCCAACAGTCTCCTACTTTGATAAGTCTAATAACTATAAATGCAAACACAAACCGATTAGCAATCGTAGCTCTCAAAGATGCTATCAACTCTGATCTTATCAATCTTTTGTCCTTTAGATAAGGGATCGTATAGTCCTCTGTTCAGATATCATGCGGACACAATCGTAGTCCAGCGTTTAGTTTCTCGATCTCAGATTTATTCGACATAGAACTTAATCGAACACATCAATTCAGTTTAGACCGGGCCCGACACATAAGTCAAATCAAATCATCGAGCGACCGAGATATCGCTTTTACCCTCTTAGGATAAAAGTAACAGATAAACTTCGACTTATATGCATTTACTTATTCGCCAATCAATCATACACAACAATGCGTTTTATAACATCAATTTACTGATGCGGTTTCGCATCATCAATGTACAACCAATTAACAAATAACAAACCATATATCTAGGTTTTAAGACCATATGATGTTATCATCTTGCGATCACTTACAATATATATATATATATATATATATATATATATATATATATATACCTCAAAGTGATTCCAGCAAACACGGGTTTGTTCTAATGCTCAAAACTAATTCATAAGCACTCATGAACGTTGCAACAAACCTTTGCTATGTCTAATACCATTTAGACAATCTACATACCAATTCATGACAATCTTCTTTTATATCTACTTCCAACATATGAACGATTGTGGATCATTTGAATAATTCAATTATTCTTAACAACTCAATTATTCAGGAAGTCAAAACATGCAAAGGAAACAATAGATAAACAATTAACATAAGACAGTAACTTTACTTATAAATAATACTCCTTTATTTAACCATCAAATGTCAATTACATTTGTCTATTACAAGTTTCTAAAACTATCTAATCTAAACTAATATCATCCTTCAGCCCAATACTCCTTGCATGCTGCAAGTGCTTAACCCTACTCAGTCCCTTCATAAGCGGATCTGCTAGGTTATCTTCTGATGATATCCTCTTAACCACGAGATGTCCTTATTCTACTCGATGTCTAATAAAGTGATATTTTCTGTCGATATGATGAGATCTACCATGATCCCGCGGTTCCTTGGTCAAGGAAAACGCTCCTTCATTATCACAGAAAATCTCCATAGGCTCCTTTATGGCACTTACAACTCCAAGGTCACCAATGAAGTTCTTCAACCATATTGCCTCCTTCGATGCTTCGCTCGCTGCTATGTACTCTGATTCGCACGTTGAATAAGCTACTGTTTCCTGCTTGGAACTTTTCTAAGTTACTGCTCCTCCATTCAAGGTAAAGACCCAGCCCGACTGCGAACGGTAGTTGTCTCTGTCGGTCTGGAAGCTGGCGTCACTATACCCTCGCACCTTTAAGTCATCACTCCCTCCGAGGACTAAAAACCATTCCTTGGTCCTTCGAAGGTACTTAAGGATATTCTTGACTGCAATCCAATGGGCTCTGCCAGGGTTCCCTTGATATCTATTGACCATGCTCAAAGCAAAGGCTACATCAGGACGAGTACAAGTCATAACATACATGATTGAGCCAACTGCGGAAGCGTAAGGTACTCGGCTCATCTCTGCTATCTCGGCTTCGGTACTTGGACTTTGAGTCTTACTCAACTTGACATTACTTTGTATCGGTAATTCTCCCTTCTTCGAATTCTCCATACTAAAATGTTTTAGTACTTTATCTAAGTAAGTGTTCTGACTAAGTCCTATAAGTCTCTTATTTCGTTCTCTCACTATCCTAATACCCATGATATAGGAAGCCTCTCCGAGGTCCTTCATAGCGAAGCACTTCCCGAGCCAGGACTTAACCTCCTGCAGTGTCGGGACATCGTTTCCTATGAGCAGTATGTCATCGAAATACAAAACGAGGAAGCTTACTATACTTCCACTGGCTTTGACATATACACATGATTCATCTTCGCTTCGTACAAATCCAAACTCTTTGACTTTCTCATCGAAGCAAAGATTCCATCTGCGAGACACTTGCTTAAGTCCATAAATAGACTTCTCAAGCTTACACACTCTATTTGGATGATTCGGATCAACAAAACCCTCTGGCTGAGCCATGTAAACATCCTCAGCCAACTTCCCATTAAGGAAAGCGGTCTTGACATCCATTTGCCAAATCTCATAATCATGAAAGGCGGCAATAGCTAGCATCACTCTAATAGACTTTATTTTCGCAACTGGTGAGAAGGTCTCATCATAGTCAACTCCGGGAGTTTGAGTAAAGCCCTTCGCAACCAATCGCGCCTTATATGTGTGTACGTTTCCATCCATGTCGGTCTTCTTCTTGAATATCCATTTGCACCCAACGTTCTTACGTCCGGGCACATTATCAACCAAATTCCAAACTTGGTTGTCATACATGGATTGGATCTCGCTGTCCATTGCCTCTTTCCATTTTGCAGACTCCGAGCCTGCCATGGCTTCCTTATAGCTATTAGCTTCATCTAGATTTATTAGTGTACCATCACTAATATACGTGTCCCCTTCGGTAGTAATATGAAAACCATAAAACTGGGGTTGAACTCTAACTCTTTCGGAACGTCTAAGTGGTAAGGACTCGTCAATCGGTTCAACCGGAGTTTCCTCCTCGGGTTGAGCGCCAGCGGTAGAGGTTCCTTCATCAATCGATTCTTGAATCTCTTCAAGTTCGATCTGCCTCCCACTGTCTCCTTGGCTTATGAGTTCTCGCTCTCGGAAAACCCCTCTCCTCGCAACGAAGACAACATTGTCATTCGGTCTATAGAAGAGATATCCAAAGGATTTTTGCGGGTAGCCTATGAAAATACATCGCTCACTTCGAGGTTCGAGCTTGTCGTGAGTATCTCGTCTTACGAAAGCCTCGCAACCCCAAACCTTGATATGTGCCAACGAGGGAGCTTTCCCTGTCCACATCTCGTGAGGTGTTTTGGCAACCTTCTTAGTAGGGACTCGGTTAAGGAAATGGGCGGCAGTCTCTAAGGCATACCCCCAGAATGAGATAGGTAGTGAAGCACGACTCATCATAGAACGAACCATCTCTAACAAGGTTCAATTACGCCTTTCTACCACACCATTCAACTGCGGTGTCCTAGGTGGCGTCAATTGCGAAACTATTCCGCATTCTTTGAGATAGTCGTGGAATTCAAGACTTAGGTACTCTCCTCCTCGATCGGATCAAAGCATCTTGATTTTCCTGCCCAATTGATTCTACACTTCATGTTTGAATTCTTTGAACTTTTCAAACGTTTCTGACTTAAGCTTGATTAAGTAAATATACTCATATCTATTATAATCATCGGTAAAAGTCACATAGAAGCGGTTCCCATCCTTTGTGGTGGATCTAAAGGGTCCACATACATCGGTATGTATGAGATCCAATAAACCCTCACCCCTCTCACAAGTACCAGTGAAGGGTGACTTGGTCATCTTTCCAAGTAAACAAGATTCGCATGTGTCATCTTCCCTAAGGTCGAATGACTCCAACACTCCATCCTTTTGGAGTTGGGCTATGCGCTTCTTGTTGACATGTCCAAGACGACAATGCCACAAGGATGCTCTATCCATACTATTGGAAGAATCCATACACAACACATCATTTCCTAGGTTATCTACAACCATAACAGTTTCATAAATTCCATTACAAGGCATTGCTTCAAAGTATAAAACACCATTTAGATAAGCATAAATAGAACCATTCATATTATTAAATGAATATCTAAATCCTTGTTTAAACAACCCATGAAAAGAAATGATGTTTCTTGCCATATCTGGTGAGTAGCAACAATTATTTAAATCTAAATTAAATCCATTACTAAGCACTACAGAATACACTCCAATCTTGGTAACAGGCGATGATCTTCTGTTCCCCATGATTAGATTTATTCTTCCGAGCTCCACATCTCTACTTTTTCCTAGTCCCTGCAAATCAAAACAAATGTGGTAACCACATCCTGTGTCAAGAACCCAAGAAATAGTGTGGGATGAATTACTAGATTTAATTATGTATATACCTGCAAAAGATGTCTTGATCTTTCCATCCTTGATGGCCTGCAGATATTCCGGCCAGCTTCTCTTCCAATGCCCTATTTTGTGGCAATGATGGCACTCTGCCTCCTTCCGGATAGGGTTGGGTTTAGCAGGATCAACCTTGGTCCCACTAGAAGAGGAACCATATCGGGACTTTCCCTTGCGGTGGCTCTTTGACTGAGCCTTCCTCTTTTTGCCCCTTCCCTTCCCTATAGCCAAAAGCAGGAGTAGCGGGTGGATTGGGAGTTTGTGCAACAGACTTGTCCTTAAGGTTGCTCTCAGCAACCCTTAGGAGCCCTTGGAGCTTGCTTAGGGTGACCTCTTCCTTGTTCATGTGGTAGGTCATCCTAAATTGGTTGTAACACGGAGGCAAGGAGTGAAGGACCATGTCGATAGCCAAGTCTTCCCCAAAGTCAACATTCAACTTGCAAAGACGATCGACATACCTTTGCATCTTTTGCAAGTGCACGGTTAGCGATTCTCCACTTCCCATTTTAGTAGTGATCATGTTAGTGAAGATCTCGTAACGCTCCTGCCTCGCGTTTTGGTGGTATCTCTCCAATAAGTCTTGATGCATCTCGTACGGATACATGTCCTCATAGGACTTTTGGAATTCGGCATTCATTGTGGCTATCGTGATGCAATGAACCTTCGTTGCATCACGCTCATGAGTCTCAAAAGCAGTCATTTCACCCAGAGTAGCGATTTTTGGATTGATCTTTTCGAGCTTCTCATCAAGGACATACTCCTTGTCCTCGTAGCGAGAAATCGTGCTAATGTATCTTATCCATTCGCTAAAGTTCGTTCCATCAAAATTCACCTTTTGGCAAAGGCTCATTAACATGAACGAGCTAGCAGCAGCGTTGTTGGCGCTCGACATCTACAAAATAGAAAAGGACAAAGTTTGATTAGAATTGAATCCCTAATTATCACCCAATATGAAAAATTAGGGCTAGGATCCAACAACATTATTTACACATTAGAAAAGGGATGCCGTAATCCAACGTGCAAATAGTTTGAAGGTAAGTGAATGACGATTCACTAATTCTCCATCATGAAAACAAAACCTTAAGTTTTAAGTGCATTTAGAATTCCTAGATTTCGATGAGATTCATTGAACTTTTCAATGGCATGTTTAAATCTCGATATGCCCCTCTCGTTTGTGACTGGGATGCCGAGGATCAAAAAGTGGGTGTGAATAACCATGCAAATTTACACGGTGCCTTCATTGTTACAATCACCTATTCGATGTGCCAGTAAACCACACACGCTCCACCGAACTATGATAAACAATGAATCACCCTTTGCCACCTTTGCTTAGAACCAATTAGTGTGCCGGTAAACCACACACGCTCCACTAACTTCTTAGCAAGGGTGCAAAGTGTAATTTCATGGGTTTGCATCAATTCACTTTTCCTAAAGTAACTAGGATTGGGAAATTGAAAAACATGTAGTTACTTTGTATTTTAATATTATACTTTTAATGAGGAGATAGGGTTGCCCTATCCTACCCGTTCGGCTAACGACCCTCCACCAATCAAGCAAGCGGTGGGTATGAGTGTACACCCATTAAGCGCCATTTTATAGGCAGCAACCTTATACCCACCTTATAGACCGGCTTCGTGAATGAGGCCTACTAACGGTAAGACTAGCATTTTAATTATACATACATATATATATATATATATATATATATATATATATATATATATATATATATATATATATATATATTAGGCTTGTAATCATATAGTAGTATAGGGTTGAATTTTAAACTTGCAAAATTCTAGGGTTTGAAATTTAAATTGTCTAAATTAAACTTTTAATCACAAAACTAAATTTCAAAACATGAGGACAAGTTTTAAACTTTTCAAAACATAAGGGATCAAATGAAAAATAATTTAAATTAACCATTTAATCTCATAATTATCCATATTTGATTTATTTAAATGTTTCTTGCAAAACAATTTGCCAATTTAATTAACAATAATCAATTAATATCATATAAGGAAATTATTATTCAACTTATTGGTAAATATATTTAGTTAGGTCAAGAATATACTCACATATATGTTAAAATTCGAATTTTATTGACCCATAAAGATTCAGGCAAGTTTCCATAAGAAAATAGCAAGAAATCCCGAAACTAGCTCCTTCTGACGCTCGAACTCGCCGAGTACCACAATGGACTCGCCGAGTTGAGGCCTACTCGCCGAGTCCACTATGGAACTCGTCGAGTTCATCAGGCAGAGGGACAAAAATCGAATTTTGCACTCAACAAGCAATCAACCAATGCATTAATTCAATAGAAACCAATCAAGGCTCTGATACCACTGATGGGTTTGAGCCATAAGAACTTTCCTATGTGCACATGCAAACCCTAATGCTTGGATCTAGGTTTCTCTAATTGAACATGCAATATATCCAAGACTTCTATTGATAGATCTAGTATAAACATTCAAATCATAACATATGAAATTAGATCTAAAGGAATACCTTGAATTGCTTGCTTGAATCTTCTTGTCTTTGGAGCTTAGAGTCATAATTGTCACTCCTCTAATGGCTTACAAACACCAACTAGCAAGAGGATGATAATAGAGAGAGAGGAGGGTGTGGAAATCGGCTCTAGGGTTTCTTGAGATGCAAGAGTGCCGATTTACTCCACCCTGAGGGTCTATATATACTATTAGCTACTAGGGTTACACCTTAAACCCTAATTGAATAACTTAGTCCCTAAGCAATCCAATAATCCCTATGGACTAGGCCTTGGACGATTTCTAGGCTTCTCCAAACCCTAAAATCCTCCACCCTCTCATCCATAAAGATTCATAGCCCAAAATACAACTATCACACATTTGTCAGTTTATGCCCCTTTATTCAATTAACCTCTTTAAGTCACCAAATTAATTCCTAATTAATTTATGACTTATATTAATCAAATAACAATATTATTATTCCTTATATTATTCTCGTAATATATTAATAATATTTCTTCTCTCATTATAAATCATCCTGTCAAGTTGCAATGGCGAAGGCAACCCAAAAGGACCATGCTCAACCGGGTCAAGTACTTACCAAATATAGTTATAGCCTTACACACTAATCCAACAGTTTACATCCAGTACATTGTTTTAGACATTACAATTTCATAACATAAACTGTTCGATAGATAATCTAAGCAAAACACCATGACATAATTTGGTACTTATTCTTCGTCTTACCTGTTACTTGAGAATACAAGTTATTATGAAAAACGTCAACATATGAAATGTTGGTGAGTTCATAAGTAATGTTGTAGTAAAATGATTTGGTGTAGTTTGTAAAACCCAGAAAATCCGATATTTTCTGAAAAGATCATTGTTTATAAAAAGTGTGAAGATCCGTGAATATATGCTTGTTGATTGTTAAAACATGTATAATTGTTGAACTTTTGTATAAATCACGCAAGTGAAATTGTTGAACTTCCCGGGAAAACCCGACGTTTTCCCAACACATAAAATACGGTGACTTGTCTATTGTTATACCAATACGTCGAATGATTTTGATTACCCGGGTGGCATTGGATTAATTAGGGTTGTGAGTTGTTATAATCACGCATTAGAGAAAATGACTAGTTTGTAACTATTGTTTACGAACGATCCTTAAAGGCGTCGACCGTTACTACTCACTTAATCCACCCACCATGATTACTCTTGTTTATCGTCCTGAATCTGTTTACTTTGATTTCTCATAAGCCCAACAACCGAGGAGATAGGAGAGTACGAAGTCCCTTTATTTCCATGAGTTATTCAAGGCTACTGGGAATGCGAAAGACACTTGGCCCCACTTGCATTTGACTTCTCCACCTCGCTAGCAGTACTAATGAGCCATTAGGGCCCAATAACACATTAGAGCTATTGAAAGTCCTTTTACGTGGAATTGGGTTATAGAAGGCCTAATATCACGTAAGCATATTCCCTTTGGGCCCAAAGATCATGTTGATAGGCTAGCAAGGTCCAACAAGCATGATTTGAAACTTCTAAGCCCAAAGTTTGTAAGTTAGTTCATCATAATTATCGCGTGTTCATTGAAATGCATGGGTTTATCGATTTTGTTTTGTTATTGATTCGAGACCGAATCAATTTGTTTTGTAACGATATTTGTTGTTGAAAGTTTAATTGTTTTCCGTTTCGTCGATAGTCGTGGATCTTGTATTTTGTATTATTGACTTAATTTGTTTGAAAATGGAGCTTGGTCCTTTTCATTTCCTTCCTTTTATAAAAATAACACTTTTGGTCCTTTTATCTAAAAGAATTTCATTTTTAGTCCTTAAAACACTTTTCTTGACACTTTTGTATAATTTATTTGATGAAAACACGATTTTAACCCAAAGTTTATTTAGTTGACAGCTTTAGCCCCTCTAGAATAGTAATTCTCGGTTAAGGACCCATTTTTCACAACTTTTACAGTTTTGGCATAAAATATAAAAAGTTTGCATTTTTAGTCCTTTTTGATAATGAAAAGCATTTTTGAACCTTATAAACATTTTGTTATGTTAATTACCCCCTGTTTTATAGAAAATTGCATTTCCAGCCCCTCAAACTTATAAATTTCGCATTTTGAGGCTTATTGGGCCGAGAAGCCCATAATTTGCCCATTAGGTTAAAAATTTACATTTTAAGTCCCTAGAAATTTCTAATATTCAGAAAAATATTTATAGAAACTATTTTGAATCTTTTTAACCTTCAAGAAACCGTGACTTGTTGATTTTTACTCCAAGTTTGTATTTTTGACATTTTAAGCCCAAAAATGGGTTTTATGTTATAGTATGTTCATCACAACCTTATCAACTTATTTTTCTTGACTTGTTTAGTGTAAAATAGCTTAAGTTATGTTTATTTCCTTTCTCATGTCTTAGATCTCGGGTTTACACCCTTTTTGGTAACATATTCATCACAATACACAAGAAATCACACCCATACATGCATCAAATCACACATAGCATACATATACACATAGATCTACACATTTTCTTGTATTCTCCCCCATAAAAATCATAAAAACCGAAAAGAAAGGGGTATGAAGCTCACCTTGAGTGTGGTTTCGGTTTTTGAAGAAGATTTGGAGAAGTTTGGTGCTATTTTCGGCCCTAGCAAGTTCCTTGGATGGATCTCGAACTTAGTGTGCTCTAAGATGCAAGATCATGAGTTTGAATGGATTAAGAGATGATTTTTGATGAAAAGAAGTGAGTTAGATCATAGATTTGTGATCAAATTACCTTAGATGATGAATTACTTGGTGAAAGCCTCTTGAGACACAAGAAATTTTGAGATTTTGGATGAAGGAGAGTGGATGATTCTTGAGTGGTTTAGAGAGAAATTTAGTTGTGAAGTGTGTTTGTTTCTCTTGATCTCAGTCGAAGAAAAGAGAGAGGGGAAGAAGAGAGAGTGTGATGAGATGGTGCATGGAGATTTGGGTCAATTGCATGGATAACCTCCATGTAAAAATGAGGTGGCAAGCATAAGTCAACTCTTCTTCATGGATTGGGCTTAGGCCGACAATGGAGAGGGAAGTAAGAGTATTTGGGTCTTAAATGCTTAAGCCCAAATTTTATGGTTATGATGAGTGATTTTTGGCCCAAATAAATATAAATATGATTTTTATGACCTATTAGGGCTAAATTAGGTTAGTTATGGCCCAATAAGGTCTATTTAAATATTTTGTTTAATTCTAGGCCCAATATGGCCCAAAATATTAAAATAAATGAAAGTGGGTCCAAATTAGAGCCCATTCAAGAGTTCTAAGCCCAAGATAGTCCAATTGGAAGCTTATTGGTCCATTGGGCCCAATAAGGAAATCCTAGTCTAAAATGGACTCAAACAAGGATTTCTAGGGTTTCCAATTGTTTGTTGGCTATTTGCAGTGCATCTATGAAGTGTTTGATTGAAATTTTGTTGTTATTGAATAAGCACCTTACATGCTTTCACATTGTTGGTTCACATTTGTTATCATTGCTCAATGTTTACAAGGCTTCAAATTCCTAGTTGTGACACAATCCAACACCAGACGCATCGCTATAAACAACAAAGTCTTCAACTCCATCAGGTAGAGAAAGTGTCGGTGTCTCACATAGTTTCTTCTTTAGCCTCTCGAATGTTTCTTTATGCTTATCACTCCAAGCATAAGTAGCTCCTTTGTGGGTCAAAGCTGTCAATGGACTATCGATCGAAGAAAAGCCTTGGATAAACCTTCGGTAATATCCGGCTAATCCTAAAAAGCTTCTGATCTCCGTGGGACTTTTAGGTTGTTCCCACTTCATCACAGCTTCGATCTTCGCTGGATCAACCATTATCCCTTCTTGGTTGACCACGTGACCCAAGAATTGGACTTCTCGAATCCAAAAATCACATTTGGAGAACTTTTCATACAGCTTCTCCTTCTTCAAAACTTCTAACACTTCTCGCAAGTGTCGGCCATGCTCCTCTTGGCTTTTCGAATAAATCAGAATGTCATCTATGAACACTATCACAGATTTATCTAGGAACGGATTACAAACCCTGTTCATTAAATCCATGAATGCTGTTGGAGCATTGGTTAGTCCAAACGACATAACCAAAAACTCGTAGTGCCCATATCGTGTTCTGAATGCAGTCTTCTCTATATCCTGATCTCTTACTTTCAGCTAATGATATCCTGACCTAAGATCGATCTTCGAGAAATAGCTCGAACCTTGAAGTTGATCGAACATGTCATCAATCCTCGGCAATGGATATCTATTCTTTATTGTTACTTTATTTAGCTCTCTGTAATCAATGCACATCATCATGCTCCCGTCTTTCTTCTTTTCGAATAACACCGGAGCTCCCCAGGGCGATGAACTAGGTCTAATGAAACCTTTGTCCAATAACTCCTGAAGTTGCATCATCAGCTCCTTCATCTCCGTCGGTGCTAATCGGTAAGGTGCTTTTGCTATTGGGGTCGTCCTTGGTAACAAGTCTATTCTAAACTCTACTTGTCTATCAAGCGGTAATCCAGGAAGATCTTCGGTAAATACTTCCGGATAATCACATACGACAGGAATGCTCTGCATCACCTTTTTTCTCCTTCTTAGCATCTATCACAAATGCTAGATACGACGTACATTCTTTGGCCAAACACTTTCTGGCTTTCATCAATGAAATGATTCCAGAATTTACTCTGCATTTATCTCCATACACCATAAACGACTCTTTGCCTGGCGGGTTTACCTTTACAATCTTCTTCTTGCACAATATCTCGGCGTCATTGGCGCTAAGCCAATCCATTCCCAACACGATGTCGAAACCATTAAGTTCTATAGGCAATAATTCCTCGCGGAACTTATTCCCATTCAAGTCAATTAAGATGTTTTTCATACGATGGATAACAGGTACAAACTTGCCACTAGCAACTTCGACTAATAAAGCATTATCTAGTCTATCGACATGCAAAGCTAGTTTCCTACCAAATTCATGCGAAATAAAGGAGTAGTTGGCTCCAGAATCAAATAAAATTTGGGCAGGCAATGTGTTTACGAGAAAGGTACCTAAAGCGACATCAGCTTCATCTTTAGCAGCTTCCAGTGTCATCTAGAATGCTCTCGCCTTCGGCTTTGGCGGAATGTTGGGTCTAGTTGCCTCCTTCTTCTTCGGGCAGTCCCTCGACATGTGTCCCTCCTCACCACAACCATAACAAAATTTCTTAGTGAGGGTGCATTCATTGGCATAGTGCCCTGGCTTTCCACATTTAAAATATGTGGCCACTACCTCACATTTTCCATGATGCTTCTTCTTACATTTTTCGCACCATTTCGCTTCGCCTCCTCCTCCTCTCGAACTAGACTTCGAGAACTAGTTTTTCTTGTTGGACCCTGAAGGTCCATCGAACTTCCTTTTCTCACCAACATCTATCCTTTCCAGACCCTTTTCCTTCTGCTGGGCCTCCACATTCTTAGCTGCTCGAACAACGGTTTTCATAGTGGTTGCCATCTTGACTGTCGGGCCAAAGTCGGTAAGCAGCCCATTAGCGAACCTCTCAATCTTGGTGAGTTCCGTTGGCACTAGGTACGGAAATAACTTCATTTTCTCAGCGAATGCAGTAGCATAGTCATTTATGCTCATCCTCCCCTTCTTCAAGTTTTGGAACTCATTGTTCAGATCAATCGGATCTATCTCTGAACAATACTGCACCCTTAACTGTTCCAAGAACTCCTCCCATGACATTTTCAGGGCTTCTCCTCGTGACATAGTATCTGCCAAAAACTTCCACCAACTCAAGACTCCATTCTTCAGTTGTCTAACTGCAAAGACAGTCTTCTGTTTGTTGCTACAGTCGCAACTTTCAAATACCATCTCCATTTCGGAGATCCAATCCATAATCTCAACATGCTTCAGGCTTCCAGAAAGACTTGGCGGCTTGGCGCCCAAGAAGTTCTTGTACATTCGCCCATCCTTGTTGTTTCTCCTTTCTGGATCGTTCCTTCGTTCTCCTTGAGTCCCAACTTGACTCACCATGCGACTATTATTCCCTTCCTCCGATTGCTCGGGAATCAATTCAGGTTCCTCGATGGGCATGATAGGTTTGTCCCTATTATCATGCAACATCTGTCGCATCTCATCCCTTTGTTCGGCTAACATAGCTCGAATCATGGCTTGCACCCCAGCCATTATTATTGGTTCTGGTGCTGCTGCTACAACAGGTTCTTGCTCAATCACTGGTGGTTGATTCCTTTTTTCATCCGCGTTTCCAACACCACTTCTAGTTCTTACCATTTTTGATCTGCACACCGAATAAGGTCAAATTAGATCCTCATCCATGATAGATATTTAAATCATCCTTATCACTCCGAAACGTTTACATGCTAGTTCTAATACTGTAGACATACGCTTAGAATCCTACACACATAAGGTTTCCAGATCCGATCGGCAACAGACCATAGATCCGAACAAATATTATCATATATGGCAACATATAACATTTAGCACATAAAAGCATTTTAGGCAACTTTCCTAAAATAAACTAGTGCTCGTGTCTATATTATAACAGACACACATCTCACAATCTCCACTTAGCATTCTAAGTTTAAGTCTAGAAATCCTACAAATTCCTAGTTCGCTTAAACTAATGTTCTGATACCAACTGTGACATCCCCAAAATCTCGGCCAGAAAAGACCGATTTCATTTATGCTTTTTAAAATAATTTCAGAGTAAATCCTTTTGATTTAAAAGAGTTGCGGAATTTGTTCCCAAAAACAAAATACGATAAAATAATATTTATCAAAGCATTTCATCAAGAGATGCATTTTCATTATATAATCAAAACTCGGGATGTCATGTTCCGATACAGACCATAAAGCATAAACGATAACATTACAAGTCATTCAACAAAGATATACATATACATACTTGTAAACAAAACAACTCGATGATTCATTAATCTTATG
The DNA here is from genome assembly GCF_002870075.4 of Lactuca sativa. Classification (NCBI taxonomy): domain Eukaryota; kingdom Viridiplantae; phylum Streptophyta; class Magnoliopsida; order Asterales; family Asteraceae; genus Lactuca; species Lactuca sativa. Next base: position 9,328,677 of record NC_056628.2, read on the forward strand.
CCCTTGCGCCACTTCCTGTAATACAAATAAAACTGAGTGGGTCAAGATTGGGAGTCTGGTGAGCATATAGGGTTTTCAACCCACAATAAATAATTATATTTAATTTCACCAACCAACAATAACCCGGTTACCCATTCCCGTTATCCTCACTTTATGTCCCTAAAACAACATCTATCTCAAGGGACCTAATCTAGGATTTTCATCGGGACGGACATTACTGCTAAGGGGTTTCCTCAACAATAGATATCCTAAAGGCAACCATGAGGGGGATAGAGTACACCGGTGAACACATCGTTCACAACACCTACAGGTTATGAACTTGCTAGCGTTCCACTGCACTGTCTAGAAAGAGTCTGTGGTCGTCATCCATACTCTGCTGAATAACTAGATCAACAACAACAACATCGAGGCCTCTCATCTGTTTATCACACATCAACTATCTACCCATGTTCTACCCAACATATTAGTAGATAAAAATATATATTTTTATGCATAGTTTAAAACCTGTATAGCATTCTCATTCAATACATATTCCACATAACAGATGAGGCACACCCACATAACACGTATTTCATAGAGAATAAATCAGATTTATGAGATAGAAGAAAGTGAATATACATTCACACATATAATCAACAAAATATACACATAACATGTATTTTGTACCAAATACTTCATAATTATGTGTTAGAAGAAAGTAAATACACACTCACTTGATCAGAAGATGATTGGACATCACTACGACTTGCAGAAGTAATATTCTTCAGTAGATCTGGAAGATCTTCACAAAGATCGGGCTTTTCGCGATCAGGGCTTCGGCTCGGGAATTGCACTTCTCGGGATCTTCGGGGCTTCGGGACTTGCTTCGGGGCTCGGGAATAATACCGGGGCTTCAGAGTATAAATGGCATGCAAATCGAGGCAAAAACTAGAGAGAAAGGAAGAATTTGGCAAAAGAATAAGGTTGCCCTCGCATGCCCTTTTATAGGAGGCTGAGGCCTCGCATTACGCTGGGCGTAATGCTCTACGCGGGGCGTACTCCTCCGAAATCTTCACTGCTTACGTATCCGAAGAACTTGAGTGCGAGGCGCGTCATGCTTCGCTGTACGCTGGGCGTAACCCGGATAAGTCCGGTGACTCCCCTTCGGATAATATCAGATTAATAATTAAATTTATATATTAATTATTTAATGAACTCCGTTTTCGACGTTCTTTATATCCACGCGTAGGTGAGACTACGCTCTATAACTTTTGTTTAGACTCCGTCGGCTAATTTTGAATTTATTTTTAGTAGGTCGGGACAAGAAAACTCCGTTATAAATTCATAACTTCTTCATCCGACGTCCGTTTTCGCCTATCTTTTCACCAATTCATTACTATCAACGAGATCTTCGATTCTCGTTTAGATTGTTTAGACCAACAATTACTCGATCTCGAATCGAGTATTCGGGCTGCATACTGCTAAGTCGAAACTTCAGAAAATCATAACTTCGTTATAAGTCAGATTTAGACATTCTCTTTATGCACGCTCTCGATTTAACAAACTCTACGGCATTCATTTAGTTCACTAGGGCTAAATATCGCTCTAACGTAAATTTCACTTTTTACGTCATTTAGCGTTGCCGGTTCTTTCGCGAAACTTCGACAGGTCATAACTTCGTCGTTATAACTCGGATTTCGGCTTTCTTTATATATTTGGAAACCTCATTTCAACTACTACAACGTTATCCATAGATATCGAGATTATCTAACATTTCATTTTGACGCTTATTTTTATTCTTAATTCAATTAAGTCACACAGTTAAGCATAAAACACATAATACTCAAATAATACACTTCTATTATTTCAAAACGGGTTACAAAGGTTAACCTAGACTATTATATCAACATTAATGACAAGCCCAGAAACACAGGCGTTACAGGGTTCCATCAGTTGATGTCGCAGGCATGTGTTGTATTCTCTTCCTTCATGCTCTTATTAATAATGCTTATGGCAGTACAATTGTGTGTGAGACAGTATATGTGGTTTATCTAAGTCTCCACCTAGAAATTAGAGTTTTCTTCATGATGGTCTAGACATTTTATCTTGAGAATCTTTTTATTCCAATTCGTATATTGAGAGTTGTGTTTAGGGGATATTTGGGTGAACTAGGATTTCAAGGTGGGAGGCATCGGTCATCATTAGAACAAGCTTAAAGTGAGAAGAGATCAACAATCTATTGGATATTTGGTGGTATTAGAAAGAATTCAAGGGATCCGTGAGGTGGGCATGCTGGGTTTGAATGCAGGATATGTAAGGGATTTTCCTGGCTTCGAGGCAATGAGGGATTGGTTTAATCATGGGTGTAAGATTGGTAGTTTCCAAGTTTATACCTTTAGTTGCAAGTTCGCATGGGAGTTGCTCTTAGTGCAAGTAGGTCATGGAATAGTTTGGGTACCCGTTTCGATAGCTAAGATGTTGTTCTTCGCCATCCAATAAGTCACCGAGGACTTGTAGCGAAGTCAATAGGAAGTACTTGGGGTTGTAGAGCTCGTTGAGATTTCAGTATGGATTCAACCGATTTTAGAATATGTGGGGTCGTGAAGATTGGCTAGTAATGGAATGCTAGTTCTTGCAAGTTTAGGTGGTCGACAGTTTGAATTGTGGCGTTGTAAGGTGGATTGGAAATCCATCAAATATGTGGATTGTAAAGAGTGCAGTCGAATCTAAGTGGGAGAGAATCGTTTGGCCTAAGGTTTGCACAAGAATGAATATTCAGTTAAGGGTGGTGTTAGAGCCTCTCTACATGTTCTTGTCTGATTAAGGCTTTGGGGTTTGAAGCATAACCCAACCACATAGTTGGGGTATAGTTGGATGCGGGTTCGACTCAGGATGGCCATTGTTGGTATGGTATGTGAGCGGTAAGACCATGGGTTGGGACCATAGCAGTATAGAAGTGTTGTAAGACTGTGGGATGGTCATAGCATTCACTAGATTGGCAGGTAGTGTGGTAGTGCTGTAAGACTGTGGGGTGAACCGTAACATTCACTTGGTTCTTGATTAGCTGTTAGAGCATGGTAAATCTATGATTTGGCTCTTAGTTTCCTCTAGGTGGTATTAGACAATGGTAGGACAATATTGTTGGATGACTTCTCTTTGTGTTGGTATGAGAATCGTTGGACCCGAGGCGAGGTTAAGCTAGTATATAACTCGATTGGGTGAGAACCATAGGCGAGGTTAAGCTAGTATAGCACCTTTGGTGATGCTAGGGGTTACATTTATAGTGTGGAATTCCTAGGGTTTCACTTGTAAACCCTAATTCACTTCCTTAGGCCTTTAATGCAATAATCCATATGATAAGCCCTTTGGACTAACTTTTCATGGATTCCCACATAAAATTAGTCCATCCTAATCAACACGGATCATTAGCCCAAACTATATGTATTATTGATTTACTTAATCAGTCCCCGTTAATTTAATCAGTCTCTTTTGATCACTAAATTAATTCCAAATTAATTCTTGACCAATACCAATTTAAATAATATGATTCTCAATTAATATATTATTCTTATAATATATTAATAAATCACAAATAACCTCTTTCTCAAATATTCATCCTATCAAATTGCTCCGGTGAAGGCAACCCAAAAGGACCATGCTATTATCGGGTCAAGTAAATACCAATTATAGTTATGGGCTTAGACACCTAATCCAACAGTCTCCTACTTGGATAAGTCTAATAACTATAACTGCCAGTGTAATTTCAAAATCCGATTAGCAATCGTAGCTCTCAAAAGTTGTTGGCGAACTCTGATCTTATCAGTAATGCGTCATTTAGATAAGGGATCAAATATTTCTCTTTTCTACTAGATATAATATGGATTGAGACATGGATTATAATCATTCTATCTGTCCATGTGTTGTTTCCCGATTTCCGATTTATGACGACTGACAACAGACTACAATTGAACACATTAAATTAGTCCAGGCTTGGCCAAGCACTTAGGGTGTCATCACTAAATCATCAAGGGGCCAACATATATCGATTTTATCCCACTTTGGGTAAAAAGAATGGATAAACTTTGACTCATATGCTTGCTCAATTTACTCATCAAATCACACACAACAATATGTGTTATAACACCAAGTTACTGGTGCGTTTACATATCATCAATGTGTGACCGACTTGTAAACAACAAATCATATGTCTTTGTTTTAAGAATATAAGATATTATCGTCTTATAATCACCCGTGGTAAAATCCATGAAGTGATTCAGATGAGTGTGGGTTTAATCCAATACTCAAATCTTATTACAAGAGTACTCATGCACACTGCAACAAACTTGTGCTATGTCTAAGAACTTAGACAATCTACAGTCGGATTCATGACAGTCTTACCTCATTACTTACTTCCAAAGTATGACTGAATGTGGAAGTTTGAATAATCTTATTATTCGGGAAGTAAAACATGCAAAGAGAAACCCAATAATAATCCAATCCAATATGGTCTCAACCATATTGATTACACATTATTCATTGTATAATGTTTCGACTATTCAACTTAATAGTTGAATTAAAACACCAGTTATCCCATGCTCCAAGCATGCACACTATGTTTGCATATGATCCTTACCTCGTGAAATAGATCAGTTGAACACATTTCCAATGATGCTCATTTCACAATTCCCTAATCCTTATTATAAGTGTTAGAATACAAAATTCTTGCCACTATTAGAATCTTGTCAGATCTAAACTCACATGCAATTATCCTTTTGTAATGTCAAGGCACCAAAGTCACAGAGACTTTGTCAATGATATTACAAAGTGCTCCATTTGGAGATTGTTACAAGACAACTCCATAGATATAAAGTCTCACATTCAAAGTACATTCCTTTGAACATCCTTCTTGCATAAAAGTTTCTAACCTACACATAGATTCTTAACATCCAACTCCCATTATGGAAACATTTCCATATTTACCATATAACAACTCATTTTTAATAGAATCATATCTATTCATAATAATGTCAATATGATATATTCATTACTATACTTCCAACTGCCCACAAGTGACCAATCCTTAGCGAACCTTAAATCGTCCTTGACAGTTGTTTAATTACTTTAGTCATATCCGCTTCTGGTCCTTTTCCCTCTTAATGCCCTAGGCATTTGGAATAGACAGAAGGGTTGAATATTACAGCATATCTGCATATGTAATCGATCCTATACCCGAAGCATATGGAATACGATTCATAATGTTTTACATAAAGACATGATACTTGACCAGTCCTTTGCTATAATATTTCCATATATAAAATTTCTTATGTTGAAACATTTCAATATGACATATATGTCCAAGTCTATTAAAATTTCAATTTAAGCTTTTAGATTCGAAATGAAGTATGATTGCTTATCCTTTAAATCCTTCTATAGCGAAACAACTTTTCATACTTTGCAACTTTGCAAATCAAACTTTCTTTCCTTATAAATAGCATTGCCAACTCGCAACACCTATCGTAATGATTATGCTCCCACTAGCACAATAATTATGTCCTTACCAGCATAACACTTATGCTCCCACTAGCTTTGATATGTACCCAGAAATCAGTTGGACTTCTATAAATCAATACTTATTGAATTTCTTACCAAAGTTTAGATTTCTGATACAAGGTGCTTCGATAAGACTTTATCTAGGCTTCTCAAACGCATACACCTTTCCATAGATAGCTCATATATGCATCTAAACTATTTCAGAATTTACTACAGTAAGTCTCGGATGTTCATAATATTTTCCCTTTCTCACAATTCGAACTATGAAGAGGGATTCCGTAATCATAATCGAATTTGAGAATGCAATTAACACAACTGCTATTTCTTTAAATCTACTTAGTGAAAGCGTTTCCTCGCATTCCTTTTATGAGGCAAAGAGAAACCTTTGCCACTTAGATTTTATGGTGCATGTGCTCCTATCCATGTGAATTTTTCATAACCATAATCACAAGACAAGCTTTATGACAAATTCGAACTCATATGGACTGAACTTGTTCAATCTTAATTTCTTGCCATTTGGTAGCACAAGGGCCCACCATTGCTTCCAAGTTTTTGAGCAACTCACATATACTGGTTAATGTACTTTCATTGATTAAGGTGCTTTTCCTTATGTGATCAAATGAGGAGTCATAGGACTCACACGCATAGTATACTTAACTAGAATGGGCTCATAAACAAGAATATGTCAACACGATGGGTTACAAACCTCAAGTCATGTGCTAGTGATAAACAATAGGTTTATTCTTGATTAGTTCTTGAAGCTATTCAAGATCATTAAGACTCCCACTGACCTCTTGACATATAAGATTCTTTTGTCAAGAAATATTCATTGACAAACAAATATTCAAGAGTTAGTGCGGGTTCTTATCAAGACAAACACTAAACATAATTGGTCTTAGTTGGTCTTTGAATTATTTAAGACATCACAACTTACCAATTTCAAATGCGCAAGAGTAAGAAAAATTTGTACTCCATATTTGATGAATGTTATAAACCTTCTTAACATTATGTCACTCAAGGCACAATCTTGGAGTGTGACTCTAAGACTTGATTTTGAAACGAAGTATGACTCGTCTTCTTGATTTAACCATTTCAACAATTCTCGATTCCTCTTCTTATCCATATAAACGCACTAAGGTATCCTTAGAGGATCAATTGTGACATGGTTCCATAATCATTAGGATGCTCATAAAACATGATACTAAAGTACTCTCCTTTCCTTTCAGATTGGAGAAACTTTTATCTTTCCGCGTAATTGATTCTTCTTATTCGTTTTGCTTATACTTTGAAACTTTTTAAGGTATTAGAATTATACTTAAACTTGTAAGCATAACCATATTCACTGATCCATTAGCAAATCATGATGAATAACCTTTATCATTCTTTGTGGTGGATCTTACTTGTACACATCAAAGTGTCCTAGATCCTTTAGTCCTTTACTTGACTCACATACATATGCGAACAAGGAATTTGTGTCAATTTTCCCAAGTACCAAGATTTTCATACAACATATAATTCAAATCACATGATTCCAAGTTTCTGTCCAATTAAAACTCGGGCGATGAGAATCTTTCCGTACTTAGAAAATTACGACACTACTACAATCGATATAACTAAAAATCAAACCATTTTCAATATTGCTATTAATAGAAACAAACAAACAACAATTTTCACAAATGTCATTGCAAGGAAACATAAATAATATATAATCAAAATTTTCTTTATTTATAAAAATGCGGAAAACTTGTCCTTACAGTGAAAATTCAAATGAAAACTATGTTACTAAATATTCCTAAGCAATCTATCATAATTCCTAAGCAGCAGCTCAAAAATCTGATCATCGAATCATGCGATCAAAATACATTTCTTCGCGACCAGACTCAACTCACTCTTCCTTTAAGCTTCCTTTCCTTTCTTTGATCCTACAAAACATCAAAATGCAATCTTATCACATCATGTATTAAGAATCTACAAATAAGAACTTAATAGAGTTAGATAGTGGACTTACCTGAAGCAGAGTCATACATTTTGACTTTGCCATCCTTGTGATCCTTCAGGTAGATACGACAGTTTCGGATCTAATGCCCCTTCTCTTGGCAATAGAAACAAACATACTCTTTTGGAATGGTACATGGGGCAATCTCATACTTAGTCTTTCTCTTTACCATTTGGTCAAACGGTTTGACCTTGGCCGATCCCTTTCAATTGGGAAGAGAAAACTTTTCTGGACTTCTAATGTTGCCATTGTTAATATCCATGGAAGTTTGGGAGATTGATCTTCCAATCAAATTTGCTTGACCAGTGCAACAAATCATTACTGATTCAGCAGCAATTTAGCAAATAGGTAAGATCGATAAGGGTCACGTCGTGTTCTGTTATATAGTAATCTTCAACAAACTGACTATATGACTCGGGAATTCACTAAAGAACCAAGTCAACAACCAACTTCCTTCGGAAAATGACACCCAACATTCCTATCTTGTCAATATGCAAACTGACTATATGACTCGGGAAGTCACTGAAGAACCAAGTCAACAACCAACTGGGATATCGAGGATCACAAACAAGGTATGAATAACCATGCAAATTAGCTTGGTACTCTCGATGTCATTAATCACGTAATCAATGTGTCGGTTAACCACACACGCTCCGTTGATCAATGATAATTCATGAGCTACCTATATTGTCATCGTTCATTAGTCCCATATTAGTGTTCCTATTAACCACACACGCTCCACTAACGACCAATAAGGTGTAATGTGCAATTTCATGGGTTAGCAACAAATTCACATTTTTCCTAAAGTAACTAAGATTGAGAATTTATAAAACATTCAGTTACTTTATATTTCATTATACGTTTAATGAGGATTTAAATGTCCTATCAAACATATTCGGCTAATAACCCTCCACTGATCAAGGGTGTGGTGGGTAAAAATGGATACCCAATGGCGGTTATTTTACAGGTCACTTCCTTAAACACCCCTTATAGACCAGCTTCGTGAATTATACCTACTAACGGTAGTACTGAGTTTTAACTTATACATATATAATATATAAGACTTTTGATGTTATATAGTATAAGGGTGTATTTTATACATTTAAAATACTAGGTGGTTTAAACTATAAATTATACTTTTAATTTAATTAAACTTAAACCATATTATTATGGATTTATTAATTCTCTCTTTTAATTAAACATTTAATTAATTTAATAAACTCCATAAGGGTGTAATTTGAACTATTCAAAACATCAAGGTTCTACATTTAGGATTTCATAATTAAAGCTTTTTAATTAAATTTTAAGTTATAAAACCAAGAGGTGCACTAATGAGACTTTTTCAAATTACAAAGGTTTTAGAATTTAATATTTCAAAATAAATACTTTTAATTAAATCTTAAATTCCAAAAGTTGAGGGCAAGTTTGAAACTCTTCAAAACCTTTTGGATTCCAAAACATGACGGCAAGTATTGTAATTCTTCAAGACTTTTTGAATTCCAATGATTGATGGCAAGTTTTTCAACTGCATTTAAAACATTTAGATCAAATTTAAACTAATAAAATAATCATATAACTTTATCTTTTACCAATTTGACCTAATCAAATTCATATAGCAAGACAATTCTTACACTTAGGCTTATGATCCAACAATTGATTTGTAACATCCCTATGGTGCACATACAGCCCTAATGCTTTGGATCTAAGTTTTCTCAAGTTATACATGCAATAAAATTAACCAAAGCATGAAACAAACAACTAGCATACAACTTTGATATTTGAAACATAAAAACTAGTTGGATGAATACCTCTTTGTTGTAGCTTGTAGAACTTGACCTTTCAAGAGCTTAGCACCTCAAATGTGATGTCTCAAATGAGTCACAAACAACTCCAACAATGGAGGATAATGAGAGATAGGCTAGGAGGCACACAAAAACGGCTTGGGTTCTTCTTGGAACTCTTAGGAACATTTTTGGTGATGCTAGGGGTTACAATTATAGTGTGGAATTCCTAAGGTTTCACTTGTAAACCCTAATTCACTTCCTTGGGCCTTTAATCCAATAATCCATATGATAAGCCCTTTGGACTAACTCTTCAGGGACTCCCACATAAAATTAGTCCATCCTCATCAATATGGATCATTATCCTAAACTATATGTATTACTGATTTACTTAATTAGTCCCTGTTAATTTAATCACTCTTTTTTGATCAATAAATTAATTCCAAATTAATTATTGACCAATACCAATTAAATAATATGATTTCTCAATTAATATATTATTCTTATAATATATTAATAAATCACAAATAACCTATTTCTCAAATATACATCCTATCAAATTGCTCCAGTGAAGCCAACCCAAAAGGACCATGCTACTATCAGGTAAAGTAAATACCAATTATAGTTATGGGCTTAGACACCTAATCCAACAATATTGTAGAACTTGACCTTTCAAGAGCTTAGCACCTCAAATGCGATGCCTCAAATGAGTCACAAACACCAAAAGCAAATTGAGGAATATGAGAGAGAGGCTAGGAAGCACCCAAAAACGACTAAGGTTCTTCTTGGAACTCTTAGCACCTTTTTGGTGATGCTAGGGGTTACATTTATAGTGTGGAATTCCTATGGTTTCACTTATAAACCCTAATTCAATTCCTTGGGCCTTTAATGCAATAATCCATATGATAAGCCCTTTAGACTAACTCTTCGTGGATTTCCACACAAAATTAGTCCATCCTAATCAACATGGATCATTAGCCCAAACTATATGTATTAGTGATTACTTAATCAGTCCCCATTAATTTAATTAGTCTCTTTCGATCACTAAATTAATTCCAAATTAATTCTTGACCAATACCAATTTAAATAATATGATTTCTCAATTAAGATATTATTCTTATAATATATTAATAAATCATAAATAACCTCTTTCTCAAATATCCATCCTATCAAATTGCTCCGGTGAAGGCAGCCTAAAAGGACCATGCTACTATCGGGTCAAGTACATACCAATTATAGTTATGGGCTTAGACACCTAATCCAACACCTTAAACCTATGAATTCGTAACCCTGATCTCCTTTGAAGCTTTTGAGCTCATTTGGGCCTTTGTGATTGGTTTTTAGCTCCTTGTTGAAGAAGAAGACTTCATTGGTGTATTGTTTAGAGCAAGAAAGTTTATTTCCATCATCATGTGTTGTTGTTGGACCTTTAAGTTTGAGAATAGGTCCTTGTTTGACATATAGGTGACTTGTAGAGTTAGCAGTTGGATTTGTGATCTGTTCAACTATATTTTTCAGCGGATTAAGGTGAGTCTCCTCATAGTACTTGCGTGTCGAACGCAACAATGTTGACCCATTGGATTATGTTATAGTATGCTAGTTGTCTTTGTGACTCCTGCATGTGTTGTCTATGTATGTATGTATACCGGGCGAGGTCGGATTCCAGGCGGGGCATGATGAATGTATTGGGGGGGCTGATGAATGTATCAAGCGGCGCCCAATGCCGGATGCCAGGCGGGGCCTGATGAATGTATCAGGTAGGACCCGATGACGGGAGGGGCCCAATGTATGTATGTATACATGATATGTATTGTATGAGGTATTTTGGGGAACTCACTAAGCTTTTTGCTTACGGTTTATGTTTATGAATTCAGATACTTCCGGTTCGAAAGGGAAGGGTCCGACGTGAGTGCACAACATCCCCAGAGTTTAATTCCGCATTGATATATTTTAGCCTGATGCTTAAATGCTATTTTTATCTTGAATGGTTTTGAGAACAATTTGTCATCTAAATTACTGTTTTAAAAATTAAAATGTTACCTTAGATTTTCAGGACATTACACGCAACCTATAGGTGTTTGTGAACCATGTTTTCATCAGATGTACTCTAAAAATCCATTGACATGTAATGTATGTGGACTCCCTAAAATAATACTATCAATAAAGAAGATGCTCCCATACACTTAGTGCCTAATAGATAAACACTGGAAGCTATAGACTAAGTTCCTAGTAGATAAACACTGGCAGCTATGGACTTAGTGACTATTAGATAAACATTGGTAGTTATGAACTTAGTGCCAAATAGATAAACATTGGTGGCTATAGACTTAGTGCATATTAGATAAATCTGTTGGATTAATGTCTAAGTCCATAACTATTTTGGTATGTACTTGTCCCGATGGTGCATGGTCCTTTTGGGTTGGCTTCACCAAAGCAACTTGATAGGATGAATTATGGAGAGATAGGATTAATTATGATTTATTAATATATTATGAGAATAATATATTAAAGGAGAAATTATATTGTTTAATTAATATTAGTCAAGGATTAATGATATTTAATTTTGTGGCTAAAAGAGATTAATTAAACTTAAGGGACTAGAACTATCAATTATGTGATAGTTGAATATTGGGCTAATGGACTCCATATTAGAGGAGTGGATGAATTCTATGGGGAAACCTATTAGAAATCGTCCAAGGCCTCTAAAGAGGGAGTCCATGGACTGCTTAGGGCATAAGCAGCGAAATTAGGGTTTCCTTGTTAGATAACCCAAATAGTCTCACTATTTAAGGACCCCTAGGGCACCAAAAACGTGGCTAACTGATTCCTTAGGGATTCTAGACGTTTTTGAGTTCCTCTCCTCTTCTCCTTCTTTATCCTTTTGCTCTTGGTGTTTGTGAGCCATTAGAGGAGTGACACTTGTGACTCTAAGCTTTCAGAAGCCAATTACAAGGAGGATTTGAGATTGTTATTGCTACATAACAATCAAGGTAAGATCTAAACCTTATTCTTATGTTAATATTGATTAGCACATGCTAGATCTAGGGTTTAAAGTCTTGGATGAATGCATGTACAATAGAGAAACCTAGATCCAAGAATTAGGGTTTGTATGAGCGCATAGGATGTTCTTATGGCCAAAACCCATAAAAACCCTAGCGGTGATGGACTCTGTGCCTATTCCTTAGGATAAATCCTTAGGGATAAAAATAAAATAAAACCTACTTAAAAGTACCATGGAGGAATCCCTGAACCAGTACTGTTAGCATAGATGATCCTTAAGGTAGATCCTTAAGAATAAAAAAGATAATGGGGATGGGAAATTTGGTTAATTGTTTAATGTTTAAACATATTAATTATATTATTATGGGTTGAAAACCCTATGTACTCACTAGGTTTCCCAACCTGACCCACTCATTTTATTGTATCACAGGTAGCGATATAAAAGATACATTATGCTGAAAGATTCGAGGAGTATTACACCACTAGTTTAATTACTATAAGGCTTGTAATATTTTGTTATGCTTATGTTTCTGTATTGACAATGACATCCCAATGTTTTAATATAAAAAAAATACATTTCTTCGTAAATGCTTTGATAATATCATTATAATGTTTTTTGGGAACAAAGTCCACAATATTATTCTTCAAAAAGGTTACTCTGATTTTAAATAAGCATAAACAAATCAGTTTTTCTGGTCGTGACATTGGGGATGTCACAGTTGATATCAAAGTCGTATTTAAAGCGAACTAGGAGTAAGGATTTATTTCTAGACTTAAACTAAGAATGCTAAGTGATGATTGTGAGGAGTGTGTCTAAGCACTAGCTTACTTTAGGATTAGATGCGTAATTTGCTTATTGTGCTAAATGACTTTTGCATGCTATATCTATAAGGTGCCTTGAGGTGCCTTAGGTAACCTATCTAAATTGATATTAGTATATTTAAGGTTTGTTGCCGACCTAGAGTTAGGAAATTTTATGTGTTCAGGTTTCTAAACGCTTAATTATGATATTAGAACTGTCATATAACTTCTTAGAGTGATAAGGAGGATTACGTGTCTAAACCTTCTCTATCTACCTTCTCATATCGGCACACTGAATGCTTGTCTTGGTATACAGAAGTCATGGTGAAGACTCACATCGGACTAAGAAATATTAATGGAAGTCGACAACCTGAGCCTAAGCATATGACGGTTCAAGCATAAGTCGTTTCACCTGTACCCGAACCTATCACAAAGGCAGAATTTCAGACAATAATGTGAACCATGTTAGACTGAGCAAATGGAGGAAATAAGGAGTCTTACAATAGTGAATGATACATATCGGAAGATATCGATGATAAAACTTTTGGTGTAATTCTAGAAGTCGTCCTATCGTCCTGTGTTTCCACCACCAACTGAGTTGAAGCATAATTGTTGTTGAAGATACACATGAAAGAAGTCCTAGTAAAGTCTAGGGAAAATTTTATGATTATTTGGACACATTAGTATGTGTTAAATCATTTTGTGATTTTAGGAAATAAGATCGTGGGAACTGCGAGGCAATTCTTGGGACGAGTATGAGTAGGTATGTAAGGTAGTAGAGGCCTATACTACCGGAAGCACATGACTCACACTTGGATCAGGGAAAGTCACAAGGTTACTAAGGCATTAGTAGTTGAGTTTGGTTCCGTCGTTACCATCTTTTTTGTAATGACTATAAATATGACTACTATTCCAACCCTAGTAGTCATATCAAATCAAATCCAACTTGAGAATAAGTCTGTGAAATAAGTTAATAGTTTCAGAGAACCATGTTCGATGTAGTATCCAACTTAAGTTAGGAGGTTAAATGAAAGGATAATCAAAGCAATCGATAGAAGTGTCAGGACCGTCGGTAAAGCTAAGCAGACTGTAGCTAGAATTGATATTTGCAATAATGTGATTATATCACATACAACGTGAAGGAAGGTGTCATCCATATTGGAGATTGACTCAAAAGACCTGAGTCTAGCCATTTCCTCGTACGACGAAAGGTCATTAGATGCATGACCCATCGGTATGTTACGATGGTCGAAGTAAGGACCTTAATTTAGGTTAAGTCTATTCTAGAAAGAGCAGGAGTCTCTGATGGAGATCAAATTTGGAAGGAAGAGTAGGGGAAACACTATCAGTGATCAAGAAGTCTAAGAATTAGAAACTCAATAGAAAGGATATGAGAGTTATGATTACCGCCTTGGATGGAAAGGTAACATGTGGAGTAATTATACAAGCCTTGTTTTGTTGATGGCTCGGGGACATAATCATCCTAAGGGGGAGATAACTGTAACGCCCGTAGATTAGGGCGAGTCAATTAAGATATAATAAATGTTAAAAATGATTTTTTATAGAAGATTATTTAGGATAAATAATCTTAACCAAGGTTATATTACATATCACAAGGATTCTGTACATATAAAGAATGCTGAAATCCGACTTTGTATGAAGAAGTTATGCTTCTTCGAAGTTTCGTGATTAAACCAGCACGATTCTAGGTATCGTGGGAGGTCCCGAAATCTCCTTCGGAGATCTGGAGTTTTTTGGGCTTAGAGGGGTATTATTGAGGATTTATTTAGGATTTTTCCAAGGTTGATGTATCTCTCATTCGTTTGACGAGGGAAACTATGATGCTTCAGTTATGTAAGTGCTCAATACATTGGATTATATTTTATGATGTCAGCATTCTATGGATAGGGTAGAAGGATTACATTAAAAAAAAAAGTCTTTCACAAATGAAAATATAATTAGCACACTTTTTTCATTACTTTCCATTACATTCCTTGGTGATTAAGTGTGTGGACAAATTACCACAAATTCATTTCTTCCAAAACCGTATTCATTTTTGAAATTACAATAGTAACTTGTCAATTATTGATGGTTTTCTTTTTTATGTCTATGGATTCCAATGGAATTCTAATATCCAATGGAATTATAATTGTATATTCCATTTCATGGTGTCTTTGGTTGTTGTTTGTTTCATAATCATTCAAATTCAATGTTTGATGATTTCACCATTTTTCGTTATTTATAAAAAATACCCTCATTAAATATATTGAAATAGATAAAAAAAAAGTTTATATATATATATATATATATATATATATATATATATATATATATATATATATATACACACACACAACAAAAAAAGTCTTCAAATAAATAAAAATATAAATACTTCTATTAAATACCATTATATTCCATGCCAATTAAGTGTGTCAGAAATTATAACAAATTCCATCACTTCCAAAAATACTTTTATTTCTTGTATTACAACAGAAAGTTGTCAACTATTGATGGTTTCCTTTTTTTATTTATTGGATTTAGATCATTCTAGAATTTCATGTCTCAAACGGATCCAGAAACCCTGCCATCCATGGGTGGTGGAAAAGTCCAAAGAATATCTCTTAACATAGTCAAATCTGCCTCAAATTTAATCAAAAATTTGTAACCTGAAGAATTTCAAACAATGCTCAACATAGATACTTTCTTCCAGTGGAAAAAGAGTCGATCAAACCCCTTTAATCGTTAACATGGTATGCCAAATGTCACACCCGATATACTCAAAACAACAACTAATATGATGAACAAGATGCCACAAAAATAGCTGCAAAAAATGTATAAAATGGAATTAAATGGATCCTGAATGAATATATAGTTAAAAGGTCAAGAAAGACATGAATTTTCAATCTTTAATGAGGATATTGGTGAGAGTAACACTTCTAGAAGGGTTTCAAATTACAGAAGTGCCCCCAACCTACCTTCCCAATTTCAAGTTTTGATATGCAGGAACAATTAAACAACCAAATAAAGAATCCAACTATGTGTGAGGTATGTTACAACACACTTTCTTGCGAAGTCATTTTTAACGGGTTAAATACAAGAAATAACAACATACTTGTATTGATTTGTTTATTTTAGCATGTTACTTTTTATAGCATTGTACTTTGAAAAATCTATACACTTATAGAATTGTCATTCAGATACGCAAAATGTTCTCAATGCAATAATTGAGTAGTTTTCCAAAGTACAATACTGTAAAAAAATGAAAATAGTATGCTATAGTTGGGTAGATTATTTACAGTACTATGTATTAGTAATACAAAATTTGGAATAACATTGCGATAATAGAATATACTATGATCCAAATTCTTTTTTCCTGAAATTAGCATCCCACTTTCATGTTTTGTTTAATACAACATCCTACTTTTACAATTTCCTATAATAGTATTGTACTTTATATTTTCAAAGTATGTCTTAATTGAAAAAGAAGCAACCTACTCTGCTTTGTTTGTTTATCATAACATTTTATTACTAATGTTATATGTTATATAAATCGAAGCTACTTGCATTTTTTTTATCAAGAAGTTGTGCTAATGCTTGATAAAGATTCTCACTATGTTGTTCTGCTTTTGCCATATATCGTGGTAAGTTTCATGTTGACTGTGTGCATATTGTGGAGAAGCGTGATACAATTATAGTTGTGTCTATATATAATTGATTGATATTCATGGAAGGTTTATGTTATACAAACATTTGGTAAATTAGGTAATCAAATTTCAGTTGTAGTTTATAAAAAATCGACTTTTGTGAGTAGGATGTCTTTGAACTTAGGTTTTGTTTTGTTGAGAACCACATTTATTTGGTGGCAAAATTTACAACTATTCTTTAAGTATTACTCTTTTTTATCACAGTTTTGGTCCCCATGGTTTAAATAAATTACACAGTACATCCTTGGTCCATTTAAGAATATCATTTTACCCTAAAAATTCTTTTATCTTTTTGTTTTTCTTTTATCTTTTGACTAAACTGCACAAATGGTTCCTATGGTATGTCGAAAAATGTCACTTTGGTCCAAAAAGGTTTGGACTAGCACCAGTGGTCCAAAACTTTTATTTTTTTGCGTCTTTGGTCCAATCTATTCTGATTATTTTCAAAATGACAAATTTTCCCTTTTTAATATGATTTTCTCTTTTTTCTTATTTCTTTTTCTAATTTTCTGATTTAAAAAAAAACAAGAAAAAAAATAAAAATAAATCTCTCTCTCTAAAACAAGAAAATAAAAATAAAAATCTCTCTCTCTCTCTCTCCACATCATTGAGTTAGTGTAGAGGATTGCTTTTGGTATGATAAGAAATTGCATAAATTATAAAGTGAAAGAGAACAGATTCTTGTTTGTTGTTCTTGGACTAATACCCACGTTCACCTTAAATCCACACACTTCCACCATTGTTAGAACAAACATCACCAACCTCCACCTTCCACCTTGGACCGTGACTAGCAGCCACCAAGGACCACCCTTAGCCACCATCGAACTGCTGCTAAGGAGTTCCGACAACCAGCCACCAATAGTGAGGCAACCGAAAAACCATCAGGGACCACCGGAACATCACCGTTGCCACCACCCATCTACCCTCCTGCCATCGCCGATCAACCCACCACCCACAACCCTTTCCTTCTCCTTCCTTCTCGTTAAACCCGTCGGAACAAGAAAAGCAGCAGGGCTGCCATCGCCGCCCTCCGTCGTCGTTGTTGTGGAATCTCGTCGGACACCATCAACCTCTTGACACCACCACCATTCTCTACCATTAGTAAGCCACTACCTCTCTCTTTCTCTCTCTCTCTCTCTCTCTCTCTCTCTCTCTGTCTTTATATTCTTTCATTGAGCCCCATTGTCGATTACAATATATATGTAGCACGATTTTTAGATCTATTCATATCATTTTTTCAGATCTATTCAGCGTCACCCCCATTCTCGGTTCATCCTCGTTGCTACCCTTGCTGCCTCCTGTTTTGCTTTCCTTCCGGCAAGAACGAAGAGAAGGGAAGGGTGTTGGGTTGGGTTTGATCGGTAAAGGAAGTGGGGGAGTAGAGGGTGGTGGGTAGCTGCGGTGGTGATGTGGTGGAGCAAGGTGGTCCTCGATGGTGTTGGGGTATTTCTTAGTGGTCAAAGAATGAAGCAGCAACAAGGGGAAGAAAAGAAAGTGAGAGAGAGAAAAGGAAGTGGTCGTTTATGGGGAATAAGAGAGAGAGAGAGAGAGAGAGAGAGAGAGAGATTTGTCTTTTCTTTTAAATTCTTTTTATTTTTTAGCCAGTCAAATATTTAAATAAAGAAATAAAATTGAAAAATTAAAAGATAAGGGTAAAATTGTCATTATAAAAGAGTTCAAAGCAAATTGGATCAAACTTGCAACAAAATGAAAAGTTTGGACCTCTGATGCTAGTCCAAACTTTTTTGGACCGAAGTGGCAATTTTTGACTAACCACAGGGTCTATTTGTGCAGTTTTGTCTTTATCTTTTACTCTAAGAAAAACAAAAATATAATAATAATGTACTTTCATTTTGCTACCAATAATGACATTGTAATGTAGTTTGCTATTATCAATAATATATGTAACTACAATAGTAATATATGCAAAGAAAATACAAGTATGTTGTTATTCTTAGTTAAATATTGCTATTATCGATTGAAAACCTAATTATGTTGTTATTATAAAGTTTTCATATTTTGCCCACAAGATTTTCTTTTGTTCGCAGGTTTGGTCCCTGTGTATGTAATAAATTAAAACAATCCCTATAATTTACAGTAAAAGACCCTACATGAAACGGTTACACCCTGCTTCCGAGTTCATTAAAGGAAAGAAAAGGAAAGAAAAGAAAAGAAAGGAAGAACAAGGAGAGAAAAGAAAAGAAAGGGAACCGGAAATAATAAAGTATTCAGTGCTCCCGAGTTCGAAAGAAAGGGAAAGAAAGTATTCATATTATGTGCTCCCGAGTTCATTAAAGGAAAGAAAAGAAAGTAAAAAAAGACAATTATACCCTTTTATGTTATTGAGTAAATATTACGTCTTCACATCCCCACATACATTCTACCGTGTACCCCCCCCCCCACCTCCCCCCCTCCCCCCCCCCCCCCCCAAAAAAAAAAAAAACGCTCTCCCTTCCTCCTCTCTACTTAAAACATTAACAAAACAATTTTATTTTAATATAAAGTAAATTGTAAAAAGGAAAATTGCATGTTATTCAATTGTTTTCAAGATGCAAAACGAAAACCACAAACAACTAAAAAAAAACAAAATCATAAACGCATAAGATCAATCCAGTAACAATCACCCAAGGTTATTCAATCACGTGCGCCCATCATATATTTGAAGACACCCATTCGTATCTGAAGGGGACAACTGAACAATGTTCTAGCTTTTGCTTGATTTGCTGCCAAAAAATTTAGAGCCCTCGGTAATTCATAGGGTTCCAAACCCGCCAACTCCAATTCTCTATAAATTTCTTCCCCTATATATTCCCGAGGATAAGCTCTATCAAATATTATATTACCCTCCCTAATAGCACCAGCCACATTATCAACCGATTTCATTATCTTTGAGTTAAAATCTTCTTCTTCTTCTTTGTCTTCAAATTTCCTCTTTTTACTGTGATGACATCAAAAGGAAAAACAAGCCTATTTCCAATTTGATTTTATTTCCAATTTTACCCTTTTTACTTGAAATATGAAAACGGTTGTTGTTTATAAGAAGAAATTACGTACAGAAGAAATTAGGTACAGAAGAATAACCAAAAACAAAAGACATGGAAGACGATCAAGAACAGAATATCTCCAAAAAAAACTAGTTTGAAGCTGTTTTTTTATCTCCATATAAAAGAATAACAAAAAAAAAGAACGAACATAAGAATAAGAAGAAATTGTCATACCAGTTGTAGTTGTTACAGAGAAGGCAGAAGGCAAGGCGATCATGAAGGTAGAACATAAGACGGGGAACATATCCTTTTATCATCAGTCTAAGGGTATTTTCGTCATAAGGTAACTTTTTATCTTCCATGCGTTTCTTTCTCTCCAATTCCTCCCAATTTGGGAGGAAAGTTTGGAACGATACAATTCCTCTGAAATCCGTTCTCTTCTTCTCTTCTCTTCTAAAAAAACTAGGGAGCAACCAAACTTCTCTGTTTTCCTTCCAAATCCTCTCAATTCCGTTGTCTTCTTTCGTTAAGTGATACTCAAGAGCGGGGCGTTAATCTTTTCATTTTCTGGCTATTTTTATTTTAATCATTTTAATACTAGAATTTACGTTCAGGTGCATATATTTTAATTGTTGCAGGTTCCAATATCGTTCGCTGAATCTAACATGCATACTTTACCAACTTTATATAAACAGTTTGTTCTATCTTTTGCACAAGGGATTTTATATGGTTATGAATGCAAGTATTTTGTAATAAGATCTGTGACATTTTATCCTTTTGCCGATATTATATGCTCTACCCTCCAACTTAATATTACTAACTAGTTGTGAAACCCGTATATTATACGGTTGATTAAAACAAAATGTTAAATAGAAACGATGAGAAGTTTATTTGAATTTGAAATAAATAAAAATTATGAGAAAAAAAACATGCAAAAAATAAATAAATAAAAATTATTGTTTAGTTATCAGACCCGTAAACTAAACAGGTTAATTATAACAAAATGTTAAACACAAATGTTTAAACTGTAAATTTATTTAAAATTGAAATTGAAATTTAAAATTTAAAATTTGAAATTAATATCATTATGGTAGGTTTAATTTATGGAAACTAATTATTAATATATTAGAAATGGAAAATGAAATAAATGACAAGTGGAAAATAAATATATCTCTAAATTATAACAAAATGACATGTGGCAAATTGAATGAGAGAAGGTCATGTGGCAAAATCATTCTTATTTATTAGGGTAGATTTCTTTTTCCAACTTTTGAAACCATGGTTATTAATGTGACTTACTCCGTGAATTACTAATTTCATCAAGAGCTCCTAAAAACGAAGTTGTAACATCACACATAACAGTTGAATTGCAATAAAACAATAAATGTGATGGATATAAACAATAATAACCGGCAATCTAATAGTATTTCTTAAGACGGGTTGGGCCGAGTGTAACATTAAACTAATTTTAGTATTAGGTTTTACCCTGTATCAATATCGCACCGACAAACTGCCAAGTAGGGTTTGAAAAAACTACATCCATAAAACAAACCTCAAAACCACACTACATGACTAATATTAATAAGTAAAACAATGGCCATTAGTCCATTAAGTTAAATCAACGACGTGTCCATATTTAATAAATTCACGGTTCAATAAAATTCACAACCTAAACGAAATGAAACAGTAGCATATCGGTTTTGTGACTTTAAAAATCGATCTTATATAAAAGTTGCATCATACCTCCTGTGATTTATAACTTGAATCAAACTCGATAAAACCGAAAACTAAACCACCCACTAAAACCGAACCATACGGTTTTACCTGATCTATGTGTTTTCTGTTTTGTGTAAAAAAACACACCACGTTGACCCTTAAATTTTGTAGCCTAGCATTGTCGGCAATAGTTTCATTATTTTGGTTATAATGATTTTGTTCCATGTTAGAATTTAAAACCCAGATGAAATGGGTATGTAAATATATTTTTCAGGAAATGAAAATGAATTTTACTAAATTTTGTAAACAATAATGTACAAATTGTACATTATATAATGTGTGGCCCAATAGCGTTTTACATGTATAACTGTATAAGGTATAAAAACCAGCTCTCTAATGGCCCATTGTAACATTAAAGAGGTATACCGGATTACGGATCTTATAATCAAATAAACAAAAATAAATAAATTTAATTTCTAAAAATCATAAACTACGTTCGATATATTTTTAAAACAAAAAAAAAAAAAAAAAAAAAAAGTTTATATTACAAATTTAAACTGAGAATTTATAACAAAATGTTTCAAAACATATCAATATTGATTTCCCAACCAAAACTCATTTTACAAGGAATAACCAAATATGATAAAGAGCAAGTGAAAACCAACCTTTGCCTTTATCAAGGGTGGTCGGAGTGGCAGTGGGTTTAGTGGGATGCAAAATATACTATTTTTATATGTTGTGCTTTAGGAAAGACAATAAAAATAAGATAAATATGGAGATCTCCTTCCTACACCCTAACATAGTTTACTTTCAAACTATGATAAATAAAGAAATTAATTCGACAATAATAAACAAATACTATAAATCCATAACAACGATTAAAAAAATTATGATAAAAAAGATTGATAATGCATGTAACATCTCAAAAATCATGGTAAAGTAAAATAATTGTTGCAATCAAAACCCAAGTCATAAAACCAAGTATCATATACAATTATTCCAAAATCAGAGTATTATAAAATCTCAAAGCATATCACTGAAGGATGTGTACGATCAAGCATTCTCATTATCCTTGTCCTCAAAAGTACCTTAAGCGTAATAATCAAATTGTAAGTCAAAGCTTACTAAGTTCCCCCAAAGTACCACACACAACCAAACAGATAACAATATGCATATATGAGCCTTCAACCTGAATGGACCGCCTCCCAGGAACTACAACCTATCTGGACCGCTCTCTGGGTCTTCGGTCTGACTGGACCGCCTCGTAGGCCTTCAGTCTATCTGGATCGCCCCGGTATCTTGGCCTTTAGCATAAAGCAGGACCACCTCAACCCAACAAACCATAACATGTCGGCATATATAATAACAATCAATAACCAATAAACACAGGTAATCCTACGGATCTACCAGTCTAAGGCATATCCAATGAACACAGGTAATCATGTAAATCTACCAGTCTAACACATATCCAATGTACACAAGCAATCATACAAATCTACCAGTCTATCATATAACCAACATAACATCATCCAATATACCAAGATACATAATCCAGTGGGCCATCATTAGTGCATTTGAGCCACAAGTACAATGAAGAAAAACTCACCTCAATGACAGAAAGATAGCATAACTGAAAGCTACTCCAACTATCGGCTTTAATGGTCACCTGTACAACTCCCAGGGACCAAGCCTCAATCTATTACTAAAAATATCCCAAATGACCTAAATTCAAACTTGGTCAAAGTCAACGGTTAATAGTCAAAATCAAAAGTCACTCCAGCTGATCGCCACGTCGTGGCTATCCTTGGCAACATCGTGGCCACTAAATGATAAAACAAACGAGTCTTAGCCTAGTCGCCACAATATGGAAACCTAGGCCACAACATGGGCACTAGGTTCCTAACAGCTTAATGGGTTAAGTTGTCTTCTTCGATTCTAAGGGCTCCAAAGATCCTATATGGTCCATACCATGGCCTAGATGGATAAAGTTTCCAACTTTATCCCTTTAGACTCTCCAAGAGGTAAGGGTTTCACTCCTAGGTCCAAAAAGGGGAAAACACGACTTAGCTTAATCCATTAAGCACTTAATCTTGAAGACTTCTAGTTCAAAATTTCTAAAAATGTTTCTAGCATCATAAAACAACATAAAAACCCTTACTTTCCAGACATGCATATCCAATGCATGGCTTGGGATCTTATTAGGTCAAAATGAGGTTTTTTGACCAAAAATCCATGCATGATACCAAAAGTCACTACAACTCCAGATCCAAAGCACCAAACACTTTAAATGGCCTAAAGATTCATAAAGTTGCAAACTTTATGAGATCTCACCACTCCAACAATCAAGAACATGAAGATTTAAGGACAAAAATCAAGATCTAGCAACCTATCATGATAAAAATCGGGTTTTGGACACTTGAAAAGGTCCACAAGAATGCTACCACAAAGGAGGAGGTCTTACTTGTTGGATCTTATCTCACTTCTTTTTCTTTCTTCCTTCAATGGCATCAAAGATCACCAAAACAATGGTTAAACAAATGAGGAGGGAATTTGGGTTTTCTCATATCTCAAAGAGGTTGATGGAGGCTAAGGGTGAGCGAACCCTAACCTCCTTATTCCTTTAAATAGGGAGAAAACCCATAAATAGCGTTTTGGTCATTTTCCAGCTGCCACGCCGTGGCCACATACTATCACGCCGTGACGGCTTAAAATGAACCCGGGATGCTTCTTGATTTTCTATGTGGTGCTGTCTCCCCCACACCGTGGAAAACCTTAAAATGCCAAAAATTGGAATTTGAATTACCTCGGGATCCAGGTGTTACAATTCTCCCCTACTTGAATCAAACTTCGTCCTCGAAGTCTGATGCTACGAATAATTTGGGGTGGTGCTCCCACATCTCAGCATCGGGTTCCCAAGTCCATTCGGAAACCTTTCGAAGCTACCACTAAACCTTGACCAAAACCACCTTATTGCGCAAGGCCTTCATCTTCTTATCCAAAATTTCCACCGGTCTCTCAACATAGTTCAGACGCTCATCAACATGTATGTCCTCCAAATTAACCAATGTTGTATCATCAGCTATACACTTCCATAGATGAGAAAAATGAAAAGTGTTGTGAATCTGACTAAGCTCCTCTGGCAGATCCAATCGATAGGTTACCCTACCTACCATGGAAACTACTCGAAACGGCCTAATAAAACGGGGTCCCAACTTGCCCCTCTTCCTGAAGCATATTACACTCTTCCAGGGTGATACATTTATTAAAACCAAATCGACAACCTGTAATTCCAATTCGGATCGAAGTCTGTCAGCATAACTTTTCTGCCGACTCTAAGTTGTCTACAACCTCTGCCTGATCTGCTGGATAAGCTCTGTCATTTAAAGGACTGACCTCCCCCCAACAAACTGGGGTACGACACTTCCTCCCACAAATAAGCTCAAATGGCGGCGCACTAATACTGAAGTGATAAATTTTGTTATAAGAGAACTCAAAAAGAAGAAGGTAGGAGTCCTAACTCCCATCAAAATCTATAACACGGGCTCTCAACACATCCTTGAGCATTTGGATTGTCCACTCGCTCTGGCCGTCAATCTGCAGATGATAAGTAGTGCTAAAGTGCAACCTCATGCCTAGTTCCCCGTGGAACCTCTGCCAAAATCAAGAAGTGAACCGAACATCTCGATCAGATACAATGGAAACTAGAACACCATGTCGAGTGACAACCTCACGCACATACACGTCGGCTAATTTCTTAGATGATGAGCTCTCTCGAATAGCTAGAAAGTGGGCACTCTTTGTCAAACGATCCACAATGAGCCATATCACATCAAACCCCTTAGCCGTACCGGGTAACTTGATGATAAAATCCACGGTGATCAATTCCCAGTTCCACATGGAAACCTCCAAAGGCTGCAATTTGTCATGCGGCCTCTAGTTCTAGGCCTTGACCATCTGATAAGTCAAGCACCTCTCAACATACAAGGCTACCTCCTTCTTCATGCAAGGATACCAGTAGCTAAGTCTCAAATTCCTATACATTTTTATGGCTCCAGGTTGTATCGAAAGTCTGCACTTATATGCATCTTCCATTACTGGCTGTCCGACTCCACCAAAGTCTGGAACCCAAACCCGACCGCACCGAGTCAATAATCTGCGACTATCGGTAGAAAACCTATCAATCTCACTCTTGATCCTCTCATGCTTCCATTTTTCCTTCTTGAATCCTCTGACCTAGGCCTCCTCAATCAAATCCAAAAGCGGCGAAATGAGAGAAATCCTCATACATAAGCCCCCGATATAAGTACTAGCCGACTTGCGGCTCAAAGCATCAGCGACCACATTCGCTTTCCCTGGGTGATAAAGAATCTTGCAGTCATAATCATTGACCATGCCAAGCCATCTACGATGTCTCATATTCAGATTTGGATGATTCATCAAATATCTCACACTCTTGTCATCCATGTAGATGGTACAACGGACACCATATAGATAGTGCCGCCAAATATTGAGGACAAACACCACTGCCCACAACTCTAGATCATGCGTCGGATATCGAACCTCATACGACTTCATCTGCCTAGAAGCTTACGCAATAACTTGCCCTCGATGCGTTAGTAATGCTCCCAAACCGGCGATAGAATCATCACAATAAATAACAAAATCCTCCATACCCTCGAGGAGGGTCAACACTGGGGCCTCACATAATTTTTATCTTAGCGTCTCGAACACAACTTGCTGCTCAGGCCCCCAATAAAAATCCACGTCCTTCCTCGTCAATCGAGTGAGACATACAACAACCGTAGTGAAATCCTAAATAAACCTCCGATAATACCCTGCTAAACCTAGAAAATTCCTGATCTCCGAAGGAGACTTCTGGGCCTCCCATTGCATAACTGCCTCAATCTTGGTAGGGTCGACCAAAATCCCATTCTAGTTAACAAGGTGTCCTAAGAGAGAGACCTCCCATAACCAAAATTTATACTTCGAGAACTTTGCATAAGACCTCTCTGTCCTCAAAAATCCCAACAACTCTCGAAGGTTTTCCTCATGCTGCTCCCTGGTCTTGGAGCAGACCAAAATATCATCGATAAAAACAATGATTGAACGATCGAGCATCAGCCTGCATACCTGATTCATCAAATCTATAAATATCGTCGGCACATCGGTGAGCCCAAACGGCAGCACCATAGTATCCACTTACCTTGTGGGAGGTACGCCGAGTAATTCTTCCAGACATACATTTGGAAACTCTCTAACTACAGGCACATCTGAAACCAAAAGTGTAACACTCTGTTTCGGAATCCCTCCGTTGCTAGGAGTTGTGGCCCAGTCATCAGTTGCCATTGTATAAGTGATCAATATATCTGCATGTGTTTTTGGAGCCAAGGGTATGATTATAATTGGGTATCTTGGTATTTTATCGATTTTGGTTTTAATTCGGGAAGGTTTTGAGGCTTGGTTGAGCTATTAGGAGTGTAGGGCTTCTCACCACCTTTTTGTGTGTAACACCTGATTCCTGGTATGCATTTAATTCAAGTAATTCTTATATTTTTCTCTGGGACTCGACGAGTTGGAGGCCCAACTCATCGAGTAGACTCGTGATCCGCGGGAAGTTTGAGTGATCTACTCGACGAGTCGGGAGACCGACTCGATGAGTAGACGCTGTTTGAGTGAAACCCTAAATTTGAGGGTTTGCACCCTATTTAAACAACTTATCTCTCCCCATCTCATCCTCCATCGTCCCTTATACTTCCAAAAGACATAAGCCGGAAACCCTAGCCTTATTTGAGTGTTCTAAGTCCATTTTTGTGCATTTTGGTGGATTGTGAAGCTTGAGAAGAGGAAAGGAGCATGGGAGTTCAAGTTGAAGCTAGAAGATCCATAGATTGTGTTCCATTCCCTCATTTAAGGTAAAAAGCTTCTATCTTGATCTTCCATGTGTTTAATCATCTTCAGAGCTTGAATTTTGGTATATTTAGGGCATTCTAATCCATTTTCGGGTTGTGGAGTGTAATATGGAGTTATGGATTCAAATATTGGTCTTTGGAGGGGTCTCATGGCATAAAGGTGCCAACTCTATGGCCATGAGAGCCCCATGCATCTTATAGGTCTCATTTTTGGTCCTTTTAAGCTTAAAGACCCATGCATGGATGTAAAGTTTGTGACTGTACTTGTTATATCGACCCTAAGAGGTCAGATCTACCCTTTGGATGAGATGAGCTTAGCAGAAATCGAGTTTATGGACATGGACCTTAGTGGACTCGGCGAGTTGTTCTTGGGACTCGGCGAGTTGGGTAGTAGTTCCCCAACCTTTGTTGTTTTGGGGCTCTGGTTGAGTCTAGAGAATGACTCAACAAAGTTGGACGAGATTATAGACTTGGAAATTATGGGACTCGACGAGTGTATGAACAAACTCAGGGAGTCCAAGGCAATCTCCCAAACCATGAAGATGGACTCGACGAGTTGTTCATACAACTCGGTGAGTCATAGACTGAACAAATTCTTATGAGGGAGATGAACTTGACGAGTTCAAGGGGAACTCGGCGAGTCGGTTGAAGATGGTCCTTGTGGTATGATTGAAGGAGAACCCATCGAGTTCTTGCTAGACTCGACGAGTAAAGTTGGGAGTTGTATTGAGTTGGAGGAGTATGGACTAGATGAGTTGGTAGACCAACTCGGCGACTCAAGTCAACTGGATGTTGACCAAAGTTGACTTTGACCGGATTTGAGTCGAGTCAGGTTAAGGGTTACAAGTACAAATTGATAACTTAGAAGGGTTGTCGTGTAGGGATTAAGGAGTCGAGGAGAGTCGATTTTCACGCCGAGGACAGTTCAGACACTACGCAACATTGAGGTGAGTTACCTTCCAGTAGAAGCGGGTCTAAGGCACCAAGGTCGACCCATTAGTAGTTGAATACAATTAAGATGATTATCTTTGTGATAATTGTTTGGTTTGCTATTAATTGATATGCTCTATGTGCCAGTATGCTATGTTCTATGTGATAGTGGTAGTAGGAGGGGAATAGTCCCCCGATCAGTTATTAGGACCGAAGGGTAGGTCGGACATCGCAAATATGTATGAAAACATGTTTATGATACGTTATTATGTGATAGTAGTAGGGGTGAAATTGTCCTAGTGACCGGGTGAGATAGACCGGAGGGTAGGCAGGCACCCAAGAATGGCCTGACATGGGTAGTCAGCACCCCAGAATGGCTTGACACGGGTAGTCAGCACCCCAGAATGGCTTGACATGGGTAGATCGGGCACCCCAAAATTTCCTGGCAGCATGTATGATTGTATGGTATGTGGTATGATGGGGGAACTCACTAAGATTGGATGGTATTTGGTTTCAGGTACCTCTTCATCCAAGGGGAAGGAGTCGGCGACGTAGCAGGGCATCACACACACATGATTTTCATAATGAGTTTCTGGGATTGTACTATGATTTATATTGTTGTTCGATGTTTTGATTTTGGAGACATGTTCATGATGGTTTATGGATTGATATGATATTGACAATGTTTTCAGTAAACGAATTTATAAATTACTTAATTACAAACGAAATTTTTGGACTCGAAATTTTGGATGTTACATCGTGGATATAAGGTTCGTTGGAAACGGACCTAGAATGAGGGAGTTATGGTACATTGAAGGTTTTGGCTGAATTGGACCCTAATGGAAATAGTTGGCAGATCAGTCCCATGCATGCAAGGATGCATGCACGTGTTCGGCTGGGTACGCCCAGTGTAAAAGTCTAAGTGGTTGTGGGTGGTTTGTCAGTATGTCAGGCGTACTAAGATGTACACGGGGCGTACTCCCATCAGACCAAAACCCTAATTTTGGGATTCCTACCCTATATAAGAAGCATTATATCCTTCCTTGCATCATTTTATGTCAGCCTCCACCCCTTTTGCGTCCATGAAACCCTAGAGTTCCTTGGGTGAAGTTTAAGGCTTGCTAGAAGATTCTTGGTGGTTTTTAAGAGAAGAAGAAGGTGAAAAACTCAACTTGTGGAGAAGAGCTTGGAGATCCAGTGTTAACATGTTTATTTCGAGACTTTCAATGTATAAAGTCTCTATCTTGGCTGTTCATTTCATAGATCTACTTTGGGTTGGTTTTTGGCCAATTTAGTCCTTTTTTCTTGGTCTTGGTGAGCTAGGGTCGTTATAGGGGCTCAATCTAGTAGATCTGGGTATTTTACGGTTCCCTCTCTCATAAAGGTGCAAGCTTTAGGGAGTTTTTGAGTTCAAGCATGAGTTAAGACCATCCATTAAGCTCTTTTGAGCTCTAGAGTCCCATTAAGCCATGCATGTTAGTAAAGTTGCCAAATTTAATTGAAAAGTCACCTTTAGGAGTGCTTATTGGAGAAGTTTGTAATCTAGGGGAGTAGGTTGGGTGTACCCACCTGGTATACAATGCGTATTGGCCCCAGTGGGTGTATGCTTGGCGTACCACATGAGTACGCATGACGTACTCGGCCTGGCTGACTCATCTCGTTTTGTTGACTTTTTGGGATTTGGACCATGGATCAGGAGTTGATTAGAGTTGACCATTTAGTATTTCAGACCTTTTTGGATATTGGGCCTTCTCGGGGTAGGTCCATGATGGATTTGGGCCTTATTGGGCCTTGTGGGCCATTTCGGGTTTGGGCTACCTTATGGGCTTGTAGTGCATGGACTTTGTCGGGCTAGCTATGGTCATCGGTATTGGTTTAGAAAAGTAAATGGGCTTTAGGGAAAGGCCCATGTAAGGGTTTGGGCCCAATTTGGAAAATTGGGTCATTAATCGGCTTTTATGGATCTTATAGTTTAGGCTAGGTTTGATTTAGGCTTGGGCCGAGGTTTAAGTCTTGATGGGCCAAGGTAAAATGGTCATTTTACCCCAAGTTTGGTTTATGGATCATGGTTTGGAATTCAGCTGCTAATTGGATGTTGTTTTGGTAATTATTAGTTTGGAAATCGTCAGGGCAGCAACTAGGGATTTCGTGCAGTGAATTTCAGCATTCGGGTGAGTTTCCTCACTGTTGTATGGGTTGAGGCACCAATATCGGCCCATTTAGTTTATGGATTGTAGGAAGACCCGAGGGTTAGCCCTTGGCATTATGTATGAAAGACCAGGAGGCGGCTCCTGGCACACTATATGCTAATTAGTTAAGTAGAGTAGATTGTATGCTAGTTGTCTTTGTGATGCTTGCATGGAAGACCCGGAGGTGGCTCCTGGCACTTGTCTTTAAGACCCAGGGTTGTGGCACCTGGCTTGGCAAGGAAAACCACAAGGCGGCTCGTGGCATAATGGCAAGACTATGTGCAGCATACAACATCTTTATTGATTATGATATATAAATGATATGTATGGATCGCGGTTATGTATGACTTGTATGGATCGTTGGATATGTATGGTATGTCGTATTTGGGGAACTCACTAAGCTTCGTTCTTACGTTCTTCAGTTTTTGTTTCAGGTACTCCAGTTTTCAAATGAAAGAGCTCGGGATGATCGCAACACATACACCCATGTTTTCCGCAATACGTTATCTTTGAGATTGGACTCTGATAATTGTTTTATCTGAAATGCTTTTCAATGTTTTGAACAAAGTTACAATGTTATTTTAATTATATTAAAAATGAAATTTTTACCTTGGATTTTTGGGTCATTACAAAAATCCCCTTTTCTACTCGAGTGTCAACCACATACACAACATAACCCATACACCCATGATGTAGATACAGTCGAGCCCAGGTAGCAGAACAAAACTCTGATCCAACCCTGGTATCCTCCACTTGGGGTTCAAAATACTACTCGCTACCCTTCACAGTCTATCATGGAACCAAACCTACTCAACCAGTCCATCCTTACTATCATGCAGACATCCCCCATATGGATAAGGATCAAATCGATTGAGTAAGACACCCTGGAAATCTCCAAGGTACAATCCCAAAAGCTAATCGATAGAGGCCCTCATGCGCCTTCCCGCACTTGCCACAAGTGCGGCCCTTATGACATCAAGATCATGAAACAGCAGGCTTGAACCACTTTGTTGTAGGATGTGGCTGCACCGGAGCCTGCCTCTCCTCCCTCGTATGGGTCTTGATCTTAATCTCCAACCTTCGCACGGAATCCAGAAGCTCGGAGAGGGTACTGTGAAATTGGGTAAACACAACTATCGAATCTCAGTCTTGAGCATGCTCAAGTACCACACCATCTGGGCCTGCTCTGAGGCGGAATACTCAGGATAGAAAAGGACCTCTCAGTAAACGTCTTGGTGATCTCAGTCACCGACTCTATTGTCTGCCCCAATTCCAGATACTCATGAGCCAACCTCTCCCTCTCCACCTGGGGAACATACTTCGTGTGAAACATCTTCAAGAACTATTCCCAAGTAACAACAGTCCTCTGCTTAGGAGTATAGGAAATGGTTACCAGGTTCCACCAGTCCTTCACTTCCAGTCGAGGAAGGTTCAGGGTGCACCTGATCTTCTAGTCCTTCGAATAGGAACAGGTGAAGAAACGACCCTCCACATCAAAAACCCATCTCATGGCCACGATCGGGTCCTTGAAACCGTCGAACTCCAGGGACATTGTGTTTCTGAAGTCCTAGTACTTGAATGAACCTCTCCCTTGAACCCCCATAGTAGCAATAGTTGCGGTAGCTGCAACACCAGCTCCCTCAAACACAGCGGTGTATCGCTTCATTGAACAGATCAATCATCGCGGTCTTAATAGTCTCAAAAACCTTTGGGATAGCACCCCAAATAGTTTCAGCTACCTCAGGGGTGATCAACTCGTGAATGTCATCATCGTTCAAACTTGGTCTCTCCAGGCCGCCAGCTCCTGATCCAAAACCTTTTGTGTACACCATACTGAAAATGAACCAAAATATATCAAAAATGCCACAATTCATATTATTACAATCATTACAGAAAGGTTTCCCTTGGGGTTCTTGACTTCCTTTCCATGCATATGCATCCTATGATTTCAGTAGTATGGCCCCATACTACCTTCCACACCTATCCGTATTTGTCTCAAGGGGCTGTCATGGACCACTCGACCGCAAAGCTTAACAAATAAGATATGCATACATCCTATACTCACTCTCTCAAGAGTGGATAATCACTCCTCAAGCTGGTCTGCTACAACCACACTCACTCATGGAACTTCCGCCAATTTTGCAGCCGCTCGTGCATACTAATCATACATAATGTTGGATTCTATAGACTGTAGCACCTGATTCCTGGTATGTATTCGTGGTTATTAAATCTCTTTATTTTGCATAATTAGCCTTGGACTCGGCAAGTTGAGGGACAGACTCGCCGAGTAGAAGCGGGACTAGACACGGGATTTACTCGGTCTACTCGGCGAGTAGGTCCGATGGACTCGGCGAGTAGACCCTGTTTGGACTTAAACCCTAACCCGGGTATTTGCACCCTATTTAATCGACCTAACCCAGCCTCCACTTCCCTTAGCACTCCCAGAGACCTGTAGAACGAAACCCTAGCCTCCTTTGTGTCCTTGTGGGTGATTGTTAACATTTTGAAGGTGATTTGAGGCTTAAGAGAAGAAGGAGAAGATTGAAGAGTGCAAGAAGGGAAGGAGATCCAGAATCTACTCTGTGAAAGGCCTCTATTCAGGTAGAAAGGACCCTAACTTGATCTTTAGCTCGTTAGTCCCCTTTTGTCCCTAAGAAAAGAGGTTTTAAGCCCTAAAAACCTAAATCTCTATGTGTTTATGGCTAATGTTCTGCAAGAACTTCGAATGTGGACCTTTTGGACTTCATGGTAGCATAAAGTCTATGTGGTTGAGGTAGTGGAAGTCCCCAATGAGCATAGGACCTTTTGTATAGCTTGGAAGTGCATGTTTGAGCTCATAGGGCCATACATGCACGTAAAGTTTACAACTTTACGTGGTAAATGAACCCTAGGACCATGGATCTGTGGTCTGGAAGTGTTGCATGTCCTAGATCTGGCCTACTCAGGAAGTGGGTCGAAGGACTCGGCGAGTCCCAAGGTGGAACTCGGCGAGTTCTATGAAGATGGTCGTCGACTCGGCGAGTTGGATGAACAAACTCGGCGAGTCCTATGAAGATTGCCTGGAACTCGCCGAGTAGTTCTTCGAACTCGGCGAGTAATATGAACATCCACAGAAAACGAGGGGTTTAGGCGTCGAAGGCTCAACCCTTCGTACCTGTGCACGAAATTAACCGTATATCATAGTCCCGAAACCCCAAACCCTCGAATGGGGTGTTTTGGTGTGGATTGGAAGCAAGCAGGGCACCTGCTCGAGGAACTCGGCGAGTTGGTACTTGAGTCGGCCCCAAAGTCCCGGATAGCGAGTCAGGGGTGACTCGGTGAGTGAAAGAGGGACCTGGTGAGAGGGACCGGATCAGTGAGAGATGGATTCGGCGAGTTGCTCTCTGGACTTGGCGAGTCCAGCCAACTGGAAGTTGACTTTGACCTGGTCTTTGACTTGGTGAGGGGTAAAAGGGTCATTTTACCCTAAGAACATCTAGCGTGTTTGACTGATCGTTTTTGTGGGAATTACAGTCGAGGGACGTTAGCAGCGGCAGCAGCAGTAGACAACCAATTCCCACACAGACCAGCAGCCTATTTCGAGGTGAGTTTCCTTTCCAGTAGGAACGGGTCTAAGGCACCAAGGCCGACCCGTGTAGACGAGATGCTAGTACTAGAGTGTGGGCCGAGCCCGTATCTCTGGGTTTAGTCAAGTATGATATATGTGTTAATAAGATAGAGTTGCTTATACTTGTTGTCTGCGTGATACTCGTATGTTATGGGTTAGCGGTTGAGTGTGGGCAGGGCCCGTATCTCTCCGAGGTTGGAGTGTGGGCTAGGCCCGTATCTCCCAGATAGCGAAGTGTGGGCAGGGCCCGTATCTTCACAAGTGTGGGCGAGGCCCGTATCTCTCGGCTAGCGAAGTGTGGGCAGGGCCCGTATCTTCCCGAGTGTGGGCAAGGCCCGTAACTCCTAGCTGAACATTGGTTGTTATATGTTTGTATGGTATGGAGTATTATGGGGGAACTCACTAAGCTTTGTGCTTACAGTTTTCAGTTTTGGTTTCAGGTACCTCCTCAGCTAAGGGAAAGGAGCCGGCGCGGTAGCAGCATGTCACACACACACTCTCCGGTTTCCGCATTTACGAGATTTCCTGGGATTTATACTCTGATATTATGATGATTGTATGATTTGATTCTTAGACATGGCTTATGTTTTGTTATGGTTTGACCAATCAATGTTTTTAACAATTAATGTTTCTCTAAAGTAATGTTTTTAAAATGAAATTTCTGGACGTGAAATTTGGGTCGTTACATAGACATTCGGATACTTGATTCGACCTTAAGTCCACAACCAAACAAGGAACAAAAAATAAGGCTAAATCAAACATTCTTAAGCTATAAAATAGTTATGTACAACTATGATCCATACACTAAGTAAGTACAGTAATGATGTCAATTCCATCTAACATACACGGAATTCTCCTAGGCTATCAGGCATCATACGTCAGACAATTCTATCATGCAATTCCTGATGATCCCTAGCCTACTAATATCATGTAGTTCTATCATAACCATCATAAGCAAATAACATTGTGGGTAACTTGGGGTGTACTTTCCTTCTCTAGTTGAGCGTACACATCTCATCCTTCCTTGGTTACTTTTGAGAACAATTTACAAAACTTTTACAGATCCTTAGTTCGATTCTGGATTCACACGAATGTTCATCTAATTCTCTCAAACAAGGGATCCGATATCAACTTGTAACATCACAAAAATCACGGTAAAATTTTCATTTTTTAATTAAAGTAAAATCATTGTTCCAATCAAAACCCAAGTCATAAAAACAAGTATCAAATATAATTATCCCAAAATCGTAGTATCATAAAATCTCAAAGCATGTCACTGAAGGATGTGTACGATCACGCCTTCGCCTTGTGTGACATCCCCAATTTCATGGCCAAAAAAGACCGATTTATTTATGCTTTGTTTTTAAAATCAGAGTAATCTTTTAAAGAAAACAGTTGCGAAATTTGTTCCCAAAACAAAATATGATAAGAATTTATCAAAGCATTTCTTTAACGAAATGTATTTTCATTACATAACAAAATCTCGGGATGTCATGTTCAATACAGACCAAAAGCATAAACAGAACAACATAGACCTTACATAGTTAATTATAACTACGGGCCTATAATCCATATCTCTTGTTACGTCAGCCAACTTATGCTCTTGTGCCACAACCTGTAATACAAAGAAAACTGAGTGAGTCATGTTTGGGAGCCTGGTGAGCATATAGGGTTTTCAACACACAATATTATATCTTTTATATATATATATATATATATATATATATATATATATATATATATATATATATTCAATTATCAAACGATCATTCCAATTACCCATCCCTATTATCTTCCTTACTCTTAAGGGTCTACCCTAAGAGTCATCTATTCGTTCACTTTGTATTAGGCACTAAGACAATAGTTGCCAGGATTCTTTATTAGGCACTAAGACAATAGCTGCCAAGGTTCTTTCGTAAAACACTAATTCCATAACTGCTATGGTTCATTCATCGGGTACTAAATCCATAGCTACCAGTGTAGGTACTAAGTCCATAGCTACCAACGTTTATCTAACAGTACTAAATCCATAGCTACCATCGCCTATCTAACAATACTAAATCCATATCCACCAACGTTCGTCTATACGGTACTAAATCCATAGCTACCAAGGTTCATCTATACAGTACTAAATCCATAGCTACCAAGGTTCGTCTTTCGTCTCATCCTCAAACTCATCCGTC
This sequence comes from Lactuca sativa, assembly GCF_002870075.4. Classification (NCBI taxonomy): domain Eukaryota; kingdom Viridiplantae; phylum Streptophyta; class Magnoliopsida; order Asterales; family Asteraceae; genus Lactuca; species Lactuca sativa. Next base: position 9,365,006 of record NC_056628.2, read on the forward strand.
ATCACACACCAACTAATTCGTCTACCCATATTCTACCCAACATATTTGTAGATATAACATACATATACAGTTTAACTCATTTAAAACCTATATAAAACATCCATTCCACGCTTATCTCAAATAAACAACAATATATAAACACATAACACGTATTTCGTAGCAAATAGTTAATACTTATGTGTTAGAAGAAAGTAACTATACACTCGCACCAAACATATACTTAATACATTCAAACAATACTTGTATTAAAATCGTGTTTATGAAAGGGACTATACACATGATACCTTATCGGATGAACACGTAGTTCAAAAATACATAATCTGTACTCCCGGATCTTAAATTTGCCTCATTACCTAATCCATATTCTCGGATCTAAAACTAACCTCTTGATCTAATCCATACTCTCGGATCTAAAACTAACCTCTTGATCTGACCCATACACCTAGATCTAACACAAGTTTATCTCTTTATTCTTTTATCTCATGGTCCAACCCATCTTTTATCACCTACCAACAACCTCATCTACCTATGTTCTACCCAACATATTTGTAGATACAAAATACATGTACAATTTAACTCATTAAAACTTATATAATTCATCCATTCCACAATCATCTCAAATAAACAACAATATATTATACACATAGCACGTATTTCATAGCAAATACTTAATATTTATGTGTTAGAAGAAAGTGACTATACACTCACTTGATCATAAGATGATCGGACAGCACTACGGCTCTAAGAGTAGTATTTCTTTGATGAAACCGGGAGATCTTCACAAAAACCGGGCTTCTCGCGGGCAGAGTTTCGGCTCGGAAACTTTACTTCTCGGGATCTTCGGGGCTTCGGTACTTGCTTCGGTTCTTGGGAATGATACCGGGGCTTCGGGATATTTCTTGCACAAAAAATGAGGTAAAACGGGAGAGAGAGAGAGAGAGAGAGAGAGAAGAGGAATTGAGCAAGGAACTCAGATGCTCTCGCATTTCTTTTATAGGGGCTGGACCACACACTACGTTGGGCGTAGTTCTCCAGTTATGCTGGGCGTAACCCGGATAAGTCCGGTGACTCTCCCCTTCGGATAATATCGGATATTTATATTTAAATTATTTAATAAACTTCAAAAATTCATATCTTCCTCATACGAACTCCGTTTTCGACATTCTTTATATCACGCGTAGGTGAGACTACGCTCTACAACTTTCGTTTAGACTTCGTCGGCTAATTTTTACTTTATTTTATTATATTATTTTAGTAGGCCGGGACATGAGAACTCCGTTATAAATTCATAACTTCTTCCTCCGACGTCCGTTTTTGTCTGTCTTTTCACCATTGCACTACTAATAACGAGATCTTCGATTCTCGTTTAGATTGTTTCGACCAAAAATCACTCGATCTCAAATTCAGGTTTCGGGGTGCACACTGCTAATGAACACACGTAATCATACAGATCTACCAGTCTAACACATATCTAATGAACACATGTAAGCGTACAGATCTACCAGTCTATCATATAACCAACATAACATCATACAATATACTAAGATACATAATACAGTGTGTCGTAATTAATGCCTTCGACCCATGATTACAGTAAATAAAAACTCACCTTAATGACATAAAGTTAGAAGAACTGAAAGCTGCTCCAACTACCAGCTCTATAGGTCACTTGTACAACACCGAGGGAACAAGCCTCAATCTACTACTCAAAATATCCCAAATGACCTAAAGTCAAACTTGGTCTAAGTCAACGTCAATGGTCAAAGTCAGTAGTCACTCCAGCTGATCGACACATCGTGGCCATCCGTGGTCACACCATGGCCACTAAATGACAAAACAGACGAGTCTTAGCCGAGTCACCATGTCCTGGAGACCTAGGCGACGCCATGGGCACTGGGTTCCTAACAACTTAATGGGTTAAGTCGCCTTCTTCGATTCTAAGGGTTCCAAAGCTCATATATGGTCCATACCATGGTCTAAGTGGATAAAGTTTCCAACTTTATTCCTTTAGACCATGGTCTAAGTGGATAAAGTTTCCAAAAAGAGAAAATGCAACTTGGTTTAATTCATTAAGCACTTAATCTTGAAGACTTCTGGTTCAATATTTCCAAAAATATTTATAGAATCATAAAACAACATAAAAACCCTTACTTTCCAGACATGCATCTTCAACGCATGTCCTAGGCTCTTATTAGGTCAAAATGAGGGGTTTTAACCAATGGATTAAAAAAACACCAAAACAAGGCTTAAAAATGAAGAGGGGATTAAGGTTTTCTCATATCTCAAAGAGGATAATGGAGGTTGAGAGTGAGGAAATCCTAGCCTCCTCATTCCTTGAAATATGGAGCAAAACCCGGAAACAGGGTTTTGGTCATTTGCATACTGCCACATCGTGGCGGCTTAAAATAAACCCGTGGTGCTTCTTGATTTTCCATGTCAGGGTGCCTCCCCCACATCGTGGCAAACCTTAAAATGCCAAAAATTGGAATTTCAATTACCTCGGGATCCAGAGGTTACAATGTGAAAATAAATGTTAGCCATACATTTTAAAATGTTATGATTATCAATTTTTTTTAATAATTCAAGATTAACATTTAATACTCTGTTAATCTTCCTTCATATTGATATATGTTTTTTTAATAAAAAGTACAATGTTTTTCTTATTTTTTTACATCAACACTAGTCTTGTTTTATTTATGTGTTAATAAAGCGTTTATCAGATTGATGTTGATCACATTGTGTGTAGTGGTGTAGACGTCGACGGTGGACTGACAGCAGAGGCCTGAACCCTTTTTCACTTGAAAAAATTCATTATGTTGCAAGTTTTGTTACAGATCTGTCCCAGGCCCATCACAAATGTATCCTATATTCATCACCAACCCATCTCACATCCATCGTTGATATGTCGCAAACTCGTCATGTTATCCATCGTAATTTGTTCCCAATATGTTGCAATTCAGTCCTCAACTTGATTGGGATGGCAGCGAAGTGTGCATCGATAGCAACAGGTGGCGACGGTGGTAGTGCAACGACGGTTACAATAAGTTAGACAATGGTGGTAGTTACCAGTTGTGTTGTTAGATAATGAGGTTGAGTCCTTCGAGGTTGAAATAGTATTTTGAGTAGAAAATGAACCATATCTTATTTTTGGTAAAATATTAGGGTTTTGATGTTTTGGTTTCCAAAATGACCATAATGTCTATGTTTCATTTTTGGCCTTTGATTAAAATCTTAACAAATTGAATGACTTCGCATTTGATTTCTAAATGATTCATATTTTTGGTTTATATATAGGGTTATTGAGATAAAATTCCTTAAGTTTTTCAAGTTTTATCAATTTTATCATTGTGACGATTTTTGGTGCGTTAATACATAATATTTGGAAAATTTTATTTATTTTTACCCCTCAGCCATTTTTGTTGAATGTCTTTGATTGATTTCTACATCAAGTCACCCTTGCCTACAACAGGTCATCGCCACCATAATTTGCCCTGCTGCCACCACTAGAAGCTACCACCGCCCCTTGGCCGGTTACTTACCTACGCAACCATCCATCGTCGTCGGACCACAACAAATTTCCACCATTCTTAGATATCCATACACCGTAAGAACCGCCTTCCCCTATGCCATAAAAGCCCACTAAACATGATTGTCTTCTAACCACTGGAGATACTACGTCATCCTCCTCCCCCACCGTAAAAATCAAACCCCTTTATCCATCCCTTTCAATTTCACCACACCCTTGCCACTACCAAAAGCAGCAACCACAACCCTTTTATCTCTCCCTTACGACGAACACAACAAAGTCAGCGGCGCCCCCACTTGGAAATTAAAACACACACCGGGGTGGAAGCTAAAGGTGTTGGTGGTAGAAGAGGTGGTTAGGATTTATGAATATCTTGTTGACAAACAACTAGGTTCATAGTAGCAACTGAAAGGTAGGGTTTCTGGTTTTCCGGCGAAGGGAGGAGGGTAACGAAGGTAGCTCCGATGGTTGGAAAACAGAGGTTTGATGGTGAAACACCCCAAAATATGAAGGGAAAATTTTCATTTTTAAAACAACCAATACACCCATTTATCATTTACTCAAACACTTAAATATATTTTATAATAAAAACAGTTCTCGTAGTACAATCCCAAAATCCCAAGGTTGCGGAAAATATGGGTGTATGCATTGCGATCAAGCCAGACCTTCCCTTTCGAACCAGAAGTACCTGAAACTATAAACAACAACTGTAAGCACAAAGTTAGTGAGTTCCCCAAAATACCACATACCATACATAACATACGAGTCATACATATCAAACATGCAATAGGAGCTGCTATGTGCTAACCATAGTCTTGACATTATGTCACGAGTCATATCATGGTCTTTACTTGCCAGGCTAGGGGCCAAAAGCCTAGGTCTTACATACAAGTGCCAGGAGCCACCTCCTGGTCTTCCATGCAAGCACCATAAAGACAACTAGCATGCAATCTACAACTAACTATCTACTTGACAGCCATGGTCTGAACCCTGGTCTTGCATACTGATTTACCAGGAGACACCTCCGGGTCTTTCATACAAATGCCAAGGGCCACCCCCTCGTCTTTCCATAGTACATAAGCCAATAGACCGGCATTGGTGCCTTCGACCCATAGTAAGGAGACTTACCTCATACAGTTGAAACCCATGGATAAAACTCTGACTACAGATTCGCAAAAATCCATGCGCTATCAAATACCGAAATTACATCCCATTAATAACTAGATCCTGATTCACACTAAGAGTCCAAATTAGGGTAAAAGATCTTTTTACCCTTTCTCTAACTTGGCCCAAGGCCAAGACCCAAACCAAATGTCCAAAAGCCCAAAATCCAAAATAAGCATCTAAGGCCCAAATATGGCCCAATCCCTTTCATGAGCCTTTTCCCAAGAAGTCTAACAAAATCTCAATAGCCCAACCCATGAATTCTGATGGCCCAAGACAACCAATCCCACTCAAGCCCAAAACTGAAGCCCAAACAAGAGAAACCCATCTTATTGAGTATGCAAGGCGTACTCAACCTGTACGATATCTGCACAATAATTAGTTAGAATACAAAACCTAAGCCTATATATATATATATATATATATATATATATATATATATATATATATATATATATATATTAAAAAGTACACGATTTTGAAAAACAACTTAAGCCTTCGTCACTTTGGATCAAATTCATCAAATGCAATTTGTAAGGGTGTTTGGTATTCTTTTATATGAAATGTTATTGATTTATTCACTGTTAGGATAAAAAGATTTTCATAAATAAATATTGACTTAAATAAAGTGTTTTTTATTAGCAAATTCTTATTTACTTATTGACAACTTTAAGGTGTTTTGATAAGTTGTTTTACTATTGCACATAAAATAAAAGTTTATAAAACATATCAACTTATTTTATTTTGTTACCAGATAAATTAGTTCAAATATTTTTAGTAAATTCGATTTTTACACCAAATAAATTAAAAATCACTTTTACAAATAAACAGCGATCCCAAACATCCATAAAGTTTAATAACATAGCTACTGAGTGTTTGAATTTTATGTAAGATTAATTGTATAGATGGATTTATTAAATTATATTTTTAATAATTCTTGAATTCAAACTTTTAATTTATTAATGTCGGACTTTACTTGATTGGTATGCATAAATTATAAAAATACACCATGGAATAATGTACGTGGCCGTTGTCTCTCCTTGAGAAATGAAAATTTGGCACATTTCTTTAAAATCGTGGTACCAACATTTTGTTATATCCAATAGACGATGCTTAAATGACACATTTTAAAAGGGACAGGTGGTGGAGGGTAATCGGAGAATAAAATATTAAGCGGGGCCCCCATTTATGCCTAAAGATGAAGGAAGGTGAGCATGAAAGATGGCACACGTGCACCTTATTATTATACTCCCGCACACCGTACAATGTCCTTCTCATTAATTATCAATTAATACTCCTCCAAATTTCTAAATTGTCCTTAGAGTTTTGTTGAAAATGTTAAAGAGATTATATTTGTGTCCAAAAAATAAATATTATTCAAAAACAAAACCATAAAAATATTTTTATGATTTGTTGAAATTATCATTTTGGTTCAAAAAGTTTTATAATAACATTATTGGTTCAAAACTTTGATATTTTTTCAGAGTTTGGTTTAATTTATTTAGATTTTTTTCATAATAACTAATTTTTTCTTTGTATTTTCATTTTCTACATTTTTATAAGAAAATGAATAAAAGAAAAAAAATTGTTATCTCCACACTCACAACCCCACCCGACCCTTCTCATCTATCTATTGCTACATTACACACACTCAAACCCAAACCTACAAAACAAATATTCGTCATCACCAGGCCTCCGACTTTGACGAAGGCGGTGGCTCGCCAGGACTTATAAACGCCAGCGCCACCACTGTTGGAAGATATGAATACCACCACCACCACCACATGTCAAACCCATTACTACCACTATTCAACACCACCACCACAATCGATTTCCAACAAAGACAAGTCGATAAGTAAACAGTGGTGGATGATCTCCGAGAAACAGATCTACAGAAAAGGTCGCTTCCACCAGCGCCTTCGTCTTCGTCAAGGTTGCGTTGTCGCTTGCCGAAGGTTTGCATATGTGTTAGGGCGACAACGACTAATCGTGCCACCAGATATGTTTGTCACCGACGATAAGGGTTTGGCTAGGGCTGTTGCAGCACCGCTAATGTATGTGGCTCGAGTTTCCAACGTCCTCTCCGTCTGTGGTCGAGTTTCTAATTCTGATCTCCATTTGTAAACGGTTGAAGCGAGAAAAATGTTGTTGTAACTGTAGAACTCTAATACTTGTCTATGGCTCGAGTTTGTAGCCTAACCACCACTGTAGAACTCTGCTAGTGGATGGAGAACTTCGATCTCCGTCTATGGACAACCGGAGAAGTCGTACTTGTCTCTTTTTGTCTTTATATTTACAACTGTGTCTCTTCTATCTTCCTCTTACCGACTTTAGGTGGTAGTGGTTGTGCTACTAGTGACGGTGACAACTTATGGCTGTTGTTGTTGTGTTGTTGATCGACAATGTGGTGTTAAGTGATAAAGGAGTGTTTACAAAAACAAAAACGACATATAAAGTGGATGTGTGTTTATATTTTTTTTATTTTAATAAATAAAATTAATAAAAAAAACTGGAAAAGAAAAATATCAACGGCAAATCAAAATATTTTGGACAAAACTCACAACAAAATCAAAGTTTTTAATCGATGGTGTTAGCCTAAAAATTTATGGACCAAAATGATAATTTTTGAAAAACAACTAGGATCATTTTTGTAATTTTTTCTAATTTAAATATATAAAATTAATTATAAGCCAATCTAATCTACTATTTTTGATAGTTTTAATTTTTAAATTTTAATAAAAAAAACTAAAAAAAAACTTGCCTTAAGTTGTAAAAGTTTTTAACTTTTATTTGAAACCAAAGACAAATTTCACATAAGTTACTAAGTTTACACGAACATTTGGTTTTCACACTATGTTATTTTTTGTCTCAAATTTGAGAATCCGTTTACTAATTTGTTACAATTTTGACAACTTGAACGATCAACGAGGTTATGTGCCAACGCCAACGGGACATGATGACGTGACATATTGACATAGCATGTTGACGTGTTATAATTGAAAAAGAATTGTAGACACACTAATTTTTCACTTTTTTTTTTTTTAATTTTGGCACTATATATATATATATATATATATATATATATATATATATATATATATATATATATATATATATATATATATATATATATATATATAAATAGTGTAATATTTTTTTAACATTTGAAACTGTATAAATATGTGTTTTTTTTATTTAAAAACCATATTTTTGTATAATTATAAGGTTATTTACATTAAAACCATATTGTTATGTATAAATATGTATTAATTATATTATAATCGTATTTTATATTAAATACACAACTTTAATATGAGCTTAGAGGTGCGGAGTGCACATTTAGATAAAAAAAAAAATGTGATCTCGGAAACATAAGGGTTCGGAGATTACTTTAATACCAATGGACAATTCGTAGTACATATGCATGATTTCTGGTCTTACAAATATATTTCTTCTTCACTTAACATTAATATGCAAAACTCTTCTCTCAATGAACATCAAACAAAACAAGGTATTCTACGAACATCAAACAAAACAAGGTATTCTATGTTTCTGAATTTTAGATTTTGCATAAAATCCAAACTAAAATTTCTTGGACTATCATAAATATGGTTTTGTGTTACTTAATCATGTCACGTCAGCTCCACAAAATCAAATAGTGCATGAAAAATATGGTTATAATATAATTAATGCATATTTATACATAATATTATAATGTAACACCCTTGTTCCAAAATAGTTAAACTCATTTCTATCAAGGACCGAAGAGGGATTTTTAAAGAAAACTATATGCCACAACATGGGGTAAAGATGCCCATGATGTGGCAATAATTAATTGATTGCATGTTTTATTGGACCGCACGACGTGATCAAGGAAGGCCACAGTATGGCAGTTGTTCTGGCCCAAGCCCATGATCTTCTAGGGTTTCCTTCGTATTTAAGCCTCTTTAATCCATTTATAGGGTTCATTTCTAGCCTCTAACTACCCCTTATACCTCAGAAAAACCCTAACCCTATTCCTTTGGAGGTTTGTGGCCTTTTGGGAGCATTTGATAGCTTGGAGAAGAAGAGACAAAGGGAAGAAGGTGCTTTTGTTGTTGGATCTTGCAAGGATGCAACACCATCATCTTGAATAGCTTCTAGACCTTTGTAAGTGTCAAAGGCTCAATCTTTTTGGCTTAAGCTGGTTAGATCTAGAATATTTTCTAATGTTCTTTATGTTTGGGCAAATTTGTAAGGAATGAAATCATAAAGTTGGCAACTTTATGACTCTCCTGAGTCCCAAGAGCATCATATGTTGTAGATCTAGACTTTGGATGAAGTTCTTATCATTGCTTGAGGTTTTGGGCACTTTTAGTTTATTGTGACCAAAAATGGACTCTAGACATGTATTGGCATGCATGTCTGTAAAGCTTTCATATTTATGATAAATTGGTTATCTAAAAACCCTTTTGGAGTGGTTGGGTTAAGGTCTCTCCAGATTAAGGGCTTAATGGTTAAGACATGGCGGTATTTGACTTATCTTGGACATAGGGTTGGAGATCTTGATCTCCTTGGGTGTCTTAATGGATAAAGTTGGAAACTTTATCCATTTAGACCATAGAATAGACCTTAACCCAACCACTCCAAAAGTTGGAAACTTTCCTTGTAAATCAAGCTTTCTTTGTATTTTTTAGTTCATAAGAGGAGTTTGTATGTTGGGATGAGATAAAGTTTTCAACTTTTTGGTTCATCAAGGTCCCTTGAGCCTTATATCTTTTAGATCTAGAATGTGGTTGAGATTTGGGAGCTTTGAAAGAGTTTTAGGTCATATACTTGCCTTTTGACCTACTTTGGGTAAATGACATGCAAGGTTCATGTGTGTCCATAAAGTTGACATTTTTATGAGCCTTTAGATCCCTTGGAAGCTTTTTGAAAAGTTGGAGTTGAAGTCTCAATGGATTAAGGACTCAATTCATAAAGATGTTTCCCAGCCGGCGATCACGATATGGCATGAAGAATGCTACAACATGATGATGGAGGACTCCTCGGCTATTTTGTCCAGATGTGTTAACGACGTGACCAAGGAGGGTCCACATTGTGGCGACTTCTAATTGATTTGTCTGTGAACGAGTTGGATGAATTTGAGCATAACCGAGTTTGGAATCGACTTGAGTGTGTTCTCATGGGATGACCTTGGGTTGGTCAGGACGTGAGGGCCAGTTGTTGGTGATGTTAATTATTGACTTTGACCTTGAATGTTGACTTTTGGCATGGGTTGATTTTTGGGTCAACTTTCTAGTTTTAGAAGGTAGATTAAGGGTTACCTTGTGTGGTTTTAATAGAAGGTATTAGCACCCGTTCGTTGGTTGTGAGAGTTGTTAGTTGTTGAATTTGGTGGTAAGGTGAGTCTTCTCATTATACTATGTAGGATGCTAGTTGTCTTTGTGATACATGCATGAAAGACCAGGTAGCGACCCCTGACATATGTATGAAATACCAGGTGGTGGCTCCTTGCAATTGTATGCAAGACAAGGGTTTGGCCTCGAAAGATATATGTAGGATGCTAGTTCTCTATGTGATGCTTGCATGGAAGACCATGAGGTGGCTCTTGGCACTTGTACGAAAGATATACTCCAATGTTTGAAAGATACATTTTACTCTGATTGATTTTAGAGCAAATGGTTGTATGGATTTGACAGTCTAATTTGAAACTTTCAACTAATACCTTCATTTAATATTCAGGTCAAATGTAAGATAAACATAATTGAACGAAAAAAAACCATAAGAGGATTATTTTTTGGTCATATTGTTGGAAATAGCAATATTCTTTTGGTTTTTATCGTTAAATGTAATATTTTCTGCCTTATATACATTTTTAAATAAATGGTTGCCTCCTCTATTGCAGGTTATGGGTAGCTTATTTTATCTTTAAATGTAATATTTTCTACCTTATGTACATGAGCAAAGGTTCTTATTCACTTGTCATCGTTGACACTACAATTGGATCCCAAACTTTTGTATACATTTATTTGCATAAAGTTGTTAGACCTTCTTATGGAGTAAATTATGTTAAGTATCTCATCAGGAAAGCCCCTTATTCACCTATCTTAGAGATGACTACCATTTCCTCGATTACCTGAACCGGTTAGTTCGAAATATAAAAAACATAATTTTTCTTAAATAAGCTTTTATTCAACATTCTATAAATATTTTTTACTTTTTCTCTTCTTTAAATGTACAATAATTATTATTATTATTATTATTATTATTATTATTTTAAATATACTATAGGCTTAATTTGTTTGGACAACATGTTTCCTTATGTGAGATAATCAATGAAAACATTCTAGCTCCTGAAACTTTTGTTGTTGTTTGGCCATGTAAGTCAACAAACAAGAAGTAAAAACTATGATAAATATTTAACCATATTCCGGTTGTGATTTTATAAGGTACGTGGAAGATATAATTAGTAACTAATTAATCTATATAGTACCACTCAGCCGCAGGGATGAGCTTTAGAACCGGACCGGTTCCTATTCCTGTTTTTCGGTTATTTTTCAAACTAGAATCGGTTGAAATATTATAGATGATATGTTATTTTTTGGAGCATGTAAATGATTCAATATTTAACCAAATTATGACTTTTTACATTCTAAATTGAAGTAAAAACACTAAATTACATGATGAAAAAAAAATCAAATAATTCCGACTTCATATAAATGAGCTATGCTTTTTTATTAAACTGGAAATTTTATTAATGATGCACCCTAGCAAGGTACTAAGGGGCAGGAGTACAAAGATTAAGCATCAGAAAAGAAAAAGCATGCATTATGTACAATTCAATGGTGAAATACACCATTTATCCCAATCCATTTTATCATCTGCTTGTCTCCTGTATTTTTCCACGTAAATATTGTGGCTTTGATAAAATCTATAATTTTCGCCGGTTTGGATGACTCGCCTCTAAAAATCCGGTCATTTCTAGCCTTCCACAAGCTCCAAAGAGTTCCGTAAAGAATACAAGTAAGGGTTTCTTTCTTTTTTGGACAATCTCCCCGGTTTCTGGCAAAGCCTAGCACCTCATTCACTCCAGAGAATAATCGGGGGAGAATTCCACACCAGTTAAGCACCGTACATAAGATCTACTTCGCCAAACTGCAGAAGGTAAAGAATATGGTTAGTAGATTTGTTACTGTCTGCACATAACCCACACATCAGGGATGGAACAGGGATGTTTCTTCTCTCTAAAGCCTTTGCAGATGAATCCTCCCCTGTTTAGCACGCCAGACAAAACTCGTCACCTTTTTAGGGACCGAATTTAGCCACCAAAATTCACCATCACAAACAAGATGAGATACTTTTAGGGTCCGATCTCCAAGTTAAACCCCCATCTTGTTTTGGTGGCATATGTTGTCTTGATCAGCCATATGCCATGAAAATTCGTCTATTCATTGTATGCTGTCTTGATCAGCCATATGCCATGAAAATTCGTCTATTCATTGTATGAATTAGTTGTGCACGCAAGCCGAAAACTAACAAGAAATTTTTCCTTCAAAAGAAAAAAAAAAAACTATGGCTAACATAATAAAATTCAAAATTAATAATAAAGGTGTTTTAGTCTTTTAGAAATTTAACAGATATTACAATAACCTCCCTTATAAAATCATAAAAGGTCCCCTTTTAAACTAAAAGTTTACATTGCCAATTCCCAATAGCAAAATCTCAAGTCGTTGCCGTGTTTGACCACAAATGTGATGCCTTCGCCTTCATATACACCTACGGAGCATCAAATTGCGAGACCATGAACAAAAGTGTGACTTGTGAGATCTTTTGAAGATGAGAGGTGTCGATAGCACTAGGGACACGATCAACGCCGCCGCGACGGCGATTGCATCGGTGGAGAACAGAGCTTATCAATCTTCTTCAGTTCAGGTGATTATATTCGATCGTTTTGCTGTTTCTTGTTTTGATTTCGTTGTTCTTAATCGGCTATATGTTTTTTTTTTTTTGGAATTTGATTCCTTAGTATATAAGATCTGGGGTTCATCGTTTAATCACCGTTGAATCAGACATCACGGTTTCTGTTTCTGTTTCTGTTTCTGTTTCTGTTTCATTTGAACGTGTGTGATTATGTGACAATGATTTGTGTTTACATGGAAACTCCATTTTCAAATGATAGAACTGATCTTTTGTGTTTTCTCCGGGTGTTCTATTTTTGCAGTTTTGAAGTAATTTTGTTGGAATTGATATTAGGGTTCTTATTCCAATATATATTTCATCACGTAATTAGATCAATGAGAGAAAGGTAATGTTTCAACAATCTTAATGTCAAATTTTGATGACTTTGATCACAAATGTTGAATGCTTCGAATTCAACACGCTTATGAATTGTCTCATGAAAAGAATCCAATTTAGGTTTCTCAAGATCGTATGCTGATTGTTAATTTTTTCTGTTTTTCATAACATTCTGTAATTTGTACATTGATTGTTACTGAATAATGATTGCCTTTACAGAAACGAAGATGGGGAAGTTTTTGGAATATTACATCGTGTTTTGGATCTCAGAAACGAAACAAGAAGATCGGCCATGCTGTTCTTGTTTCCGAACCTCGTTCTTCAACAATGGAAGCTCCGACGATAGAAAACCTGCCTCAACCAACATCAATAGTCCTTCCATTCATGGCGCCTCCATCTTCTCCGGCTTCTTTCCTTCAATCAGAACCACCGTCTGCCACCCAATCACCTGGCGGTTTACTTTCCTTCACCGCCGCATCCTCTGGTATGTATTCACCTAGCGATCCGACTAACATGTTTGCAGTGGGACCTTACGCCCATGAAAGACAATTGGTATCACCACCGGTGTTCTCGACATACACCACCGAGCCATCAACTGCTCCGTTCACTCCTCCTCCGGAATCTGTTCATCTTACCACACCTTCATCCCCGGAGGTGCCATTTGCTCGGTTTCTAGGTTCCGGTAACCAAAACGGCGAAGTCGATCGGAAATTTACATCATCCCACCACGAATCGCAATTGTTTCAGCTATACCCAGGAAGTCCGATAGGCCAACTCATATCACCTGGTTCCGGTGTCTCCAATTCCGGCACCTCCTCTCCGTTCCCGGATAGAGGTCCTGTCGTCCTCCGGAACCCAACCGGAGCAAAGCTATGGCCTCGAGGATGGGAATCACAACAAGAATCTGGAACTACTACCCCCAATTCGACCAATCTAGACCGGCAAAACTCCGATGTGGGTCCACTCACCAGTTTCTCGAACGACGATCAGAATATGATTCATCATAGAGTCTCCTTCGAGATCACGCCGGAAGAAGTCGAACGGAGACTTATTGCTGATGTGGCAAACGGCCGGGATAGTTTCTCCGATGACGTGAGTAGGGGTCATAGATCAACCGTCACCTTTGGATCTGTAAAAGATTTCAATTTTGACAGCGCCGATGGTGGCGAAGGAGAGTCGAATAGGTGTGCCGAAGCCGGTGAGAAGATTCTTGGAAAAGAAACCGGTCCTGGGCCCATTAAGAACTGGGCTTTCTTTCCAATGATACAGCCAAGTGTCAGCTAGTTATTCGATAAATTAAAAGAAAAAAATATGAATAATCAAAAGCCCCATAGGTATAGGTAAAAAGTTTATATTATTTATTCTTCAAATCATAACCTTTCTTAGTTGCATATAATATGTGAAAGATATTTTTTGTTTTTTAGATTTTAATAAAGCTTCATAGTTAACATCATTGCTACAATCAATTGTGCAAGTACTTATCTTTCTGTATCATCTTGTCTTTCGACTTTAATGACCTAATTATTTGAAAGACATACATGCAAAACAAACTTCGTTGTAATTGTTTATCTTATATTCAAATGAAAAGTTAATGAAAAAAAAAACAATAAACAAAAAAGGGTAGATCGAGATATTTGACAATCTTGGGTTAATGATTGTACGGCTAAAATGTAATGAAGAAACATAAGTTCCACGAGTTCCTTAGGATTTTACTAGGGGTGTCAATTTATGACAAGACACGACAAAAATACACGACACGAAACGAAATTGGGATGAAATCCAAATTCGAATTCGTGTTCGTGTCGTTTTCGTGTCAAGTTTAAAAAATCCGATGTCGTGTTCGTGTTCGTAAATCGACACGAATTTAATGCGATTGAGCATGTGTTTGTCGTTTTTGTCGTGTTATATATGATTAAGTATAAGTTAAATAAACTAATAGTTATGTAATGTTATATTTGTCGTGTCGTGTCGTGTTGTCGTGTTTTAATTGGTTCATTTTCATGTTAGTGAAAAAAAACACGATATCGTGTCATGTCGTGTTCGTGTTACACAAAACATTGTCGTCTCGTGTCGTGTCAGACAAAAACACGACACGACTGCCCGATTTGACAACCCTAGATTTTACTAGCATTGACATTTGTTTTCATTCCAATCTTGTCTTTGTTTTTGTTGTAATGTCGTGTGGTATACAACTTATGGATCCATCCGTGGGCGGCCGTGGCTGAGGTGGCAACGCCACCACGGGCGTACACACTACCCCTGGGTGCCGCGACCATGATGGTTTGTTGTGTTAAGGACACATGGCAATGACCAATCAAGGACTAACTTTTTTTTTTTTTTGTCTTTCTCTATCTGTCTTCGTTTATTGCTTCACATTCTTTTCTCTTCGTCATCTTCATCGTTGGGAGTACACTGACCACACATAGTGGTGATGTTCTTGGCTAATCTGGAAGCTTACCACGCTCCATATCGTAGAGAGTATACCTTTCGACCTAAAGCGAGAAGAAGTGGTGATATGCATGTTTCAATGTCACATTATTATTTTACATGTCACATCAGCTTTACAACATTACATGTTTATTTTGCCATTTAACATAACAATTTTAATATATTAATAAAAAATATGACGAAATATTTATTTTTGACTTTCTCCACCATCTATAAATAGTTGTCGAACTTGTATCAAACCACTCTCTAGCCTATATGAGTAGCAAACTAAATTTCAATGAAATTCATAAAATATTTTTTACCAATGTTAACAAATATTTCATCTTCATAGCCATAAAAATTAACTTCCAATATTTCTTAATAATTACAATATATATATATATATATATATATATATATATATATATATATATATATATATATATATATATATATAGAGAGAGAGAGAGAGAGAGAGAGAGAGAATCAAGATCAAATAAGAAGGAAATTTTTGGTAGAAAGGTAAGAAGTTTTTTTTCTATATATTTTTTTCGCGAACAAACAAAATGAATCATTAGATGATTCATTTGTAAGATGATTCACAAAAAAAAATTTCAAAAAAACATCTCGATGACTCATTTATACAACGATTTTGTTGTTATTCACTAACATTGTCACAAAAATGATTTTTTTTCTTAATTTACTTAAAAATGAATCATAAAGATGTTTTATTGGGAATTTTTTTCTTGTGAATCATCTTACAAATGAATCATCTAGTGATTCATTTCTTTTGTTCATCAAAAAAATATGTAGAAAAAAAAACTTCTTACCTTCCTACCAGAAAAATTTTCTTATCGGATCTATATATATATATATATATATATATATATATATATATATATATATATATATATATATATATATATATATATATATATATATATATATATATATATATATATATCTCAAATACCCTTTTAACTTTTAACCATAAAATTTCACAACTAAGAGCAAATCTTGAGCAAAATATGGGCATAAATGATAAGAGGGTGTTTGGCTAAGCTTATTTTAGCATATTTTTTTAATTTATTATCAGTTCGTATAAGTGAAAATGAGTGTTTGGATAGAAATAATTTATCAGAGTGATATATCGGAAATAAGTCAAAATCTAACTTATTAACTTATAAGTTGAAAAGTGATAATGACTAAACCAAACACCCTTGGTAACATCAAATGTGCAAGCATGAAGCATATGTTGAAACATCTTTTACAATATTATTAAGAACGTGTTTTAATAATAAAATAATTAAACTTAACGCATGAACCAAAATAAAGACCGAATACATGTTTCGTGGGAGTATTTTAAAACAAACAAATTAGGAATTTCACTCCTTTCAAACAAGAAGAACACTCCAAATAGGTCAAAATTCAATTCGTTATATTCTGGAATTTGACAAATTATAATATACATGGATGGTGGCGTTATTTTGTATGTCAAATTATATCACAGGTACACGTGCGCGTGTATATATATATATATATATATATATATATATATATATATATATATATATATATATATATATATATATATATATATATATATATATATATATATATATATATATATATATATATATATATACACACGCACGTGTGATATAATTTGATATATACGGAAATGATCAAATGAAAACATCTAAAATGTTGAAAATGTGAGAATAAGTATATTTATTTTTAATTCCATATATTCATTTGTAGAGAAATGATAAATTTTTATGCACAATCAACATGAATATGTTTTTCCTCTTTAATTGAAATTAAAGGCGTAAAAATTTATCATTTCTCCACAAATGAATATATGGAATCACAAATGAAAACACTTTGTTCTCGCGTTCTCAACCTTTTTGGTGTTCTCATCTAATCCGACACACACACACACACACACACACACACACACACACACACACACACACACACACATATATATATATATATATATATATATATATATATATATATATATATATATATATATAAGATCAAATAAGAACCACTAAAACTTAAGAACCCTAAAAACCATTTTTAACATATAATTAAACACATAGTATATTATTTCTCAGATATATATTTTTGAAGCTTAAAAGGGTATTTTTGTCAATAAATGTTTATAACACATTTCATCATATATCTATTTTACACATTATCATTATTTTTTCACAAGACACAAACTCTCCCTCTCTAGTCTACTACCGTCATTTGCACCACCACCATTACCGACAACCGTCTCCGCCAGAAAATCCACCGTCACTAGTAGATCACCACCATCAGATCTGGAACCTTCAACCTTCAGAATTGTCATCATCGTCGAGCCACCGCATGTTGTCACCGTTTTCGATCTTGCCACCTCCAGATGACGTCTGAAAAAAGCCACTTTGCTTCGCCGGAAGCACCACACTCCGGATCTTCGGCGTCTGAATCTGACGGAGCACTAGAAAACCTTTCTGATCTACTTCACCAAACACCTAGAGCATGAAGTTTTTCATCGTCTTTAGATGATCGACCATGTCCAGATCTATTTCTTTCTTCAAACGACTTCATGTAGATATAGGATTTAATTACCTACGACGATAAACAAGTAGATCTGTATCAGATCTGATGTATTTAATATCTAAAACCGACGAACACCACCACCACCGTCAACTGCCACCATAGTTGTTGCCTCTTTGCTCCGGTGAAACATGAAGAGCTTGTCTACACCTCTTTCTTTGTGATCTCAGGTGAAAAACAAGTAAATCTACATCAGATCTAACGTGTTTTTGAGCTTTAACACCGACAAACGCCACTGACGTCATCAATCTCCATCAACTCTGTTGCTTGTCACTCCGTGAAACTCCGTCAGGTAGCCTTCAGCTCTTATTTATGATGTTCAGTGATGTACCACCAAATCTGATGTGTTTGATGTATTTTAGATGTAGATCTGGTGGTTATTATGCACTTCAAGGTGGCCGCATATCAGATTTGTTGTGCCTTTTCCTCCTCTTCTATTCTTTGTGTATTTTTTCTTTGGTTGGATCTCTGATAATAATGTTCATAGAGAAAAACTTTTTAAATTAGATTCACAAAAGGTGTTTGATGAAATTTCTTAATGAAAGGAAGTATCTTTTAAGTTGTGAATGAGTATTTGTACTTGTATATTAAGATGTGAATAGATTTATGAACTAGTCTTTTTAAGTTATGAATGAGTATCTAAACTAGTATTTTAAATTGTGAATTATAATCAAATTAGTATATTAAATTGTGAATTTTGATTTTTTTAAATCCAAATATGATTTTTGGGGCTTGCTAAAGTATAATAGCTCTACACTTGATGGTGTTAGGATCATGCAAAACGATAAATAGTATGTATTAAGGTTTTGCATCTTGAGCTTTTTTCTCTTACTTATTTTTTAATCTCTCAAAAGCTCAATGCATACCGTATCTTTATCTCTTTCCTCTCTACTCGTTTATGTAACCATTGAATAATATTAATGATATATTTAATAAATTGTGTATTTACTGTTATAAGCTGTGAATTTTATGTGTTAAGCTTTGATTGTTTGTTTTAGACTATGAATCTTCTGTTTAAACTATGAATTGACTATATAAAGCTGTTAATTTTATGTATTTAACTGTGATTTTTGTGTTTAAAATTTTAAATTGAGACATTAAGCTGTGAATTTTCTGTTTAAAATGTGAATTAACTATATTAAGCTGTGAAGTTTTAATAAATTTTGTGTTAAAATATAAATGATTCATGTATGAATGTTTGTGTTAATTTTCTTGTGAATATATTTATTTTTTGTGTTGTATAAATATGTAAGAGTGTATTGGTATTTATAATTATTTTGCATTAAACTCATAATATTGTAACATCCCGAAAACCAAGGGTAAAAATTTCATTTTTATCATAACCAAAACATTAAGGTACTTTTAACCAATCATTTAAAAGCATTTCAAAATAAAACAATTATCAGAGTTCATTCCCAAATCACATATTGCGGAAAACACGGGTGTATGCACTACGATCAAGTCGGGTCATTCCCTTTCAAACCAGAAATACCTGAAACCATAAACCACAAACTGTAAGCACGAAGCTTAGTGAGTTCCCCAAATACCACATACCAAACATAAAATAAACATATAGTGGGCTCCGCCCTATCATCGAGCCCCACTCGGCAATAGATTGGGCCCCACCTAGCATACATATAACATATATCAAATAAACACATACACATGTGATAATCACATAGATACATAGCATACAAATAGTCATCGGGCCCCACCCGACATCGGGCCTTAGCCCAGAAAGCTTATAAACACATACATGTGCAAGAGTCACGAAAACAGCTAGCATACTAACATAACATAAACATGAGCCGACATTGGTGCCTTCGAGCCGCTAAACCCAATGAGGAAACTCACCTCGACAACTGAACCCACGAATAAATCTATGACTGCAGATTTGCTAGAATTCCCGCACTATCAAACAAACAACACCCAATTAACAACTGGGTTCTAATCAAAAGCCAACAATCCATATACGTGGTAAAAAGACCATTTTACCCCTCGCCTAGTTTGGTCCAAGACTAAGG
Organism: Lactuca sativa; assembly: GCF_002870075.4. Lineage (NCBI taxonomy): Eukaryota > Viridiplantae > Streptophyta > Magnoliopsida > Asterales > Asteraceae > Lactuca > Lactuca sativa. The sequence continues at coordinate 9,385,034 of NC_056628.2, forward strand.
CCCAAACCCCCAATCATAAAGGCCCACAAACCAATAATCATTCGAAGTCCACTTATGGCCCAATTTTCCAAATTAGGCCCAAACCCTAACATGGACCTTACCCTAAAGCCCAATAAAATTTCCGTTAAACAAAAACACTTATTCTAATATGGACCAACAATGCCCCAAGCAACCATGCCCAAAATAGGTAGCCCAAAACCGAAATGACACCACAAGGCCCAATAAGGCCCAAAACAGCAAGGCCCGCATCCAAAGTTAAGTGCAAGTACATCAACCAAAAACTCCACTAATCAGACAAACACACGGAGTTCAAGGGCTGAACTCACGACGTTCGTCGCCGGACAAGTTGATGGGGACTCAAGATGGAACGCGTTGCATTCCCATGAGCTACGAATGGCGTTCGCGGCTAAGTTCCAAATTCTCATTCTAAGGAATTAATCCATTAAGTCCAACATCTAAAACCCCATAATAGTCCAATAACAGTAACTTAACCCATAAATTTGAAGGCTTTAAGCCTTTGCATGGCTTAATGAAGCCCAATCACTATAAATGAATTTCAAGGGTCCAAGTCACTCTAAAATGTCTTAAAACTTCTTAATACCTTAAGATCCAAATTTTATGACTACCAAATCATGAATGAAAGGTTTTTACCCATCAAGATCCAAACTTTATGACCCCATAACCTCAACAAGGACCAAATATGAAGCTCAAAGGTTCTGGAATAACTTCTACTCACAAGAACCACCTTAAAGGGACTAAATTCATAACAAAATACCACTTAGCTAGATCTACATGAAAGAGTTCTAAAGGTTGAGACTTTATACCTCCAAAAGATAGATCTAGGTGCACAAAGCTTGGATCCAAAAGCTCCAAGTCAAGTAATGACTCTTCAAGAAGTTCCTTCTACCTACTCAAGCACCAAAATACTCATAAATCACTTTGAAGCTCAAGAATCACTCAAATGGAGGCTAGGGTTTCATTGTTAGGGTTAGATAGGATAGAGGCTGACGAAAATGAGGGTTGGAGGTGAGTTAAGGTGTTTAAATAAGGTCCAAGACCCTAAATTAGGGTTTCCATCTGACCTGACGAACGCAAAATATTCCCTTGGTGAACGCAGGGCTTTTCCAAATGCACCCGCGTCCAAATTCCCGTGTACGCCATGCGTACCTCCCTTGTATGCCATGCATACCCGATTTGGTGCAAACCCTTCTGACTTTAAATGATCATAACTTTTGCATCCTCTATCCGTTTTCAACGTTCTTTATATCCACAGAAAGGTAAAGAGAAGCCCTACACTTTTATAAACTTTGCTTATTCTAAAAACCTACCGAAATTAAATACAAATTCATAAAAGGCCCGAACCAACGCCTTTACCGATACCCTTGGGCTCCAATACACAAATTGAATACTCGGGTCATCCAAACTAAATCATCCACCTCCAAATGAGCCCAAACTCAATTCTTCAAGGGTTATAAGTTTGCTAATACCCACTCCTTGATCACCACCCCGTAATTGGAAACGATTCGAAACATGGCGTTACATAAATGAATTAATTGGTTTATTAAATTGTGAATAGTATTTAACCATTTAGTTAATGATTTCATATACATATCTAATTTGGAAAGAAAGATGATTGCAATAGTGTCACATATGGTTGGTGGTGGAATTTGATAGTTAGTGGTGGTGGTGTTAGAGTTTGGATTTGACTTCTTTAAATATGTGAATTAATCTAAAGGATTGTATTATGTTATGTTGTGAATTGTATGTCTTAAACTAAAAATGGACTGTATTAAGTTGTATATTTTATATAAATTTTGTGTTAAAATATGAATGAAGGTGTGTATGAAAATATTAAACTATATATTAGTGAATTAATATAATTATTAAACTGTGAATATGGTATTTTAAACTGTGAATACCACTTATACATGATATAGTTTTTTAAAGAAATCTACAATTTAGAAAAAATTGAATTTTACAAGGCAAAATTCTATTTTTTTTTACTAAAATTTTGTATATTTTTGCTAGAAAAGTAAAAAGTATTACCAAAGAAATGAGAATTGAAATGTTTTTTCTATTAAGTTGTCAAAGTCAACCGAGTTAACCGGGTCAACTCAGTGAGTATGTTGGGCGTACTTAACACGTACGCGGGGAATACTGAGTGTTTGACCAAACCACGAAGGGCTGACCACGCAAGCGTAATGTACCCTTTGGTACGCGTAGCATACGCGACTACCACCAGCTCAACCCATTAAGTGCTTAATCCTTAAGCACTTTCTTTCAAAATAATGTCCAAGATCAAAAAACTAGTAAGTGCTTAATGCGTAAGCTCAACCCAACTTTATGGTTTTTCTTGACTAATAAGAACTTAACATCAAAAACCCTAGCTTCTTGACCCATTAAGACAACCTATTTCATGCATGGGAAGAAAATAATGCCAAAGATCATATTTTTATGACTTAACAAACCCTATAACATCTGAAAGGACAACTCAAATGTCTTTGAGTACTCCATACTCACAAGGACGAAGATTTGGGACGAAAAGGTGCCAATTTTAAGCTAAAAATCGATCCAAATGAAATACTCATCAAGGTTGGAGCTTTATACATCCAGAAGGTACACAAGGGAGTGTAAATGTTGGATCTAAGGCCTTGAGTGAAACACTACAACTTCAAAGCTCTTCCTTCACCAACAAGAGTAGAAAAATGGCACCAAAAAGACGCTCCAAGCTTTAAAATGCACTCACACACTTTGGGGTTTCGAAATGAGGTCAGTGAGGAATGGAGGTTGGAGTTATGGAGGGATATGGGGCTATAATGATGCTTAAATAAGGTACAAACCCTAAAATTTAGGGTTTTAACCCTGGCCACGAACGCCCAACGTATGTAAGCATGTCCAAAAATTATGAAATTGCCATTAGGGACTAGTTTTTCAAATCATTCAAAAAACAAGGCTTAAATGTTTATGATTT